>NW_022589706.1:64320746-64417866 GCF_004348235.1 Phoca vitulina | reverse complement strand
GGAGTGGGAGAGGGAGAAGCAGGCTTTCCGCTGAGCAGAGAGCCCGATGTGGGGCTCGATCCCAGGACTCTGGGATCATTATCTGAGCCGAAGGCAGACGCTTAGCGACTGAGCCACCCAGGCGCCCGTAGGTTGTGTATTTGAGACCTTTCTTGTTTCTTGAGAAAGGCTTCTCTGCTATATACTTTCCTCTTAGGACTGCCTTTGCTGCATGCCAAAGATTTTGAACAGTTGTGTTTTCGTTTTCATTGGTTTCCATGAATTTTTTAAATTCTTCTTTAATTTCCTGGTTGACCCATTTGTTCTTTAGTAGGATGCTCTTTAGCCTCCATGTATTTGAGTTCTTTCCGACTTTCCTCTTATGACTGAGTTCTAGTTTCAAAGCATTATGGTCTGAAAATATGCAGGGAATGATCCCAATCTTTTGGTACCAGGTGAGACCTGATTTGTGACCTAGGATGGGATCTATTCTGGAGTATATTCCATGGGCACTAGAGAAGAATGTGTATTCTGTTGCTTTGGGATGGAATGTTCTGAATATATCTGTGAAGTCCATTTGGTCCAGTGTGTCATTTAAAGTCTTTATTTCCTTGTTGATCTTTTGCTTAGATGATCTGTCCATTTCAGTGAGGGGGGTGTTAAAATCCCCTACTATTATTATATTGTTGTCGATGTGTTTCTTTGCTTTTGTTATTAACTGGCTTATATAATTGGCTGGGCCCATGTTAGGGGCATAGATATTTACAACTGTTAGATCTTCTTGTTGGCTAGACCCTTTAAGTAGGATATAGTGTCCTTCCTCATCTATTATTATAGTCTTTGGTTTGAAATCTAATTTGTCTGATATAAGGATTGCCACCCCAGCTTTCTTTTGGTGTCCATTAGCATGGTAAATGGTTTTCCACCCCCTCACTTTCAATCTGGGGGTGTCTTTGGGTCTAAAATGAGTCTCTTGCAGACAGCATATCAATGGGTCTTGTTTTTTTATCCAATCTGATAGCCTGTGTCTTTTGACTGGGACATTTAGCCCATTTACATTGAGGGTAACTATTGAAAGATATGAATTTAGTGCCACTGTATTGCCTGTAAGGTGACTGTTACTGTATATTGTCTGTGTTCCTTTCTGGTCTGTGTTGGTTTTAGGCTCTCTCTTTGCTTAGAGGACCCCTTTCAATATTTCTTGTAGGGCTGGTTTCGTGTTTGCAAATTCCTTTAGTTTTTGTTTGTCCTGGAAGCTTTTTATCTCTTCTTATATTTTCAGTGACAGCCTAGCTGGACATAGTATTCTTGGCTGCATATTTTTCTCATTTAGTGCTCTGAATATAATACGCTAGTCCTTTCTGGCCTGCCAGGTCTCTGTGGATAGGTCTGTTGCCAATCTTATGTTTCTACCATTGTAGGTTACAGATATCTTGTCCCGAGCTGCTTTCAGGATTTTCTCTTTGTCTCTGAGACTCGTAAGTTTTACTATTAGATGTCAGGGTGTTGACCTATTTTTATTGATTTTGAGGGGGGTTCTCTGTGCCTCCTGGGTTTTGATGCCTGTTTCCTTCCCCAAATTAGGGAAGTTCTCTGCTATAATTTGCTCCAATATACCTTCTGCCCCTCTCTCTCTTTCTTCTTCTGGGATCCCAATTATTCTAATATTGTTTCGTCTCATGGTATCACTTATCTCTCGAATTCTGCCCTTGTTATCCAGTAGTTGTTTATTTCTCTTTTTCTCAGCTTCTTTATTTTCCATCATTTGGTCCTCTATATCACTAATTCTCTCTTCTGCCTCTTTTATACTAGCGGTTAGAGCCTCCATTTTTGATTGCACGTTATTAATAGCCTTTTGGATTTTGACTTGGTTAGATTTTAGTTCTTTTATTTTCCAGAAAGAGTTTCTCTAGTAACGTTCATGCTTTTTTCAAGCCCAGCTAGTATCTTTAAAATTGTCATTCTGAACTCTAGTTCCAACATCTTACTAATCTCCATATTGATTAGGTCCCCGGCAGTCAGTACTGGCTCCTATTCTTTTTTTGATGTGATTTTTTCCATCTTGTCATTTTGTCCAGAGGAGAACAGATGAATGAGAGAACAAAATGCTAACAGGGTAACAATGACCCCAGAAAAATATACACTAAACAAATCAGAAGAGACCTGAAACCAGGGGAAAAGAAAGAGAAAGAAAGAAAAAAGAAAAAAAAAAAAGAAAAAGATTAAAAAAAAAGAATATGATCAAATATGATCAGGTTGGTGCATAGATCAGTGCCACACACTAGATTTTGGGCGTATTTTGGTCTGTTAGAAGAAAGTGCCTCCCAAAATTTTAAAGAAAGAAAAACTTATATATGTACAAAAATAAGGGTAAATACGATGAAGGGATGGAATATGACTGTAAAGATGAAAATTATAAAAGATTTTATAAAAGGAATTGATAAGATAAGAAGTTGGTTGAAAAAAGAAAGAAGAGGAATTAAGAAAAAAAAATGGAGAGAATGTGATCAGGCAGTAGACGAGAACAAAGCCATACACTAGAGATTTAGGGTATATTTTGGTCTGTTAGAAGAAACTGTATCTCAAAATTTTAGAGAGATAACAACTTTTCTATATATATATATATATATATATATATATATACCAAAAATAAGGTTAACTACTATGAAGGGATAGAAAATGACTCTAAAAATGAAAAATAAAAAAGATTTTTAAAAAAGGGATTGATAAGATGTTGGCTGAAAAAGGGAAAAAGAAAAATTCAAAAAAAGAAAAGAAAAGAAAAAAAGAAGTAAAAAAATTAACTTTGAAAGACTAAAGAATCAGGGGGGAAAAGCCATGAATTCTTTTAATTTTTTTTTTTATGTATGTTAATCACCATACATTGCATCATTAGTTTTTGATGTGGTGTTCCATGATTCATTCATTCTTTGCATATAACACCCAGTGCTCCATGCAGAATGTGCTCTCTTTAATACCCATCACCAGGCTAACCCTTCCTCCCACCCGCCTCCCTTCTAGAACCCTCAGTTTGTTTTTCAGAGTCCATAGTCTTTCATGGTTCGTCTCCCCCTCCGATTTCCTCCCCTTCATTCTTCCCCTCCTGCTATCTTCTTCTTCTTCTTTTTTTTTTTTTTTAACATATAATGTATTATTTGCATCAGAGGTGCAGACCTGTGATTCAACAATCTTGCACAATTCACAGCGCTCACCATAGCACACACTCTCCCCAATGTCTATCACCCAGCCACCCCATCCATCCCACCCCCCACCACTCCAGCAACCCTCAGTTTGTTTCCTGAGATTAAGAATTCCTCATATCAGTGAGGTCATATGATACATGTCTTTCTCTGATTGACTGATTTCGCTCAGCATAATACCCGCCAGTTCCATCCACGTCATTGCAAATGGCAAGATTTCATTCTTTTTGATGGCTGCATAATATACCATTGTATATGTATACCACATCTTCTTTATCCATTCATGTGTCGATGGACATCTTGGCTCTTTCCACAGTTTGGCTATTGTGGACATAAAGCCATGAATTCTATGTGCAGTATTCCCCTAGCACTGGAGTTCTGCCGTTCTCATTGATCGGTAAACTTGGTCTTGGCTGGCTGTTCTTGCTGATCTTCTGGGGGAAGGGCCTGTTGCCGTGGTTCCCAAATGTCTTTGCTGGAGGTGGAATTGCCCCACCCTTGCCAGTCTGGGCTAAGTAATCTGCATGGGTTTGCTCTCGGGAGCTTTTGTTCCCTGCAAGCTTTCTGTACAGCTTTGGAGGACGAGAGTGAAAATGGCAGCCTCCCAATCTCCGCCCCAGAGGAGCCGAGAACTCGGGGCCCCACTCCTCAGTGATCCCCCAGAGAAAAGCAGTCAGTCACTCCCATCTCCCCGGTCTCTGGCCGCACTCCGTGCTCACCCGGCCTATGACTAAGCGTTTCTGTCTCTGGCATACGACCCCGTGTGGAGTCTCCAAACCCAGCAGATCCCTGTGGTGCAGTCCCGTGCTGCTCCTCCCTGGGGAGGAAGGGAGTCTCCCTGGATCTGCCACTTGTTGGGTCCCTGCTGGAAGAGCAGTGGCGCGACTGTGCTGCGGATCATGGTTTATTGCAACGCCAAGCTCAGAGCCCACTCCTTGGCTCTGTCTCTGCAGCCGGCTTCTCTGCTCCAATACCTGGGAGCTCTGCCACACTCAGGCATCCCCGGTCTTTCTGTGACCCCGAGGGTCCTGAGACCACACTGTCCTAGCGAGGCTTCCACCCCCTGCTTAGCCACTGGAGCGACATCCCTCAGTGGAGCCGACTTCTAAAAGTTCAGATTTTGTGCTCCGTGGCTCTATCACTTGCCAGAAGCGGCCAACGGAGGCCCCCTCCCCCGCCGTCTATCCTCCTGAATATCACCTCTGATTCACTTCTCTGCACGTCCTACCTTCCAGAAAGTGGTCGCTTTTCTGTTCAGAGAGTTGCTGCTATTTTTTTCTTCGATCTCCTGTTGAGTTCGTAGTTGTTCAGAATGGTTTGATCCCTATCTAGATGAATTCCTGGGACCAGACGAAATTTAGGTCTCCTACTCCTCCGCCATCTTGCTCCTCCCGCTTGATAACTGGTTTTAAGTTCACTCTCAATGCTTAGTCAATGCAAATGGCAGCAATGCATGGTTGGTGCCCTTCTAAATAATATACTAGCTTTTAAACCTGATTTATGAAATATACCAAAGCCTTTATTGAAATTTACTTAATAATTATCTAATGTCAATCAGTAGTTGCTTTTGCTACTAAAAAAATGGAACAGTTTAATATTTTTAACAATGGACCAAACATTTCATTTCAAAGATATTTAAACAGGTAAAGAAATTCTTATTTTTGGTTTTTATTTATTTATTAGTTATGGTGCAGGTATGAGGTGAACCTCTTTGTGGCACAAAATAATTTCATGGCATGGTAGGCAGAACAATGGTCCCCCAAAGATGTCTAGACTCTAACCCTCCAGGGTCCTTGACTGTATTATTTTATGTGGCAAGAGGGACTCTGTGGATGTGATTAAGGTTAAGGGCCTTAAAATGGGGAGTTTATCCTGAGATATCCAGGAGAGATCAATCTAATCGCATGAAAGGCAGAAGAGTGGGTCAGAAAGATGCAATGGGAAAGAAGAGATAAGAGATTTAAAACATGAGAAAGACTTACTTTATTGTTGCTAGCTTTGAAGATAGAGGAAGAAGGTCATGAGTCAAGGAATGGGCTAGCTTCCAGAAGGTGGGAATGGCTATCAGCTACCCATCAACAAGAATATAGAGGCTGCATTAGAGTCATGAAACCACAAGGAATTGGAATCTCCCAAGAAACCGAAATGAGCATGAAAACAGATTCTTTTCTAGCACCTCCAGAAAGGAGCGAGTCTGCTAAAATCTTGACTTTAGCCTGGTGAGGCCCATGTAAGGACTTCGGACCTGCAGAACTGTCAGATAATAAATTTGTGTTTTTAAGTAGTTAAGTTTGTGGAGGTTTGTTGTGGCAGCAATACTAATACAGATGGTATAATAAAGATTCTACTGCAGATAAATGCTACAAATCTCCTAGAGCAGCAAAATGAACTGTAATGTTTTCAGAGGAAAGAATTTAGGGTGCTACTGTCAATCCCCTTCAAACTATGAAACTTCCCTTTTCCTTTCAAACATTTTTTACCCTAGGTAATATGAGACTAATTGCTAAAGGGGGATAATGTGTGTTTAGGATGGACCAGTATTAATTTGTTTATTAAATATTAGTAATTTTAATTTCCTTTCTACATTACAATATATGTTTATATTTTCTGCATTCCCCTATATGTCTTTTATACCACGTGGGGAGTGGGAACCCTATTTAGGAGATCATTGTATTTATGAACAACTTTCAAAATGTAATAGAAAATAAGACAAAAAGAAAAAAATTTTATGAAGGAGGAGAGACGGGAAATGGAGAAAGCAGAGGAATTTCTCATTATCTTTCTTTAAGGGAAAATTGTAGAACATACGAAAGTTTTCCTACATCTCTCAGTTCATACTCATTGGGACTGTTTTATTTTCCTTTAAATAAAACTGCCACAGAAAATGAGGACACTAGCGAAAGGAAGCTAATAGATCTTTAATGATTGAAAATAGACCCAAAGCAGCATTTTTCTCAAGAAGTTAACAGACTGTACCAGAAACATCTGAAAATCTACTAAAAATTTTGTGATATGTTTTTAGGACATTTTGGGTCTCTCTTTCTTCTTGTACAGGGCAGAAATCATCTTAGATCTTTGGTATACTAACTGAAATAGACTTCAATAAATAAAATGTCCTTGAGTAAAATTTTTAATCCAGTTTTACAACAAATTTATCAGCAATTTATCAGTAAGGACACCTGAATTCCAAAATGTTAGCCTTGGAGTTTCCTGGGATTATTATTAGTCTTTTGGTTTATAGCTGAGGGAAATAAAGTTAGCAAAGACAAAGATGAAAGGACAGAAATAAGATGGCATATTCCTCTTCCTCATCTTCCAGTTCATGACTCTATGTGCACAGACACCACAATTCCAGCACATTCCTTTCTGGACATGAATATGGTTGTCCCTTCCTTGTCCCTCTTTCTCAACCTAGCTTTGAGATATCTTTATTTATCATGACTTAGGCTAATAGTATACTATCTCTCTTGAAGATCTATTCTTGTATGAATTTGTCCTCTCTATCTTCAGCCTTTAATTTAATTTCCTTTTTATTGCCTTTTGTCACTGGTGAGTTTATCCACGTCTCCTACATCAAACACACATCCATTCTCAGACATGTTTCTAAAGTCGGGGCACCTGGGTGGCTCAGTCGATAAGTGTCTGCCTTCGGCTCAGGTCGTGATCACAGGGTCCTGGGATCGAGCCCCGCATCGGGCTTCCTGCTCCATGGGAAGCCTGCTTCTCCCTCTCCCACTCCCCCTGCTTGTGTTCCCTCTCTTGCTGTGTCTCTCTCTGTCAAATAAATAAATAAAAAATCTTTAAAAAAAAATAAAATCCACAGACCATTCCTCTGTTCATGAAAACTCAAATTTGTGTATTTTGAATGACCCATATAATCCTGAGTATAGTGACTGGGAAAAATTGGAAATTGGGAGTATCTGGGGACCTTGGGTGTGGGAGGCAGACAATCTGAAACAGATGATTCATTTATTTTGCTTTATTTTCTTTAGAACAGGAATAAAACAAAAGGGATGTTTATCATCAATTTTTTTTTTTTGCATGTGCCACTACAAAATTTTGTGTGTTTGTGTAATAAGGATTTTGCTTTTCAAGTGCAAATGTTGGCATATTGGTACTTAACGTTTGAAATGGAGTCTCATTTCTACTGTTTCAGTTACCTTAAATTTATTATTGGGTTCTTATACTTTCTTTCCTCTCTTTGGATTGCTTCACTGCTTACTTACTATCAGGGGGAACAAACAGGCGATACTATAATATCTTCAAAAGGAATTAATCACTACTATGCTATTTTTTCATTCACCATGGATGATGGACCAACAACGTCATTATTGAGAATCATTAAATAAAATCTAATGGGAAATATTTTGGAATAAATGGAAATTTTATTCCTACCTCTGAGGAAAAAAAAATAAAGATTATCTATTGTAACAGAAAGATACAACAACTGAGCAGGGTCCAAGATGGCAGTGTAGGAAGGTCCTGAACTTACTTCCTCCAATGGACTTCCAAGTCTACACCTACATAAGGATCATTTTCCTCTAGAAAAGATCTGAAAACTAGATGAACTGTTCTCTACAGTAAAGGATAAAAGGACCACATCGAGAATGGTAGGAGAGGCAGATACAATCTTGCAAAACCCCACCCCCAGTGCAGCAACACTCAATAAGGAGGGATCTCACCACATAGGCACATCTCCCAGAGGAGTAGAGGGTTGGTGTCCCACACTGGGCACCCTGGCCCATGGGATGTGCACCAGAAAGATGAACCCCCAGAATGTCTGGTTTGGAAAACCAATGAGGCTGATGTCTGGGGATCCCAAAGTGCCATAGGAAACTGAGGTTCACATCTTGGAAGGCTCATGTGTGGTCTTGCTCTCCCCAAGATCCAGTGAATAAACAGCAGTTTGAAAAATACCTAGAATATATGTGAGGGAAATTCATTTGCTGCTTTGAGGTCATTGGCTGGAGGGTTGGGGGCAGCTGAGATTCTCCCTGGAGTCAGAGGCACTGACAGATGCCATTGTTATACTCTCCACACCAACTGCTAGCACAAGCAGGTAGGCTTGGACATGGCGTCATGGCTGGAACAGGTTGGGGTAAGAACTTAGAGCACTTGCTGAAACTGGAGAGCACAAGCAGTTGCAACTCTCCCCTGTTCCCTGGCTGGGGCGCACAAGAACAAGCAGTCATGGCATCCTTCCATGTTCTGCCTAAAGACAGTGCGTGCACTGACAAGGCTCTCTCTTGCTGTATCACTGAAGCCTGCGGGCATGTGTAAACAAGACATTTTCTTCCTGTTTTTCTGAAGCAGGCAGGCATACCCTCCCTACTATACTCTTCAGCTGCCTTGCTAGAGCCAGGGGGCATGTGCAATCTACACAGGGGATATCCCTTGATCACCTGACCCTGGTGGCCAAGAGGACTGGCATTCCAGAGCTCCATGGGACTGTAACAACCAGAAAGACAGCTCTTGGCAGGCCACCGCCCACAGAGAGGAACACAGACAGCAGACTGAAACACAACTCCGTCTTCCTATGAAAAAGGCCTATTTACTTAGCCTGGAGCTTCAGCCTGAAGGACATGTTTCTGGTTTCCCACACATTTGGAGGTCTAGGAGGTGCTCCTAGGGAGCTTAAGCAGGGAGACACCATCCTTGCACACTCCCTTGACCTTACTATAGCTCAGTATGACTTCCCAGAAAGGAGCTCATATACTCTTCTGGAACCCCCATTGCAATTGTCACCCAGGGGACAGCTCCAGATCTCCTAGTCTGGAGGCTAACAGGGATTACAGTTGTAGACCCACAGGACTGTATATATTTGCACACTCTAAAGCTGCTGCCTGAGGGATTGGTTTCCAATCAGACTGATATCAGGTGCTAAATGAGATTCTTCCCCTTGGATCACTGACTGAAAACATGGGGGTATATCAAGAATAAATCAGGCAGTTTAGACAATCACAAAGGTTCAAGGGACAACTAAAAGCTAGCGCAAGGTTGAATGAGAAGGATCAAGACCGAAAGAGGTAGCTGTTTTGCCAAGTACATAGAAACACAGAGAGTCAAACAAAATGAGGCAACAGAAATATGTTCTAAATGAAAGAACAAGATAAAAATTCAGAAAAAGACCTAATGATACAGAGATAAGATATACCTGATAAAGAATTCAAAGTAATGGTCATAAAGATGCTCACTGAACTCGGGAAAAGAATGGATGAACATAGTGAGAACTTTAACAAAGAGATAGAAAATGTAAGAAAGTACCAAACAGAAATCACAGAGCTGAAGAATATGACTGAGCTGAAAAATATCCTAGGGGGGGTTCAATAGCAGACTGGATGAAGTTGAAATATGGACCAGCAACTTGGAAGACAAAGCAATAGACTCATCCAGATAGAAGGACAAAAATAAAAAAAAATAAATGAAAATAATTTAAGGGACCTCTGGGGCAATATCAAACAGAATAACATTCACATTATAGGGGTCCAGAAGAAGAGAGAGAGAAAGAGACAGAAAACTTATTTAAAGAAATAATGGCTGAAAACTTCCCTTTCCTGGGGAGGGAAACAGACATCCAGGACCAGGAAGTCCAGAGAATTTCAAATAAAATGAACCCAAAGAGCACCACACCAAGTAATATAATAATTAAATTGCCAACAAGTAAAGGGAGAATCTTAAAAGCATGAAGAGAAAAACAAATTGTTTCATACAAGGGAAACTCCATAAAGCAATCAGCAGATTTCTCAACAGAAACTTTTCAGGCCAGAAGAGAGTGGTACAATATATCCAAAGTGCTGAAAGAAAAAAAAAAAAACAACCAAACAACTTTCAACCAAAAATATGCTACCTGGCAAGATTATTATTCAGATTTGAAGGAGAGATAAAGAGTTTTTTAGAGAAGCAAAAACTAAAGGAGTTCACTACTACCAAACTGGTCTTACAAGAAATAGTAAAGGGACCTCTTTAAGCTGAAAAAAGATGGCAAAAATTAATAACAAGAAAACATATGAAAGTGAAAATCTCACCGGAAATGGTAAGAATACAGGAAATGTAGTAGATTAATCACTTCTAAAGCTACTTCAGAAGGTTAAAAGACAAATTAGTAAAATTAACTAAAACTACAATAATTAAGAGACATACACAATAAAAAGATGTAAAATGTGACATCAAAAACAAATTGTCAGGGGAGTAAAAGTGTAGTTTTGGAATGTGTTCAAATTTAAGTTGCTATCAACTTAAAAATAGACTGTTATATAAAAAGGCTGTTATATGTGAGCCTCCTGGTAACCACAAAGCAAAAACTTAAAGTAAATACACAAAAGAAAATAAGAAAGGAATCTAAACATAACATTAAAGAAATCCATCAAGCCACAGGGAAAAGAGAGAAAGAGAACTGCAAAAATGGCCAGAAAACAATAAACAAAATGGCAATAAGCACATACCTATTAGTAATTATTTCAAATGTAAATGGACTGAATTCTCCAATCAAAAGACAGAGTGGCAGAATGGATCTAAAAAAAGACACACTTAGGGGCGTCTGGGTGGCTCAGTCGGTTAAGTGTTTGTCTTGGGATCAAGCTCTATGTTGAGCTCGCTGTTCAGTGGGGAGCCTGCTTCTCCCCCTCCACCTGCTTGTGCTCTCTCTCTCTCTCTGTCAAATAAATAAATAAAATCTTAAAAAGAAAAACAGATTTATATGCTGCCTATAAGAGACTCACTTCAGATGTAAGGCACACAGACTGAAAATGAAGGGATAGAAAATGAAGTTTCATGCAAATGGAAACAAAAAGAAAGCTGGGGTAGCTATACTCTTATCGACAAAATAGACTTTAAAACAGACCGTAATAAAAGATGAAGAAAGACATTATATAATGATAAAGGGGTCAATCCAACAAGAAGATAAAATAGGTATAAATATATATGCAATATTGGAGCACTAAATATGTAAAGCAAATACTAATGGACCTAAAGGTAGAAACTGACAGCAATACAATAATGGTGGGGGATTTTAACACTCAACTTATATCAATGGATGGATCATCCAGACAGAAAATCAATAAGGAAACATCGGCCTTAAATGACATATTAGACCAAATGGACTTAACCTATTTATAAAACATTTCACCCAAAAGCAATGGATACATATCCTTCTCAAGTGCATGTGGAACATTCTTGAGAATAGATGACATATTAGGTCACAAAACAAGTTTCACCCCCAATAAGTTCAAGAAGAGTGAAATCGTATCAAGCATCTTTTCTGACCACAATAGTATGAAACTAATAGTCAATTACAAGAAGACAACTGGAAAAACTGCAACTATGAAGAGATAAAACAACATGTTACTGAACAACTGTGGGGTCATAGAAGAAATTAAAAAATAAATTAAAAATACCTAGAGACAAAAGAAAACAGAAATAAGATATACCAAAATCTAGAGGATGCAGCAAAAACAATTCTAAGAGAAGAGTTCATAGTATCCACCTAAAGACATGAGAGAAATCTCAAATAAAGAATTTAACTTTTACCTAAAAGAACTAGAAAAAGGAAAACAAATGTAGCCCCAAGTTAATAGAAGGACAGAGATAATAAAGATCAGAGTGGAAATAAATGAAATATAGACTAAGAAGATAATAGAAAAGATCAATGAAACTAAGAACTGGTTCTTTGAAAAGATGAACAAAATTGACAAATTTTTACCCAGATTTATCAAGAAAAAAAGAGAAAGGGCTTAAGTAAATAAAGTCAGAAATGAAAGAGAAAACTCCACCAAAAAATTGAAGAGGTGGGAAACCTTTCAAATTCATTTTACGAGGACGGTATTACCCTGATACCCAAACCAGAGTAGGACACCACAAAAAAAGAAAATTACAGGCCAATATCCTTGATGAACATAGATGGAAAAATCCTCAACAAAATATTAGCAAACTGAATTCAAACAGAGATAGACAAATGTTTCATGACTTCACTTATATGTGAAATTGAAAAAACAAAACAAACAAAGCAAAACCTGGACTCATTGATACAGAGAACAGATTGGTGTTTGCCAGAAGAAAGGAGGGTTGGGGGATGGGCAAAATGGGTAAGGAGGATTAAGAAGTACAGACTTTCAGTTATAAAATAAGTAAGTCATGGGGATGTAATATACAGCATGGGGAATATAGTCAATAATATTGTATTAACTTTGTAATATGACAGATGGTAACTGGACTTATTGTGATGACCATTTTGCAATGTACACAAATGTCAAATCAATATGTTGTACACTTGAAACTAACATAATATTGTATGTCAACTATACCTTAATAAATTAAAAAAAAAGAAGAAACAATGATTTTGCTTTTCCATGTGAACAAAGACGTCCTCTGTACCTTCCTAGGTGGAACATTGTAATCTAGAAGATACTTTTTTAACAACAATGGTTGGGAGCTAGATGATCAAATATTTCAGAACATTTTTCCAATCATCAGAAGAGGATCTCATTAGGGTTGTTTCCACTACCCGCTCCAGAACAAGAAAAGAACATAAGAACAAATCAACAGCATAGAGTTCACTGTCTTCTCTCACTTCCATCCTACTTTTGCTTGCCAAGCCAAGCAACATTTCTGTTTTCTCTATTTCTTTCTCCAAAGATGATTCAAACTGACAATGAAAGTGGTGGCAAAAGTCAAAACCAAGCTTAAGCAGAGAAGACTTGCCAAGGTTGGTCTGCTCTTTAACTGAAAAGAGTTGATTATACAGTTTAAATGATAGGAATTAAAACCATATTCTTTCTCTTCTTGGACTTGTTCTCTTTGTCATCTACTTATAATCACTGATCAGCAGTACCAATCCAATTTTGCAAGGTGATCTTTTACAGGATATTTGTATCAAAGATGAAAGCTTAATACTGGCAAAAGCATAGACTTTGTGTGGCTTATTATAAGAACTGTGCCTAGAAAATTAAATATATAGAAATAAGATGATACATTTTATATTAACTAAACTTTTATGAATTCCAGTTAGAGCTAGAGGACAGCATTTAATTACAGTTGAAATAATTGTATTGATAAAATGCACTAGAAATAATCCAGTGTATTAATTTATCTTAAATTGGATGTATATCCATATATTTATATACATAATGAATATATAACCAATATATAATTTATAATATATATGTGTATATATAATACATACATATTAGTCCAATGGATTAATTATCTTAATTGAATATATGCTATTTATATATATATATATATATGCATACACACATACACACAGAAACACACATAATTTCATACATAGAGGTATATATAGTTTTGCTTTCCACAAAAATCTGAAAAATCCTTTCTGGTGAATGTCCTTCAATTAGTGATCTACAGCAATAAGATCCTGTGCAGGTAAACAATCTAAGATTTAAGTTGTCAGACATGTTCAACAGAACCTTGGGTGTTCATATATTCCTGTTTTCTCACCTTCCTTTGGTAAGTGGATGTTGGTGAATAGAGTGAGCCTTCCTGGCAGTGTCATTTCATCTTAGTCAAGTTAAGGGTTAGATAGACTAAAGGGAAGTCTAAAATTCCTGTACTAATGGACAGGGAATGAAAACATTCCATAAGTGGGGCACCTAGGTGGCTCAAATGGTTAAGTGTCTGCCTTCCACTCAGGTCATGATCTCCGGGCCCTAGATCAAGCCCCATGTTGGGCTCCCTGCTCAGTGGGAAGTCTGCTTCTCCGTCTCGCCCCCCCGCTCCCCCCCCCCCCGACTCATGCTCTCTCTCTCAAATGGATAAATAAAATCTTAAAAAAAAAAACATTCCATAAGTAACACTGTGGTTCAGGAAATGAAGTTTGTTACAGCATTTATTTTATCTGGAGGGCCCTTCCTTGGCCCAGCATTTGATGCTGCAGCTATGTTAGCTTGGCACACATGTATAGATACATGCACTTAAACCTTGTTTATTCCCAAGTAGGATTTGAAGATGAAAAACATAGATGTGACTTAGCATCCACCCAACATATAAGGGACTTGGGGAATAAGGGATCCCATATACATCAGTGTAGAGTATTGATAATGTGACAAATCAAAACCACTCCCAAAGGAGTCTGAGTTATTGACTGCAGAGCTCCCCATGCCTTAGATAGTGGGGTAGAGAAGGAAAGGGCTTTTCTTTGTTGTTTGTTTTATTTTTGTTTTTTTAAATTGTGGAACACAATTTGGGGCGCCTGGGTGACTCAGTCAGTTAAGCGTCTGCCTTCAGCTCAGGTCATGATCCCAGGGTCCTGGAATCGAGTTCCGCATCGGGCTCCCTGCTTAGCAGGGAGTCTGCTTCTCTGTCTCCCTCTGCTGCTCTCCCTGCTTGTGTTCTCTTGCTCATTCTCTCGCTCTCTCTCGAATAAATAAATAAAATCTTTAAAAAAAAAATTGTGAAACACAATTTGAATCTTTGACTTTTCTACTTCTACATAGTACTAGTAGGTAGAATTACTGTGGGTAGGTCAGAGCGCTCATCAAAAACTAAACTGGATACAATGAAGCAACAGAATCAAACACTAAACAAACAAAAATTTGGTTTTTCAAAAGCTCGAAAAAATTACTGGTAATAATGCCAAATCAAGTCATATTAGTAAAGCAATCACTGTGCGTGGAAACTTCTTTAAATAATAATAGCCTCTAAGTACTTAAAAATGGTTTATTGTAGGTCCTTTCTTTTTAATGTGCTCATTTTTATTAAAGAAAAAGACACTATTGTGTCCCTAACATTTTTAACAGCTTTTCTCATCTTGGTGACAAATTGGAACTATTCCATCTACACACTGATTTAATCATCCTTGAACTAATAGCACAATTTTTTTTTCTTTCAAAATGGCTGGCAAAGTTTAGGGAATATTTGTAAATAGTACCAGAACAAAAGAGATTGAAACTTGGCAATGTTAGGGTACATGATGGAAAAATATTCAACATCTGTTTATTGCTAATTATGATTAGGAAGGAAATTAATTAAATAAATTCTTTGAATTCTGTAAAATATTTGCACATTTAAATATTATCGATTCAATTACAGATACTTTAAGAAACCTTACAGTATCATGTTCAGTCTTTTTAGTTATAAATATACTTACACTTCAAGATAATTGGATTTACCATTGTATTTCATCAATGATTGTATTTAACTTCATCTCTAGGACCTTGGTTTACACATCTGTAAAATGGCGATAATATTTATCTCACAGGACTCAAAAAGATAAAATTAGATACAAGAGATTGCCTTAAATCTGATATTGTCATGACTTTTAATAGATTCAAGAAAGGTAGTCTTAATGTTACTCTTTTCAACCAGTGGAAAATTGCAAAAGGTCAATTTACATGATTTAGGAAGATGGCTGATTATACCAGCTGCATTATTATCAGAATGTGCATATTATATTCACATTATAGTTGAGAACATGGGATTTAAAAAAATGACTTTACTAGTACTCCATAAGTGAGTCTAGCAAAGAAACATCTGAACTTTTTGTTCCTATCTTGCATTCTGAGCTTCAGTTAACCAAGATTATTTACAATATTTATACAAGTTTTAAATATTAGTTTTAAAATTTGTAACATGACTGCACAGACCTAGCTAACCATCTTTAAGCACAGACTTTGGATAGAGTTTTGTGGTTATGAGGTTGATGGTATGAAAAGAAATGGGTGAAATCATCCAGAGGATTTCTTAAAGTATCAGACTTCCTGAATAACACAAAAGGCACTGGATCAGTGGCTCCCGAATGATGATTTTATTTGGTTTCTGGAAACATCACTCACAGTCCTACTGCACATTTTTTGAGCTCCTAAAGAACCATTATGCTAAATGATGCAGCTTTAATCACACATTTCCAGTTAGTCCCTGACCAGTGGAGATGATTGCTTGGATCCACATCTGGAATATCAGCATATTTTGTATCCCTGTTTTTTACAGTTTAGACCCTTAATTGCAACCTTCTTGATATAAGGAACATTGAGCTTCAAATATTGCCTTTATATTGGTAAGAGGCGTGAAGTTGCCATGGTCCGTACAATAGGACAGAAACTGTATTTTTTCCCCCATATTTTGCCCCTTGGGCCTTTTTGCATGGCACAATCCCCAAATACGTACTTCCTGTATTTCTTTTCTTTTCTTTTTTTTTTAGATTTTATTTATTTATTTGAGAGAGAGAGACAGAGATAGAGAGAGCACATGGGGGGAGGAGAGGGAGAAGCAGGCTCCCCACAGAGCAAGGAAACCGACGTGGGGCTCGATCCCAGGACCCTGGGATCATGACCTGAGCCGAAGGCAGATGCTTAACCGACTGAGCCACCCAGGCGCCCCTATACTTCCTATATTTCTTGATTGATGATTAATATTTATGAATATCACGTTTTTTCCTTCATAGAGAAAATGTGGTACTTTGAGAAACTATGGGTAGAAGTTTAATGGCAGAATGCTTACAGGAAAAAAATATTATATATAATCCATATTTCTGTGTAATAACCATTAAGTATGTATGTGTTCATATTTGTAAATATATAGTTGCCAGTGTGATAATTGAAACTGAAGGGTTTGGTAGTTTAAAATCTTAAAAATTGTATTTGATTTTTAGAATGTATCATGGACATTTATTCTGAATCTTGTCATTTTTCAGTAAATTTGTAATTAATTTATGTCCGTGTAGTAAAAACTGACAGCAAGAGTTTGTAGCTAAGAAGCATTTTTCTTGGCAGAGGGGAAAGATAGTCATTTAAATTTCCATAGACAATTATTTACTTAGAGATGATTGAGTCCTCTCTGTAAATCATGTATTGATAAAAATTCTAATGTCCTTATTAGGAGAAGTAATTAGCAAACACATTTTTTTTCAGTTTCTACTTTAATCCCAAAGATTAAACGGCTAAGTGACATTGATTCTTATTTTTCTTAAGCACCTCTCTTCTAGGACTTCAATAGATATTTTCATTGCAAAAATAAAATTGGTTTATGGTCTGTGTGCTATTTTTCCAGATGCGTAAATCCTGGTTAATTGCTAGGATTAAAGTGCATCCATGGTTATCTTTTTAAAAAGAAACTATAATTTAAATATAAATACCTAAAGGCTTAATCCTGCACTATCCAATGCATCTTGAAGAGCCAACATTCCTTACAGAAAGGAAGCAAAGTCTTCAGTTAAATTATGCTAAAATAACAGACGGCAATTGCTTTTCCTCAGATTCCAGAAATCATTCTCATTTACTGCTCTATTCTGTCTGTAGGAAAGGTGGCTAAAAACAAACAAACAAACAAACAAGCAAACAAAAAACCAAAAGAAGAGCAGGTAAGTGTTATAAATATTGTAACTAAAAATACTAAGGCTTAGAGGAACTTTTTATAAAGCTCAGAAGGAAGGCACTTGGCCCCTCTCTCCACAGTCATGCTTCTGGCCCATTACAGCATCACATTCTGTTTATAGAGTGAGTTGTCTTGCTAATCACGGATTTGAATGTGGGAGCTGAGGACAAAGGAAGACATCTTTTAGTTTAGAAATTTGAGTGACAGCCCTATCATTTCCTTGTTCCGCTCTCTACTCCCGGATTTGATAAATTTATTTAAAATATTTGACCTTGTCAAGTGAGTTTCTCTTTACATGTCCAAAGTTATGAATCCAGCATTGAACCATTGCATTTTAAGCTTCTCTGTGTGATGGGGGAGTCTAAATCACTATCAGAGAGGGAATTTAGCCACTTCATTTCACATGGGGTTTCTTTTATTTAAAGACACCTACTTTAAAGTTGTCTTAGGTATGCTCTTCTTCATCTATATTTACCTTTATTTTTTGTCATTAAAATATTTTCCACAGAAGATTTTAATATGTCCATTCATAAAAATCACGATTTTACTTCCAAACCAGGGAGATACAATGCCAAAAGTATTTAAAATTTGTTTTTCTTTGAGTTCACGTAGGATTGGAAAATATGGTTGGGGAATATGTGCTCTGCACAAGGGCACGTGGATGAAGGATGTGGTGGTTGCCCTCCAGCTTGCCCTCGCCGTCCTGCAATGTGCCTGGGAGACCCCTTTACCCAGGGGAGCTGCCTTTTCCTAGTCACACACCAATCACAGGGCTAGTGGCTGATCCAGAATGAATGAATTTTAGATTTCCAGGTGACCAATGAGAGAAACTCAAATGAACCAGCAAAAATGTAAGTTGGAGAATAACTAGTATTGCAAAAATCTAACAAACTTGGAACATTAACTAATTCACTGGCACGGAGGTTTAAGGTGCCTAAGAAAATGGAAAGAATCGGGGAGCAGAGGAAAATTATAAGCCAAATTGTTGTCACCTTAACATGGTCCCTTTTTCCACCTCCTTTTGCTCCCTGCATCTCCTTATGGGCAGGAGTCTTTCGGGGCCTCCCTGTTTTCTGAGCCTGTCATTCTCCTGCTCGATTACCTTTTTCCTCTTTAGTCTGGAACCGTGAAAATGATTTTCAAAGACAGTCTCAGATGCTCTCTATGTTCTTCCCTCTTTGTCCTCTGCAGCTCCCTGTTTTCTAAACCCCCATTCAGATCAGCCCAACCGGCTTGTTTTCTGTGCTGCCGGAAGGCAGAGCTCAGCTTGTGAAATCGCATAATCACGCTGATTTCCTCCATTATAAGTTTATGGGCTTCATCCTCAGCTGGGCCCTTGTTGCTGCTTAGCAATCCTTTTACTTATGTGTCTCATCAGCTCCCTATCTCATTTCCCATGGTGGCTGTTACAGTCTTTTTACAACCGTCATTGCCAGCTCCCAGCTCCACTTCACCCGCCCCATTTTTTGCAGAAGGCTTTACCTCCTATTTCCTGGAGGAAACAGATGTCCTCAGGCCTGTGAGCTCCCAATTTCCCCTTCCACCTCCTAACTCTGTCTTCTACGGTCTTCTCTGCTTCTCCACAAGGAGCTCCTGGAGAGGGCTGGCCACCCACCTGTGTTCTCAATTCCATCCCCTCCCTCTGGGACCTATGAGTTTCTCTCGATCTTGCATCACCTGCCTCTTGTCTTCCAGTACCTTCTCCTCCCCTGCTTACAGAAGACCTCCCACTGAATTCTCATGGAAAAAGAAAAGTTATTTAGAATGTTCCTGCCCCTCAAACTACCTCTCTGAGTCTCCCTCATCATCAAAATTCTGAATACGGTAGTCTGAATTTAGTGCCTCTTCATACTATTGAAGAATGAAGTGAGAAATTCTCACTTCATAGACAGTGCTCCAATTCTATCAGCATAACTCTTTGGGTGGAGTAAGATGCTATGGAAAAGGCTACCATGACCCCCTAAATGATTAATCCACTGGCTTCTTTTCAGCTCCTATTTTTTACTTCTGTGTAAGTTTGGAAATGTTAAGTATCATCAAATTCTTCTTGAATCTGTCTTCTCTTGATTTTCAAGCTGGGAATTTTCAAAATCTGCCCTTTGTTTGGAACTGGATGAACTGGCTGGCACATAAAGTGCACCATAACGTAGTGGTTAAGAATGCAGACTCTGAAACTATTAGACTCTATCCCTGGCTGGGATCCTGGCTCAGTCTTACCAGTGTGTGACCTCAGTAATTTCACCTGAAGACGGGGCTGGTAGAAATATGTATGTACAGAGTTGTTAATTCTAAATGAGTTAATACAATGCCTGGATTTATTAAAGTCAATACATGTTAGTTTTCTTTAGTGTTACCTGACCTGGATCGTGGCCAGTTTCTAAGGGAGAACTATTTTTTATAGTTTAATGTGCAGAAAGACAGTGAAATAATCTAATCCAAATCTCCTGAAGGCAAGATTGGAATCAAGAGCCTGAGCAGAAGGAGCTAGAGAGGCAGGTACTAATTCCAAATCCTATTGAGAGGGAGATTCTAAGTGAGAGATGGAAGCAGATTTCAAGAACCAGTAAAGAACTGGATCAAAGTGGGGGAAATTTGGGAACAATGGAATGAATCTAGGACATTGTTTACAGAATAAAGTTGTTTACAGAATAAAATTCAAATATTTTAGAATGGCATACTAGTCAATGTTCCGAAATGTGCTGGCTGCATTTTTGCTTCTGGTATATATGTGAAGCTATTTCCCCCGACCTGAGATGGTCTTGACCTGTCTGTCATTCTACGTGGGAAATTGCTACTTATTTCAATTTTCAGCTATAAGGTTACCAAATTTGTGAAACCTTAACTCACCTTTCCTACTACTTAGCAAAAGTAATTACTCTCTCTGTCAATGCAGATTGACATAACATGCTTTCCCCCCCTCTCTTTTGGAACTATTTGTATTTTTATTGCTATTTAAGTCTGAGTCTGTTGTTAGATCATGAATCTCCTGGGGACAGAAATCCTGGATAATTCATCCTTATTGTCTCAAGACTTCAAAAATGCCTGGCACATAACGGAAACACCTTAAGTGTTGAATGTTGCATATTAAATCCATCAATACTATAATGTGTGTAACTATGTCTGTATGTCCATCTGTCTGTCTACTGTGTATTAAATAAATAATATGTCCCCCTAATTTTGGGAATAATACAGAAATAATCAAAATACTTAAAATAGAGACTAGCATCAGCTCTATGAAATAGATACAAATGCAACTCTTAATGCAATAATTAGAATAATTTTACTTTCTCTAATAATTATGCCTTTAGCTAATCTAAAGAGTGAGCTAATAATACCACAATTGATTTTTCAAATTATTTATTAAATGCTGTACCAATTTGTATTTGATCTGATAATACTGAATACCATGGACAAATGGCAAGTTCTAAAAGAATTGTTAAAAAGTACAATTCAAGGACTTGATGCAAAGTCACTAAAAATATTCTTCCATACTTTTGTGTCTAAATGTGAGAGATAACATAGTCACTATAAATTAATATTTATGGCATCCATACAGAATGCATTAGGGTTATAAGGTTGGAAAATCAGACATGAATGCCATTGATACAGCTAAAGTCAATGTTTAGAATATATTTATCAGCACTGTACATGTGAGGAACATTACTGGAATAAGGGGAAAATGACTAGGCTTAATAAAGTGAAGAAAATGTAAAATATGGTAGTTGTCTAGATTCATTGTTTATAAACCTGAAATAAAGAAAAAATAAAGAAAAACAAAAAATGTAATCTCATCCCTGAGGTAGCTCATTAATTCATTTTCATTCAATGAATATTTATTGAGTGACTGATTCACATTAGGCAATGTGCTATGTCATAAGGATATAAAACGGGATAGACAGGGTCAAAAATCCTGCCACCTATGTCGTCGAGAGGTGGACATATAAACATATAAATGCCATTGCTTTTCTTGGGCTAACTCCTTCACATCCTTCAATTCGTATACATTAGGATAATTCTGGTGGGTATAATAAATTGACCAAAAAATCCAATAGAGGTTCAAATACAGTAGAAGTTTATTTCTTTTTTTGTCAGGTGGGGGAGAGGTAAATAACTGGATAATGGGAAGGTGCCTCTCCATTCAGTGATGTGAGGAGCCAGGCTGATGAAGTCTCTGCCACATTCACTTGTGGTTTCCAAGGTCTCCAAATAGCAGATGGCTTTAAAAGCATGGAGAACCTTTATTAGGCAGTCCCGGAAGTGGTGTGCTTCCCTTCTGCTCACATTTCACTGGCTAGAACTCAGTTGTATGGCCACTTCTAACTGTATAGAAGGCTTGAAATGTCATCTAGCTGTGTGGTCAAGATGAGGAGGAGAATAGGATTTGGAGTCTTTGCCCTTGCTACATGTTCATCATTCCCCCGAATCCAGGGTCAGTGCTGCTCTGACATGTTTCTATATTGCCCGGTACTTTCTTTGTCAAATCATCATCACACTAGCTTTACATTTTCTTATTTCCTACTAGATACATACTCCTTACAGGCAGGGACCATCAGACTTGCTCCCAATTGTATTTCTAAAGGTTAGCACAGCTCCTGGCACAGAGTAGGCAGTTAATATTTATTGCTGTAAACTCTTCATCTCTTGGTCACTCCCAACTCACTGGAGTCCACTTCTGTGTACACCACCATGGGAATGGCCCTCGTTGTTACCAGTAACCAAATGCCAAAGCTATCAAAGCGTCTTTGGTCTCTGTCTTATTTGATTTGGTACTTACTACTTCACTTTGATACTCTTTTCTTTAAGGTTTGCCTCTGAGTTTTTCAATTTTACTTTTTCAATTATTATGCAGACTCCTTTTCTGTCAAGTTGGCTTTCAAAGGAGAGCTCTTGGGTGTTAAGTGATTGCAATCTCATGGGTACAGGAGAGGATATGTTTTCAAAAGACAGGAAAGCCTGTGTACCTCATCAGAGAGGAAATGCTGGATGCTGGAGGTGGGTGTGTGGAGAGAGAGTAAGAGAGGGGATGGAGACAGAGATACAGAAACACAGAGAAATAGCAAGAAACAGATGACAGATACACAAAAAGAGAGGAAGAGAGGAGTTGGAGATACACAAGGACACAGAGCAGGCAGTTGACAGACACACAGAGAAAAACAGAGAGAGACAGAGAGACTGAAGATACCAGAAAGGGAAAGCATATTTGTTAGAGAACAATTTCTGAGAAAGCAGGAAGATCCTAATGGGATTAGCTTTGAAAAGAGGCAATAATTCTCCATGAGAGAGCAAAATTGAGAAAATCTCTTTTTTCTTTTGTTTATAACGAACTGTGTTCGATATATTGTGTAACATTTCTTCACTAATGTTGCTTTACTCTCAAATAGAGGTAGAAATTTGAATGGACAAAGAAGTCTTTTGACTATGCAGCTACATATGAAAAGCCAACTGAAAGGAAAAAGTAGGACAAATGTTAGAGAAGAGCATTAGTCACTGAGCACTTCTTGCAAAATTGACACTTCTGTATCTTTGTACTTTGAGGAGGATGAAACTCATTGGTCTAAGTGCCTTATCATTGATACCTTTTCTTTTGGTCAATATGGTAACGGGTAGGGAATAGAAATGTAGACTCAGCTACCATGTCCATAACATACACCTTACCTAATGGTGTTCATAGGTCTTTGTGTCTTTTATAGCTCATTGTTAGTTTTTAATATCTATTTTCATTTCTTTTGTCCCAAAAGCAAACATGATATTTCTAGATTAGAGACAGAATATTGTTACAGCAGTAACTGCATCAGTTACCTATGACCCTTCTCCCCTTTTAGGGCTATGTTATCAAGACCAGATGTTATATGTATATGCAAGGGGGTTTTTGTACTACCAAGAAGAAATTTTGAATCTCAGAGGTTTTTTTTTTAGTTATGTTATGTTAATCACCATACATTACATCATTAGTTTTTGATGTAGTGTTGCATGATTCATTGTTTGTGTATAACACCCAGTGCTCCATTCAATACGTGCCCTCTTTAATACCCATCACCAGGCTAACCCATCCCCCCCACCCCTCTCCCCTCTAGAACCCTCAGTTTGTTTCTCAGAGTCCATAGTCTCTCATGGTTCATCTCCCCCTCTAATTTCCACCCCTTCATTTTTCCCTTCCTACTATCTTCTTTTTTTTTTTTAACATATAATGTATTATTTGTTTCAGAAGTACAGGTCTGTGATTCAACAGTCTTGCACAATTCACAGTGCTCACCATAGCACATACCCTCCCCAATGTCTATCACCCAGCCACCCCATCCATCCCACCCCCCACCACTCCAGCAACCCTCAGTTTGTTTCCTGAGATTAAGAATTCCTCATATCAGTGAGATCATATGACACATGTCTTTCTCTGATTGACATATTTCGCTCAGCATAATACCCTCCAGTTCCATCCACGTCATTGCAACAAGAAGATCTAACAATTGTAAATATCTATGCCCCTAACATGGGCCCGGCCAATTATATAAGCCAATTAATAACAAAAACAAAGAAACATATCGACAACAATACAATAATAGTAGGGGACTTTAACACCCCCCCTCACTGAAATGGACAGATCATCTAAGCAAAAGATCAACAAGGAAATAAAGACTTTAAATGACACACTGGACCAAATGGACTTCACAGATATATTCAGAACATTCCATCCCAAAGCAACAGAATACACATTCTTCTCTAGTGCCCATGGAACATTCTCCAGGATAGATCACATCCTAAGTCACAAATCAGGTCTCAACCAGTACCAAAAGATTGGGATCATTCCCTGCATATTTTCAGACCACAATGCTATGAATCTCAGAGTTTTTATAGGAACTGCTACACAGCTGCCAACTTCTCCTGAGAGACTGGGAGAGAGAGACATCAAATATCCCCAGTATGAATAGATCTTCTCTGAGAAGAGAAAGGAAAGATCCCTCTTTTACAATCCTTTGGAAGGTAAACAAATGATTCTGGGTTTCACCTGCTTTGAAATAAACACATTTCTCTCTGGAAGTCTCTATTTATTCACTGTTTAATTCCAAGATTTGTTTTTTCTTTCTTTTTTTTTTTTAAAGATTTTATTTATTTATTTGAGAGAGAGAGAGAGAGCATGGCGGGGGGGGGGGGGAGCCGCAGAGGGAGAGGGAGAAGCAGGCTCCCCACTGATCAGAGAGCCCAACTGGGGCTCCTTCCCAGAACCCTGGGATCATGACCTGAGCCAAAGGCAGACGCTTAACCAACTGAGCCACCCAGGTGCCCCCAAGATTTGTTCTTTAGCCGGGTTCCAGTTTTCTTTGCTCAGAAAGTCCTTATGATGCAGAAACATTAAAATACCACTGTGAGGTATGTACCATTATTTACATGAATAATATAAAATTCCATCCTTATAAAGTAATAGCATTTCTGGAATCAAATAATCTTATAAAATGGCTATTTAAAAATAATTTAAAAATAGTGGTTGTGTCATAAAAACATTTTGTTTTTAACAACTCTCATTTAACTAGAATGCAAGATCTTTTAATATTTTAATTAAATCAGTTTATAAGTACATGTGGTATGACTATATATACATACTTGTTCTGTGTGCATAGATCAAAATAACCCTTTTAAACACACTAACAGGAAAGAGACCAATAAAAGAGACCTCTTCACAGAAACCTTGCTAACTCCTATTGTATGTGCTCAAAAATATTTATTACCAACTTAAAACTGGAACACAATAATAGCACAAACAATACAGTTGAGATTCAATGTTATTTTCATCCTATTCTCTAACAAGCTTAGCACCTGATAACTATTTTCCTTGGTTATCAAAATGCATGTCAGAAGAACTTAAACTTTTGCCAATATAAGAATTTTAAAAATATGAATGTTGTTTCTTCATAGTGTAATGATTTGCCTTGAAGTCAGAACCCACACTGACTTCATTCTATTCCATTGAATTTACTTATTTATTTAGCACCTAGTATATTCTAGGCACCATCTAGCTGCTGAAGCTACTGTCAGGAGCAAAAGTTGATATGGTTCTCCCTCTCTTCCCAAATTTTTGTCTAGTAAATAGGATCCAGTTATTGATATCTGTGTTAAATAAGATATACCCCTAATAAAGATACACAAAGTACAGTGGCTTACACACTTCTCTCTCCCATAAAAGTCTAAGCTGCTGCATAATTCCAGAGGATAAGGCAATTTTGCTTCACAAGGCAATTCAGAAATACAGGCATCTTGACAATGTTATTCTTGCCTACATGCCAAAGTCACTGGGGTCACATTCCAATTTGTGGGAAGAGATAAATGGTAAGTGGGAAGCAAGTAACCTATCTATAAGGATATGACCCAGAGTTGAATATTTCACTTCTGCTTTCATCCATCATCTTAAACTTAATCACAGGGTTACATCTGGCTGCAAGGGAAGCTGGGAAATGTATTTTCTGCTGAATGCCATATGCCTATCTACTAGGGAGGTTCTTATAACAATGAGGAGGAAGAGGATGGATTTTGTGAAAACTTAAGTCCCTGAAATAGTAAGTTTTCAGTTTCTGGATCTGATAACTGATACCCAGTCCCTTTTGTTGTTCATCTGACTTCAACCTGTGGGCCCTGCTTTAATGTAGGTTTTAGTTCTTGATCCCTCTGATCCCTAGCTGTGTCCCAGCCAGCTGCATTATATGGATTAGGGCCAATTGATTCTCAGGAAATGCCGCAAGGTAACATAAGTTATATGATAAATAGATGGATTAGTGTCCTGCTAGTCTGATGCAATCGTCCTGTCTCCTTCATCCTGTTTTCCCAAAATCTTTCACACTGTCTGGAACACAAGTGGTACTGAAAAAAAATCTTCATTGAATGAATAATGAACAAATGAATGCCATATGTTATAGTAGTGGCTCTGACTTACGTTCTTTTTTCCCCTTTATTTTACTTTTGTTCAACTTTGGGAATCACGCTAATGGGGACAGAAAGAGAACCAGGCATAGAGCGTTTAATCTTAGCTCTGAATGTTTTCAGGATAAAAGTTATTGTTTGTGTTTCTCTCATCTTCTGTTTTATAGTTACCCAAGATACTTGAGGACAATCATATACTTAAAAGTATTATAAAAAAGAATACAAATGTCATCTTATTGCCTATTTTACAGATAGAAAACTGGGGTCCAGTTTGCCAGTTGTCATATAAGTTATTCATATTAGAGGCTTTGACTTTCAGTTCATTGTTCTTTTTAGTATTACATTAATTCTGAATTTTTAGGTACCCTATAACAGATAGATCCAAGGTTCATAATCAGATCAGCTGCCTTTAAATTAAGTGCGTAGTCTTCTTCCTTAGTAGTTCTCAAAGCTTGGTTCCTTGGCTGCAGCAACAGCATTAGACTTTCCTGGGAACTTGATTGAAATGCAAATTCATGCCTCTCACCTCAGACCCAGAAACTCAGAAACTCTGGGGCCCCAGCTCAGCAATGCATGTTTTAGCAAGCCCTCCAGGTGATTCAGGTGCTCACTCAAGTTTCAGAGCCACTGTCTTGTACTGATAGGACAGCACGCAGCATATATTAAGACATTATTTTATATGATGTAGACACCCATAACCAAAGCTACCAATTATGGAATGCCTATGAAGTGCTACTCTGCTAGATGCTGTATGTACCTAGTCTCATTTAATCATCCCAATAGTCTGGAAAAATTGTTATTACTATCTGTGTTTTATAAATGAGAGAATTAAGGCTTAAAGAGGTCAAATTTCAAGCTCCTCCCCCAAAACCACCAAGATTACATAATTTGAAATTGGCAAAGATGAGATTTTTGAACTCCTATTGCCTAACTCCAATGATCATGAGTTTTCCAAAGCACTGCTTTAAAAAACACACTGTATTATAATTTACTCATTGAGAGGTATGAAAAATAAGAATATTTGACATTTGAAAAATAAAGTTTTCAGGACCATGAACTGCTTTCAAATTTCCTCTAGCTATAATGTGTTCATTAAAATGCTGTTTTGAGTTTGAACAGCCTTTTTTTAGTATTGCTGTATACGCAAAACAGTATTCTGCCAGGACAAAAAATGCCAGCTTTCTTTAAGAAATTTGTTTCTGTTTTTACTGTTTCTAGAATTTGGTAGTGGTCTGGTAGAGATAGATGTGTAACCTTCACAATTGTTGTTCCTCACTGAAAGCCCTGCTTGAGAGTTGCCACATGGGCCTTGAGAGATGGACTTCATCCTGAGTGTATCTGAGAGTCTGCATGGCCAGAAATCTCCTAGTCTCTCCAAATGCGGGGAGACTGGACTCTGGGATAAGTTAGATGCTCTGGATCTCGTAGTTCATCATTACCAAGACTCCGGGGGACTAGTTTGACCTGTCTCTCCTCTAACAGTTACTGATGCATGAAGATACCTGGGTATATAGAACATAGATGGTGAAACCTTAATACACATTCTTTCTTAACCTTTTATTTGTTTTTTACCTGTGGAGAGACTGAGTCCTAAATAAACATTGCTCCTTAATAATTTGCCTACAGTGGGTAGCTCTGGTTATTGCTAGAAGGAAACTCTGGAGACTGTTGTCAAATCTTCAGATTTTTTTAGAAAAGCAGGATATATGTATATCTGCTACACACACACGTGTGTGTGTGTGTATATGTGTTTGTGTGAAATCTAATATTAAAATTTTAGTTATTTTAACATTCTGTAGGCAAAAATCTACATTTGTGGGCGGGTTATATTCATCACATGTTTACTTTGCATTTTCTGTAGACTTTTGGTGCTTAACTTAAAAATTACTCCCTTCAAGTTCATGTATTTCTTTAGCATTATTATCTGAGTTAATCTTATCATCCACCTGAAGTTCCCTTCTTTTTGAGTCACAGCTTATAGATTAAAGACCAAACAATAAAGAAACCTCGATTTAAAAATCTGACTGGGTTGGCACAATGCCATCAGCATATAAACTAGCTGAGTGACCTTAGAGAGGTTACTTACAATCTCTGAGCCTTGTTTTCAGTGTCAATACAGGAGCATAAAAAGTGTCCAGCAATATCTCTGGGTGTATAGTAGATAGTTAATTCCTGTATGTTACCCTCTTTAATTCTGACCAAAAAAATTATGAAAAAAATGGATTTTCCCCTCAAATCTAAAGGAACTAGCAATATTTTTTCTTTTCTTTTTTACTCCCAGGAAAATAAAATTCTACAAATAATTTTACAGAAACAATGCTATTCAGGGAAATAACTATAAAAAAATAACGTATATATCCTTTATTATATTAGTTAATTTTGGGGGTTGGAATCTTTTACATTTTTGTTAACTAGAATGAAAGGAGAAAACAAGTTTTCAGTATCACTACTTTAGGATTGACTATCCTGTGCTCCAAAAGGGTGGGAATGGATATGGATTCTCCAAAAGAATCTGAGTTACCATTTATCGGCAAAATGTATTGAAATTTGGGTCCATTTTTTGATGCTTCAAGGTAGTGACTTAATTTAGAGTCCTAAAACAAAAGAGCAAAGCAGATAATCTAGCTATATTATCTAGATCATCAAAAGGATGAAATTTGTATTACTCTCTTAATGGTTTATTTGTAATACCTTCGTAATTGAGTTTTGTTTTTTTTCCATGGAAAAATTAAAATCCAGATGGCTAGCTTTTCTTTGTCCTTATTCCATGTCAGAAAGTATAATTGATTTAGAATAAAGTGAAAGCTCATTGATGAACAAGAAAATCTGGATGACTTAAATTCACTACTAAAACCTTTTGCCTTGAGGTTCGTCTTGGTCAGTTCAGGTTGCTGTAACAAACTGCCCTAACCTGGCTAGTTTATAGACTACAGAAATTTATCTCTCATAGATCTAGAGACTGGGAGTCCAAGATCAGGTTGCCTGCGTGGTCATGTTCTTTCCTGGTGAGAGCCTGTCTCCTAATTCACAGATGGCTCTTTTCTCACTGTGTCCTCACATGGTGGAAGAGGAAGCGAGTTCTCTCGGGACTCTTATAAGACACTAATCCTATTTGTGAGGGTGCCACCCCTATGATCTCCTCTAATCCTAATCACCTCCCAAAGACCCCACTTCCTAGTACCATCACATTAGGGAGTAGGGTTTCAGCATATGAATTCTGGGGGGATACATTCAGTTCATAACAAGATCTGTGGGGAACATACCCTTAGGCAATCTTCAATGAGTCAAATCCTCGTGTAACCCTCTCCTTTTGGGTGCAGATAGAACAGATAATATTCTAGACAATAAAGTATGGCAAGGTGATGTGATAATCACTTCCTTGATTAGGTGAAGTTATAAGACTCTATCTTGTGAGACTGAGTGGGAGATTTTCCTGCTGGCTTTGAAAAAGTAAGCCACCATATTATAAGTGGGCCATGAACATGTGGCCTCGAGGTGTCCTCTTTGAGCTGATAGGAGCTTCTGGCTGACAGCTAGCAAGGAAATAAGGACCTCTATTCTACAACCACAAGACACTAAATTTTTCCAACAACCATGTGAACTCAGAAGAGAACCTGAAGCTCCAGAAAGTTCCTTCAGCCTGCCAACACCTTGACTGTAGCCTTTTGAGACCCTGAACAAAGGATTCAGCTGGGCTATGCATGGGCTCCTAACCCACAGAAACTCTGAGATAAGAAATATTTATTGCATTAAGCCATTAAATTTGGGGTAATTTATTATGCTGCCTGTAAGACTAACACAAAGTCATCTCATTTGCCTTCCTCAGGCTTCCTCAGTTACTTCTTATAAGGGGATGAGATTTGGAAATATGTCAATCATACCTATTCCCATGTCTGGAAGATTTGAGGCAACTGCATGTCTAATGGCTACTGATTCATTGACATGTTAGGACTAGAAGTGTTTTTTGCATTGTTAAACTTTGCAGCAATCAGGGAATTCACAACTTACTTATTTTACTTAAATGCACACCGTATAGTTGGGGTGGGGGGAGTCACTTCGTAACACAAAGCATACTGAGACAGAAATAAGCCCTGTTCAGACAGGGTTTTCAAAAAAAAAATGCTATGTACCTGGTTTTGTCCTTCCTCTAACAATCGAAGGGTTCTTCTCATTGAAGGTATTTAGATGTGATAATATCTAGATGATTTGATGGTTTAATGACCTGAGACATGTGCTATATTTCTTAGTATCTTGTTCAAGGGATAAGTATCTCATGTTCACCATGGGACTATAATTTTTATAATTTTTTCTAAGATACTAGTATTGGTTTTTGTAAACAGTATCCTTTTGGTAAGATGGCTTTGTGATTCCTTCAAGTAAATCTTGGTGATTAACAATGCTGAGACTGACTTGTGTATTTCAATGTTTCTTTAGAACATGGGACAAAATCTTATAGAATCTGGGTCACAAATATACTGTGTGATTTTGGATAAGTTAGTTGTTTTCCTTAGGACTCAATTTCCTAATGTTCCTAATGTCTAAATAAAATGAGGGTGTTAGTTCAATGATTAAAAGTCTTTCTAGTTAATTTCTAGCTAAAAATTCAGTAGGCCATTTGCTATTTGTGGAAATGCACAATATGCTTTTTCTTTCCTTTTGAAAATTGCTGCTGACGAGCATAGTGCTTTTAGTGCTTTGCAAAGTATTTATTGTGCATCTGATATAAAGCAGAGTTGGGGAGCCTGGGAAGTAATTACCAAGTTTCATATCTCCAGCAGCCAAAGTTGTGTGTGTGTGTGTGTGTGTGTGTGTGTGTATTACGCAACAGGATAGAGACTAATAGCATCTTGCAAGATTTGATAATTAATTGCTATAAACTGAAGTTTGAGTTAGACATTTTTAATTTAAAAATTAAAATTGGCCTGACAAAGGACTTTTTCCATTTTGTGACATGAGTATAAGATTCTGACTAGATAAATTAATTGTCTATGAACTCATAATTACATTTCATAATATACATAAGGAGGGAATGGTTATTGAATGAGAGCTAGGGATGTTTAGTTTGGAAAGAGGTTGACTTTTCAGGGAGATGGAAGAGATCTTCAAATATTTGAAGACACCTGTGAGTAAACTTATTTGGTCTGGCTTCAGAGAACATCATAGAATTAATAGGAGTTGGATTTTGGTTCAATTTAGAAAGAACTTTATCAGAGTCAGGGTGATTCATCAATGGTTGTCTTCCTTGTGAAGGTGTAAGCACTTGGTTACTGATAAGTTTTAAACAAAAGCTGGCTGGATGAGTATCTCTTAGCGATGTTGTATTTTACATAGAATTTCTTCATTTGGTGAAATGTTAGATGAAATGAACTCTTATGTTTTCTTCCCATACTAAGTTTATGTACTTTTTTGTTACCTTGGAGGCATTATTTATAACTTATCAATGCTTTCAAGCAGAGAATCTGCTGCTAGGAGGTGGCTATGGTAATCCTATGTTTAGATGAGAATGGGATATCTCCTTAACTTATCCAGCACATTGTCAGTAAGGACTGCATCTCAGATGGAGTCACAGTGAACATGCCTGGCTCTACACTCAATGTCTGAACCAAAAGTTCTGGCTAGGTATGCTGGATTCATATATGTTAATACCTACAAAATGAGTTTCTTAAAGTTCATACTCTTCTTTAAACACAGAACTGTAGGTACAGGTCTTCATCTGTTCAGGCTGCTATAACAAAGTACCACAGATTTGGTGACTTATAAACAACACAAATTTATTTCTCACAGTTCTCGAGGCTGGAAAGTCTAAGATCAAGGCACCAGCAGATTTAGTATCTGGTGAAGTCTGCTTTCTGATTCACAGACTCTGCCTTCTAGCGTAACCTTACATGGAAGAAAGGGAGAAGAATCTCTCTGGGACTTCTTTTATAAGAGCACTGATCCAATTTATATGAGGGCTCTGCCTTCATAACCTAATCATTTCCCAAAGGCTCCACCTCCAAATACCATCACATTGAGCATGAAGATTTCAACATATGAAGTTGGGGGTAGATACAAACATTCAGATCACAGGAGCACATTTCTTCGAGAAATGTCAAATAGTTTGTTCTAGCTATTGGTTGACCCTGTAGACTGTCTTAGCTATGGGCATATGAAATATTATGTTATGGACAGGACACACCTAGGTTTGCTGGGCCTTAAGCTTATAACATTTGGGGAGAACTTCTTGACCTTCTTTCGGAAAAATCACAAATGTAAAATTCATAATGAAAGCAAATTATTTATTTAGAATAGAAATAAATTACATGAGGGGGGTAAGGATAAATACCACATCTTCTTTGTCCATTCATCTGTCAATGGGCATCTGGGCTCTTTCCAATAATTTGGCTATTGTGGACATTGCTGTTATAAACATTGGGGTGCACGTACTCCTTCGGATCACTACATTTGTATCTTTGGGGTAAATACCCAGTAGTGCAATTGCTGGGTTGTATGGTAGCTCTATTTTCAACTTTTTGAGGAACCTCCATACTGTTTTCCAGAGTGGCTGCACCAGCTTGCATTCCCACCAACAGTGTAGGAGGGTTCCCCTTTCTCCGCATCCTCGCCAACATCTGTCCTTTCCTGACTTTTTAATTTTAGCCATTCTGACTGGTGTGAGGTGGTATCTCATTGAGGTTTTGATTTGGATTTCCCTGTTGCCGAGCGATGTTGAGCACTTTTTCATGTGTCTGTTGGCCATTTGAATGTCTTCTTTGGAAAAACGTCTGTTCATGTCTTCTGCCCATTTCTTGATGGGATTATTTGTTCTTTGGGTGTTGAGTTTGATAAGTTCTTTATAGATTTTGGATACTAGCCCTTTATCTGATATGTCATTTGCAAATATCTTCTCCCATTCTGTCGGTTGTCTTTTGGTTTTGTTGACTGTTTCCTTTGCTGGGCTGCATACTCTTTGAACATGTCTTCATATGACAATGACTTTGTAATATTATTACCTACAGAGAAAATTGAAAGAAAATTTAGTCTCCTATCATGGTTGGTTGAAACTTATCTTTTATTATTGATAGTTTAGAAAATGCTTTTCATCTTCACAATTCATTACTGATACTGTCATATGCATATTTAGAATTATCAAATTGGGGAAAAACTCTTTCTAATTTCTTTTAAGTATGGGCTGCAATAATGGAAAACATTGTTCACAGATTACCTTCTAGCTTCATATATTTCAAACCTTGTTTCTCCACCACTACCTGTGTAGCTACATACTTCCAGTGTCAGGCAGTATTCCCACAGTGATATATAACTATACCAGTTATATATATATAGTTATATATACTGGCCCTCCACTCCCTGTCACAAGATTGGGCACCAGGTGAGTGGGCCCAGCGGTAACAATATTCTCGAAAATCATACCTACACCAGGAAAAGTTGCAATGATTTAAATACATAACTTATTGCAAAACATAACCCACTGAAGCAAAATAAATGTATTCCTAACTAAATTTCCCCTTAGTTAGATTCCCAAAAGATCTGTAGCCACTCCAATTCTACCTGATACAAGGGGAAGTTGGTGAAAGGGAAGAGGAGTATAGAGACCGTTGCCTTAACCCCAGAAAATCTAAGTACGAACAGCATAAGTCTTGCTCTTTTGAACCTATATAATATGTAAGCTAAAAAGAATTGGAGTTGAGATTAAGATCAGAAATATTAGGGGCAAATTTTTGTTGAACTACATGACAAAATTAATCAGTTTGACTTCATAGTCCTGAAAATGCATTTTTGATCACTATTATAGTCCATCTAAGGTTTCAAAAGTCATATTATCTGCGAATCTTCAACAAGATAAATTTATTTGGTTAGATGCATTTTTCCAATCCAAAAAATATATTCTATTTAGGTTTTCTTTTCAATAGTCAATAAAGGGCAATATAAAATCATTATAAGAATAGCTGCTATACTATTCAATATTTTACCTTGATATGCATCAGCAAAAAAATTACAGAAGAATTTTAAGCTTTATCTGAGTATTAAGGATTACATAAATTGATTATTAACTCAGTACAGATTAGAGTACTATCTTATCTTCTGACTAGAGGTAGAACAAAAATGAGGTGACCATCGGAGTTAAGTTCTAGGTTGGTATTCCATTGCATTCATATTTGATAATCTCTTGTGATCTGGTACACTTCAATTTATTTCATTGCTCTTATCAAATATTGTTGGCTCTGTTTTCTAAGTTGGTATTTCAAAGTCTTATTTCATAATTTAAGTGTGGTATTTTGAGAATCAATGTCAGCATTCACATAAAATGGTATTTGCATTGTCTCATAAATAACATGATTTAAAAATATTTAGTGGCAAGTAGAACACTTTTTAACATTAACATTTTACGTTGTTGCTGACCTATAAACAGGATTTATGCTGAAACAATTGACTAATTGCATTTTTGGCACAACCTGCTGCCAGTAATTTGATCATAAACTCATGGGGCCTCTTCCCCCCCCCCCCCATTTTCTACCTTGAAACTGCAATAAAGCTATAATTTATGATGTAGACTGGGGAAGAATTATAGTCTTGTTTTAAAGATACAGCAACTAGTGCAGATGCCAAGATAAAATCCTAGCTAAGTAGATATTTCCCTAACTGTACTTTTTAAAACTGATATATTAGTCTTGACATGCAGTTTGGTTTTTTTAATCCTCAAATCCAATATCACATCCTCCAGTGATAATTCTTTTTGTTTATTATGTTCTCCACTTCTTCTTGACTCCTAAACTTTTTTGTATGCCTGCTAGCTAGATAATCAAAACAACCAGATCTTGTTTGTATGCGTTTTCAATTATTAAAATGAAGCTAAATTATCTCACTTGAAATTTTTGTTTCTAGAAGGAGCAATACATTGAATATTAGTGCCTTATTTTCAATAATTCTTCAATCACACAAAGACCTACAATCTATAATCTGGCGTCATTTCTCTGTTCCTGACTACCCTCATGTACTCATTTTCCTTTTTACGCAGTTTAGATGTTGTGCCTCATATTATAATATATCCCCTATAGAAACTGTCAACTCTCATCTCTTCTCTTCCTTCCTGGCAAAATTCAAATGCTGGTTAAATCTAACTCCTTAGCACTAAGATAGATGAATGTGGCTGGAGAAAAACACTCAGTTGTGTTGACTATTCATACCTAATTTCAAGACCAGCAAGATTAAGTGGATTTTATTACTGTTCAGGATCTTGGGCCCATTTATATTTCTACTATTTTAGGTGACAATTTTATCCCTTCACTCATGCATTAAAACTCTAACATCTTTTTCCCCATCCTCTCACTCAGCTGATGATCTTGCTTCCTATTTCATTGCAAAACTAAAAGCCAACAGAATGAATATCTACAAGGTGCCCCCTACGACCATAACTACCTACATACTGGCATCTGAACTCCATTAATCTGCTTTCCCTGCTGATGCTATGTACAGTATTTCATCCTATATAAACTAATCCCACACTTGCAATTAGATCTCTCTCCATTTTATCACTTCCAGCAATTATCCTCTTTGGCATCCTCCAGATATCCTTAAAAGTAGACCTTCCACTAGCATCTAGTATTTTCTAATTTTTTAACCTAATATTTTTCATTTGTATTTTATTCCTTTATATTGTATTCCCCAATATGTTGCAGTTTTTTTAGTATAAGAAACTTAACTTGTACCTTGTATCTATCACAATAAATATTAGCAAGTTTTTGCTTAATTTTGTAACATATGACATGATTTGTTAACATTTAAATTCAACCTTCTATGAAGTCTTTTAGTTTATCCAAATAAAAATATCCAATAAGTAAAAATAGAGACATGGTAGAAGCTCAGTAAATTTCTGTTTTTGAGCAAGTAAAGGGATAACCACCCAATCGTCTTAAATGAACTTGAGTTTCAAAAATGAGTATTCAAATTAAAAAAGAAATGCACAATAGAATTCCATTTCCCTATAGTGCTTAGCAAAAAGGCAAAGAGAATTATTATTCTTAAAATCCTAGGACACAGAATTTAAGTGTTCAAATGATCTCACTTACATATTAGTTATTCTGTCCCAGAATAAGATGATTAATAAAAATACACATGTGCATGTGCACACATGCATATAAACATACACGATGCTGTCATTTTTACCAATGACACAGGAAGAATCTTTGTGACAAGAGAGTTTTTATTTTTAAATAAGTCTTGTACATTCTGACCTTTCCCTAAACTTGGGCTGCATCACAAAAGAGTACATAAATAAATATCTTTTCCATCTTGGTTCTTATGAATGTTGGGTGCCTCATGTCTCTAACTGAACACACATAAAAGCACAAAAGCAGGATATAGTGGGAGGGTGTTAAAACCAGCTGGTCAGGAAATCCATTTGGGGTCAGTAAACGGGTTGTTAATGACACCAACCAACAGGAAGAAGGTGGAGAGTACAAGAGGCGAGCATGCATTTAGGGGTAAAATCAATAGTCATATTTGATTGGTGTGGTATTTTTCGCTGACTGGGCAAAGAAATTCCATTGTGTAGTCTCATAGTGCTAATTTTCTATCACTGTGTAAAATTCTCAGGGATATAGGCTATGTGAGGAGAGTACTATATAGACCAAACCTTGTCTGAACAATCTTCATGTTTGCTTAAAACAAAGAACAACTAGCACCTGCAGAATTTACTAGTCATTTATCTGGTTTTACCACATTTATCATAGAAATTGGTCTTATCAAGAACAATTTTGTGATTTTTCTATGCTCTTGGTTTTCAGTATTTCTTGGAAGCTCACTTCTTTTTATAAACACAAGGAGTAAAGCTTCAACAGGAGGAAATTGTGCCCCAAATCTCTCATGTGCTAATTTTTTTGTGAGCAAGTCATTTAACCATTCTGTACCTCAGTTTTCTTAGCTCTACTAGTTCACCAAATTTCTATAAAAATACAGCAAGTTAATGTTAATATCTGCAAGAAAATAAATGCAAATTGTAGTTATTATCATGAAGTGACTTTTCTATTATCAGCTTGCTCAGTTATCAAAGTAAATTTTATTTATTTATTGATCAAATATATAAATGAATGAAATGTAAATTAGAAAGTCTGCAAGCTTAATGAAATATTTGCAAATATATGTAATTTTTGTTGGTAATAAAGATAATAAAGAAAATGTAAAAAATTCAAATAGTTCCAGGGAAACTGAAGAAAGATTAAGAGATTTCACAGTGTCACAGCCATATGATATCTGTTACATCTTAGTTTTTCAAATGTGTGTTAGTAATGAAAATGTTTAACCTTTTATTTTGAGATAATTTCAAAATTGTGGAAATTTTGCAAGAATAGTCAAAATAACTATAACAAGATTATACTGATATTATTTCATATGGTTTTAGTGAGGCTCAAATGAGTTCATATATGTAGAGTGTTAAGAACTTTTAGATGCAAATGAGTGGGAGAAAAAGTACTTAGAACTAATAAATATTGATTGTTGTTGTTAAGCTTCAGTTTTGTCACCTGAGCAATGGGGATAATAAGAGTGCCTGTCTTAATAAGATTATTGCATACATAAAACTTAGAAGCCCAGGGTTTTCCCAGCCTCAGTTAATGACACCTTATGTTACATACATAATAAAACTTCTTACTGGAAGAAACCCAATCCTGGGTTCTAGGATTGCTTGGATAACATTACAATAAGATCAAAATGGCCTTTACAGAGGTTTTTTTTGTTTGCCTTTTTGGTTTTGTTTTTGACCTAGAGTCAACAGTTACATCAAGTCTTCCCATTTTGGGTTTCCCTAGGTTTCATATCAATAACTATCAATATGAGGTGATTCTAGTTGATATTTGCTGAAGCAAATCTGGTCAATTATTTGACACTTCAGGAAAACATTTATTGGTAGAAGAAAGTACAGTTACAATATTGTTTATAGAAAGTGCTAATAAAATTTTGGTAAAAAGAAAATAGCTTATTTATTAATCTCCCATTTTTTACACTGGGGTCTTTGTACTTCAGGGTGGGGGCTGGGCAGGGAGGGGTGTGGGTGCAACAGCTGGGAATACTCAGAGCTCCATGATAACATGGCAGGTTGTCCTGGAACTCATGTTTCATGTGAAGACTGAAGTGTTGATGGGGAAATGAAATTTTATATTAAAATAAACATGGATATATATATATGGGGTTAAAATATAGATTTTATATGAATTTTAAAGATGACGTATATGACTTCAAAAATATTTAATAGCTATTCGACTCATGTTTGTAGAAATTCAAGACTTATAAATTAACTCTGCTCTACTATTGGGAGTACTTCAATCATCAATGAGTTTACTTGTTTAACAAATACTTATTTAATGTCAACTATATGCCAGACACTGTACCATACTCTCAAGGAAAAGGTGAGAAAGACTCTCATTACAGCATTATTTATAATCACCAAGACATAAAAATAACCTAAGCGTCCACTGATGGACAAATGGATAAAGAAAATGTGGTGTGTGTGTGTGTGTGTGTGTGTGTGTGTATGTGTGTTTGTGTGTATAATGGAATATTATTCAGCCATAAAAAGAAAGAAGTCCTGCCATTTGTGACAACATGAACTTTGAGGGCATTATGCTAAATGAAATAAGTCAGACAGAGAAAGATAAATAATATAGGATCACACTTATATATGGAATCTAAAGGAAAGAAACTTATAGATACAGAAACAGAAACAGATCAGCAGCTGCCAGAGATGGGGTGAGGTAGGGGATTGGGTAAATGTGGTCAAAAGGTATAACTTCCAGTTATAAGATACATAAGTTCTGGGGATGTAATACATAGTATGGTGACTATAGTCAACAATACTGTATTGTGTATTTGAATGTTCCTAAGAGAAAAGATCTCAAAAGTTCTCATCACAAGAAAAAAAGTTCTAACTATATGAGGTGATGGATGTTAACTAAGCTTATTGTGGTAACCATTTTGCAATATATACATTTATCAAATAATCATATTGTACACTTTAATATGTCAATTACACCTCAACAAAACTAGGGAAAAAATGGTGATCAAGACTCATGTGGCTCCTGCCCTCATGGGACTCACAATCAAGCAGTGGGGCAGGTTTGCTGTTGTTATTGTTAAGCTAACTTTATTTTCACAGCAACTCTACGAGGTTCTATTATTTTATTAAGGCTGTGCTACCGAAGACATTTTCCTATAAGTGCTAAAAATAAGCAGGATTCTTAGACACAAAATAATGTGGGCAGGGATAGCCCAATTTAAATATAATAAGAATGTGAGAATGGTCAGGTATAGATTTAGAGAAGCAAGAACTGGTGCAAGGAGACCATTTAAGGGGCAGTCTCTGTAGTACGTTTGACCCACATGGTAATGGAAAGGGAGTTTGAGTTAAGTGGATCAATTTGAAAATATACATTGGAGGTAAATACAGGCCTTCTTTATGGATTGAATATGAGGAGATGAGAAGAGAAAAATTGAAATGACTTCTACACTTGAACAAATGGTTGTTTAAGTGAAAGATCAGAGGAGGGCAATTTAAGGCTAAGAGAGAAATCAAAAGTTTGTTCAGTTTTGGGCATATTAATTTTCAGATGTTTTTGAGACATAAAATTAGAGATGTTCAGTAGACAATCGTATATGTGAATTAGGAGCTTTGGGAAAGACATCATAGCTGGAGATAATATCTTGGCATCCTGTATAACACATCCATTTAAAAATATGATGCTTAGTATATTTAAACTTTTGTCCTTTAGCTTATATAATGCCCTTTTATTAACATAGTTAAAGCTCTGGAAGTAAACATTTAGCAATAGCAAATACAATTTCATGCAAAAGGCACGTAGGGGATACAAAGCTAAATCCTTCAGGATTTTGGCCATTAAGGAGCACAACTTTGAGGACAGAAAAAGATGCAGTAAAAGTCAGTATGTAATAAGTCTGCTATAATGATGGCACAAACAAACTGCTGCAGAGATAGAACTCAATTTCATAAATATCAGCCCAAATATCAGAGTAGGGGAAGTGAATAAAAAAAAAGATAAATACTATAAAGAAGTCCCGGGGGCATAAACAATAGCCAACGTAAATTCTACAAGGACATGTTGGGAGCTATTGGGCACCATTCATAGTGAGCAGTGCTACACCAGTCGTCAGGATGGTGGAGTGCAGTCATAAAGCCAGAAACATTGTGCTGGGGCAGGTGTGGAGGAAGAGAGAGTAGGCTCGTAGGTTGGCAATGTTTACTCCTATCATCTGTCCTATGTGCGGGAACCATTTGTGACTCCTGTGAGTCACCTAATGGATCTCATCCATTTTGTAGGTGTCAAGAAATAGTCCCAACCTCTGAGCCAAAGGAACATCTTACTGTCTCTAGTTTGTTAACTTTAAACATAGCACATTCTTACCACAAGGCCAGTTTGAGAGTCAGCTGTATCGGAGTTGAGTTACTGGCAGAAAAAAAAGAGAGGATGCACTTAATAAACTTCCACTCCTTAGCTAAGTCCGACATCATCCAAGTTCTGAAACTTACCTAGGTTGCTATGCAGATGTTTAAGGAAAATCTTGTTAGATTAAAACTACTAGCTATAAATCACACTTCAAATGTTATTGCCAGGAAATGGCTAAAGGTGGGAATGTAGCAGTAACTCCAGAAGAGCAGTTCCTTGCTTCTGCCTCTTCCTTCATGTGGGAGTGACATGCAAAAGCCTCTTCAACCAGGACCCCAGTGGTCATGAGCATCAGGGACCTTATCATTTATCTCTAAGTTGGGAAAATTTTGATAGTGAAAGGACACATTGAAATACACGGATGGTTGTAAAAATAGTGCTATTAAAACTGTTTTAAATTAACTTATTCTTAAGAAATAAACTAAAAATACAAATAAGATTTAAAAATTGATTTATATTGCTTACCTAAATATTAAAAATGTAACATAAGAAGAATAATTATTCTTGGTATAGTCTGATGTATTTTAATCATCTGAAACTTCCTAGCCCTATCTGTCTGTAATACAGTTTCACTGGTATTTTTCTGAAGAAGACATTTTTAAATGTGATTGTATTATTTTTAACTTTTTGTGAAATTTCTAGAAATCTTCAAAATTGTAAGCTGTGGTTACTAAATTTGAAATAGTGACACCTTCAGTATAGATCACAATATTTTTATCTAAAATATTCTCAAAAGGTCTTAGGTACCTGGTAAGAACAAATTCTACTAAATTGAAAATATTCTCAATTCTATTTTATTTTTGTATTGCAATATATGAGTGTTTTAGCCCAAGTTTTCTTTTTCTTTTTCTTTTTTATTTTATTATGTTATGTTAGTCACCATACAATACATCATTAGTTTTTGATGTGGTAATCCACGATCCATTGTTTTCGTATAACACCCAGTGCTCCATGCAGTATGTGCCCTCCTTAATACCCATCACCAGGCTAACCCATCCCCCCTCCCCCCTCCCCTCTAAAACCCTGTTTGTTTCTCGGAGTCCATAGTCTCTCATGGTTCATCTCTCCCTCCGATTTCCCCCCCTTCATTTTTCCCTTCCTTCTCCTAATGTCCTCCATGCTATTCCTTATGTTCCACAAATAAGTGAAACCATATGATAATTGACTTTCTCTGGTTGACTTATTTCACTTAGCATAATCTCCTCCAGTCCCATCCATGTTGATGTAAAAGTTGGGTATTCATCCTTTCTGATTAGCCCAAGTTTTTTTTCACAAAAACTGTTTCCCCCTTTCATTTAGAGTTCCTTTGCTAATAAATAATTGTATAAGACAGAACTTGTCAAGTAGATTGCCCATATTTATGGTCTTTTTAATCGATTGTCACATTTAGATGCTGAAAAATTATAGGCACTTACAATCAGAATATAAATATCCTGAAATAAGGATCTCCTTTAAATCCTATACATAATATGAATATACCCTAAAATTAGGAACTCTATCAAAAGATTATCCTTACAAACTAAGGTATTCTAAATCATATTTATGGAATTTCAAAGCTAAATGTCTTCTCTTTGAGAACTCATTTTTTGGATTTGATTTGTTAGTTCCTTTCTCACTTCAGTTCATTCCAGAGCATTTCAGTGTACTTTTATTTCCCTAAGAACTTCAAGAGCTGAAGTATTGGGATGCTTCATTTACTAAATACCATGATTAAAGATTTCCAAACGATTTTGAAAAAAAAAAGCATCCAAAATTTAGGCTTATTTACAAAGTTGTTCTTCAAACAGAACTATGAAGGCTGCCAAGAAAATGCTGATTGCCTTGCTAAAACACCTTTATTTTTTTGATTTAACATCAGCATTGTCTCCAAAATTAGTAATAAAGTGATTCTCACCCTGTATGTATAAAAATATTTACAAATTTTGGTACCAACAAATTTTATTTTTTATTGATATATAACTGACATATAACATTGTATGAGTTTCAGGTATATGCAAACTATATTTTGATTTGTAGAATGTTGCAATTTATTTGGACCCAATGTGAATTGTTTTTAGTATGGTGATATTTTCCAAAATAGTTTGTATTTGTGTTATTGAAAAAAACAAATAATGGGTCTCCAATGTCATTTTTAACTAAAATTATAAGTTTTTACACTATTGTCAAATGTTTCACCTTGAATTTCCATAAGCTTTACTTTGAGTTATTGAATTGGATAGAAAATCAAAGTATTACTGAAAAGTACTGATTTTATATTTGAAGCATTTGATAAAATTATGTAAAAATTTAAATGTTTATAAAATCATTTTTCTGTTAATAGAACACATTAATAGCTTTGCTTAACTTTTTGTACATATCCCCCCACAAAAATATCCTTAGAACTGAAAATGAACAAAACTAATTTAGAAAAACAGACATTTGACCTAAATGAAAAGTCATGTTTCATGAGTAATCTGTAAATGCATCTTTTGCAGGCTCATGTATTAAATCACTGTGCTTGGGCACAGTCTTCTTGAAATAATTACTGACTTTGAAATAGATACTGATGGTCCTTTAGGAGAACTATTTTCTGGTTTTCATCTGGTTGTGCCCGAGAAAACACAAGAAATGTAAATTCAGTATATAGTATTTTGATTATATATGTGGTCTCAGTTTTCTTTATTTTTGCCAAAAGGGTTTATTGAAAAGTTAAAGAAGCTTTACTAGACACTAAAAAAGTAAATATAGCTTTATGCCACACAGATGGCAAAATCTGCATACCAAGGATATTCTGACTACTCTCTATGTGCTCTCTATATGCTTTTTAGCAGATTGACCAGCCTCACATATTTCATACCAAGCCAAACTGCGAATTCCCAAGTTTCCAACTTACCCTATCAAATGGCAGCCTGGCAGCTTTGTGGATTCTGTAGGTTAAAACATGGGTATGAACATACATGGGTGGCGAACTGAATGGTCATTAAGGGCAGCAGGGTGGGCATGAGACAATTTGTCAAATAAAATAAGAGCAAGAGAGGCAGTTACCTGCATGCACCCTCTAACCCCATCTCACCGAGATGAAGCAGTTCCTCTCTGGGAGGCTTCAGTTTCTTCTCCAGTGCCATCATCCCATTTTGATTTCCAAGAATATGGTTGCCTTATGTCCAGGGCAGCCATCTTCTTCAGGTTCATCTATTTTTGGTGGTGACGAGTATGTTTAGCTGGTCCCATATTCTTCATCAGGATGGTAGGTCTTTGTGAAATGTCCCCTGTCACTAGTTCACTGAAGGGCTGCAAAGCACTAGTTCAGTTTCTAGTGTTTAGACTTTTGATGCTTTGATGCTGTCTTTGAGGGAGGGGCTTCTGAGCCCCTTGCTGCTCCTATTTCAGCTCTGTTGTCCATCGCATGGTTTTGGTTGGAATCTATGTAACTAGGCTTGGTCATCTAGGTTAGTTTATTGCATAGGTGAAATGGCTTTACTTGATGTTGAGCTCTGAGTGCAGCTACTTTTGTCCGTAATTGGACCCTGGCTTTTGCTTAGAGAAAGATCCAGGTGAACTTCACAGCTTATTGCTGTGTTTGGCCATGAGTTACTGCTTTTCAAATGTTGTATTCCCCAGAAAATACCCTGTGAGATGGTGACTGCACGCAGGAGATTTATTAGGGAGTGTTTTGGGGGTTAACACCTGGGAAAGGACAAGAGGCACAGAGGCAGAAGTTCCAGGGTGATGCAATCTCAAAGGAAGCCTCCGCTGACCCTACTGGGAGTTCTGAAGATGGAATGAGCCTTCCCAGCTGTCCTGCATTGGGATGAGGTGGCCAGGTGTTTATAATCCCAGGTTCATCAGTCATTGAATGAAGGCTGCCCATGAAGAAAGTGTAGTCTTTGGTTAAGCAGATCTTTTTGGCTGAAATTATACCCAAAGGGGGTTAAGAGCTGAGGGACTATCTGCTGGCAGCACTCCCAGCAGCTGGGATAATAAGTCCTTTATTCCTGAAGGGGAATCTTAGCGATGCAGCACAACACCTATACTTCCCTTTGATGCACCGATGGAACTCTATCACTGGCTTTTTCCCCCCAACATGCTGAGAACCAATTTGCAGAAAATCAAAAGTCACAAGTGCCTAGGGCCTACAAGAGTTATAATGTATCCCTGAAAACTGGATATGCCTAATTCTAGACTTTCCATTAGGTAATATCATTAATATTTTTATTACTTAAGTCAGTATTGTTAGAATTCTATTGCTTGTAGTCAAAAGCTTCCCTGACAAAATATAAGCAAACTATTACAGCTAAGCAATTCAATAACAAAAGCAACTAATCAAAAAAATCAACTGTTGACTTTTGATGGGGTGATTAAGGAAGGCTTCTACTGAGGAGATGATATTTGGGCTGAATCCTGAATCACAAGATGGAATCAGGTGAGGATGTGGGAAGAGCCTTCCTGGCAGAAGGAGGAATGATTGCAAAAGTCCTGAGGCGGGGATGAGTTTGGCAGGTTCCCCAACACTGTTCTCCATGGTGGAATCAGTGTGTCCATAGCATCTCTAGGGACTGTAATGTTTGGGCACGAAAGTGAGATATTTGAAGGCATTGGGAAGAATTTTTTTTGGTAGCTTTCTACTAAAATCCAGGCCTTTGGAAAAGGTCAAATGAGAATGTGGGAAAGAGAAAATAAACAATGAAGGGTACAGCGTTTATCCCAGGATGGAATCTGGCCTGCTGGGCTATCGCTTAAGACATTTAAGATGCTGCAATGATAAGGTTTTTGAAGTATTTAAATTTTTATTTTTATTTTTTAATACATAAAGTTCTCATAAGGCCTAGAGATTTTTTAAATTGTTCTTTTGGCCCATAAACGTGTTAATATGATCAAGAATATTTTAAATGTGAAAGGGAAAAGAAACAAGAAAGATTATTAAATGAATGATTACTTAAGAAGAATATTTGTGCAAGAGGTTGTCTGCAATTGCCAGAAGGAAAAAAACAGACGCTGACAAATATGTAGAGAATAAGAGTTGCCTGCAGAGATGTGTGTGTCCCTGTGTGTATGTTTATATAAATACTTCAATGAAGTAATCTTAACTTTATAATATCATTAAATGACAGGAGCATAACAACAAAAGGCTATATCTTTCTTTTATAAATAAACCTGGTAGAAGTGGAAGTGAGTTAGTACTTTCTGTCAAGAAATTGTGGAAAATTTTTAGCAAAATTGCTGGGAAGCTGCTGGAAGTTGCTAGAAAATCTTTGTAAAGATTTACTTCTTTTCTGCATGATGATAAAAGAAAAAAAAAAAAACTACTGAAAGAAAAAAGTAAGGTGTTCCGAACCAAGACTCTTAAAAAAAAAGATGACTCAAGAGTAATGGAGAACTTTCAGACATGAATTTGTGACTCTATCACACCACTGATGCCAGTTTGTAGATATATTTGCTAAATTGCTGCCAGTAATCACTGAGGAATTATAGAAGATTGGGAAAGATTGTAGTGTCGTCCAGGGTTCATGGCAGGAGACAGAAACATTTAAAGTAGGCAAAGATTAATACAGTGCTTGCAAAATCATTGGAAGGCCTGGAGAAGTGGCCTCTAGTCTGGGCTTCTTGGAATGACTCGCAGACATGAGAGAGCTGAGTCACCAGGGGACCTCCCACCTCTGAGAGTATCCTAGAACCACTGAGCTTCCAGTTACAATACATGATTGTAACTGAGATTTAGGAGTCATAGAGCTGAAACTGTTCGCTTGTTACTACTGTTGTCACTACTCCATGATGCTGGTGACTGGGCCCTGGTACCTGGAATCCACTGTTGCCTTTGCTTCGATCCCTTTTCTCACCCCAGAATTTGAAGAATGAATGACTGCTTGCAGAAGAAAATTTCACATTTCCATGAGACCTTGCTTGCCAACCAAGAAATGGTAGAAGATGACCACCCTCACTTTTGCCCTACAAATCTCTCATAGTTGCATCTACGTGGTAGGACCTTATTGGAGTCCAGAGCACTAGCTGCAAAAGCATCTGGGAATTGTACATTTAACTCCCAAGTCTCTTCCATCCAAGAAGACATGATACAGGGTGGCAAATGGGAATTCAGTGAGCCAAACCACAGTATTCCATTCAGGTGTAGACAGGCAAACATTCTTATTCCTTTAAAGGAAAGAAAGAGATTATGAGAGACATCTGCTGAGCTTGATATTGGTCTTAGTATTGGTTAGAAAAGACACCCTGTGAGCCGTTAAGAAAGGATGTAGCAATCACTGGGAATAAGGGTTCATTAAAAATAAATCATACTGGATAACTTATTAAAGTGGTAAGTAATAGAACTATATGGCCATAATGTATCTAGATTTTAACAAGGCATTTGCCCTAAAATTCTGTATCATGGGACAAACTTGGGAAATGTGGTCAAGACTGTGACATAGTTGAATGGATTTGTAATTAGTAGAAAGATTAAAAACTGATGATTTGTAGATAAGTGTCCAATTGTAGCACATGCCATAGGAATTTCTATTTTATCCTGACCCACATTACACAATGACTCCAACAAGAAGGCTGATTTTAAAAGTAGCAATAGTCATTGTTTATTAAGTGCTTCCTCTAGATGAGGCACTATAGATACATTATTATCTCTTCTACTCATTGCAATAATCTTGACAGGCTGTTATCTCCATTTAAATGTGAGGAAACTAATACCAGAGAGTGTAAGTGGCTTGCCCCTAGCTCCACATCTAGGAAGCAGCAGTGCTGAGATTCGTACCTAACATAGCTTCAAGGAAGAGGTAACAGAGGGAGGGAGAAAACCACAACATTTCTGGGAGACACAGGTCAGAACGTGCCAAGAACCCCAGAGCATGGCATTTTCTCAGACATTCCACATGAAGTTGGAAGCTGGCCCACTGTCCTGCAGGATCTGGCCGGTATCTCAGGGACTCAAATGACACTGACAAACCTTCACTAAAGGCTCCATAAAAAAAACAGATTCTGATTTACTAAATCATGAGAAATGCAATAAATAGTCAAGCTGGCCAAATATAGGTAATATTCCTGCATGCAAAAATCTGAGGGAGAGCATGATCAGAACGTTGACCGCAGAAAATAGAATCAGCCTCATAAGGGGATGCTGGTCAGAATGCTAACTGTCTACAGTCTCTGCCAATCACAATACAGATGTAAACATCTGCCTGGCTGACTGGATCCCTGGACCTACATGGAAGGACACTTCTTCAATCAGACAGTGCCATAATTTGCCTTTCTGATTCTGTTCTAGGCCCACATGACTGATTGCTATTCTTTCTTTAGATAATTTAATGACTTCAGCTAAGTTGTTTTGGCCTAAAATTTATTCTTTCTTTTTAAGGTGACTGTTTCAATTGATTTCCTAACTTCAGAAGACAAGTTGTATTCCTGTGTTTCCAAATTCACTGTGGTTCTTGGGCACTACTGAAAAGATGTAGGTCCTTTTGACTCTTTCCTTTACCTGTGCTGCCATTGGTAGGTTAACAAGAACAGAAGAATCAGTGCTGACATGAAGAGTTTGAAAGCAGCACAGGTTTTTAAAAAGAGAGTATTTTTAATTAACATAGGCTCACTGTGAGTCAATAGTGTGTGATATTGTTATCAAAGAAGTCAAGACAGACTTAGCTGTATTAACTGTGTCAACAGAGTGAAGGAGCTAGTGAATGAACGAAGAAGTTGACAGCTCTACCCTAATCTTCAGTGACACTCCATGCCTAGACTAGCAATGTTTATTTAGTTCAGGATCCACATTTTCAGATATCAACAGACTGGAACATATTCAGAGGAAACTGACCAGATGGTGATAGGACCTGAAATCACATTCTGACAAATGGTGATAGGACACTGGTGATATTTAGCTTGAGAAAGAAAAGACTTAGGGGAAAAATAAGAAAAGCCAAGAGGTATTGGGTACTTGCTTATAGATTAGGCCAAGGATTGTTTTCAGTCCCTTAATGGATTTCAGATATTATGCATTTACCATAATGGAAAAGCGATACTCTTATTTCGAGAGTTACTCTGGTAGGCAGAGAAAGTCAGTAGAAACCACAGAGACAACTTTGCTTATTAGAATGATGACATTTCTAACTCTCAACAACATAATGAGCTGCCTCGATAGTAATATATCATGTTTTTGGAGATGTTCAAGCGGAGACTGGCCAAACATTTTATGGAGATATTTTGGAGGAGAATAAGTATTAAATGGAAGAATTAGTATTAAAAGGAGGCAGGGACCAGATGAACTATAAGACCTTGTCCAAACTTATCCTGCTAGTCTATCATTATCTTACAACACAGTAACCCCTTTTTGATCTTTTAGTTTAGTGGCATGAACACTGAATGGTTAATGCCACTTCCAATTCAATAGATCAACTGTAGGGGACACTGATTGCTGCATTCCTTCCTGGCAATTAAGACAAAATCCAAAACCATCTGAAGCTGTAGGGATGGGGGTGCAGAAAATCTGTGAATGAGTCATTAGGTATAATGCAAAGAGGAGACTCACTTCCTTATTTGATCCCCAGACCCATGTATTCTGAGTGTGGGAGAAACAGTACTGTATACGGATTTCTTTTCAAAGCATAGTTAATTTTCACTCTCAAATAGTTTGAAAGCTTCAAATGTTAGTAGCATTCATTTCTGTCTTTGTATTTAAATGCAGTTATTTATGCTTCTAAAAACCCTTTGATTGCATTCCTTATTTTGAGCTTTGTTATTGTTAATGTGCACACTTCAGCATCAACCAACATGTACATTCATGGCAATGAATGTCATACCTTAAAATCTGGTTCCTGTAAATGGGAAAGAATAATGTTCACTTAAAATAACCAAAAAACAATGGAGTTTTATAGCTAGAGAAAACCTAAATATCACATATTATTAGATGAGAAATTCAAGCTCAGAGAGATTAAATGACTTGCCACATTCACGTGGCTGGACCAGTAGAAAGTAGAGCACTTTTCTTTTTTTCTTTTGTATCCCACTCAAGGAGGCAATTATATGCTGGGGTTTTTTGGCAAGATACTCTTCTTTTTTGCTTTTCCTAGCAAGTAGAATGGTTTGATACTAGTAACTTCTAGATCTTTATTTACAGCCTGATTGGCATGTGACCTGAGAAGGAAGTATCAGAGTAGGATTCCAAAATAGTATTTTCTTTACCCATATCAGTAGGCAGAAATTCTAAGGGCTTCTTTGTTCCTAATTCTGGATTGCTCTTGGATCTCTGCAGTGCTGCGTATGATGCTGTTCTTGACAGAAATGTGGCCATTAAGAAGCTCAGCAGACCCTTTCAGAACCAAACGCATGCCAAGAGAGCTTACCGGGAGCTGGTCCTCATGAAGTGTGTGAACCATAAAAATGTAAGTTGTTTTTTTTAAACCTCTGGCAGTGGGAGGTTGTGAGATTGGAGAAAGAAAATCCATGTGCCAACTTGAGTAGGAACGGCTTTCTTTACTTTGTCATTTCTGCCTGTTAAAATTGTTTATCCTTCCATATGCTACATTTGATTTCATTGTCCTCATGATAGTTTTCTACTTAAAACTCATCTAAAAACCATATGGTGTAAGAGGGGATAAATTTAATAGATATTTCCTGCTCTGAAATTAACCATATTTGGTTATCTTGCTCCAAATTAACCAGAGAGCTTCATACTTTTTCCAAAGTAATAAAAAGCAAACAAATACAAAGCCAAAAAATATCCTACAGAACACTATATTTCTTTGTAATTTAAATTTAATTATTAGCAGGTGAAAATTTTTATCTCCTTTTTCTTTTAGCTATAGTCTGGCAGTGGCCTTCAGATGTTCACTGTGCTTCAGCATCTTGTTTTTTTGTCAGGTTGGGCCTATGTGCAGGAACATATCTGCAAAGCACATCAGGACAGGATCATCAAGAGCATTTCTCATGGGAACTAAGTAGGGTATACCATTATAGGACTTTCTTCAACTTCAGGGTATTAGCTCCTTCCACTGCAGACAAAGGCTTCTGGAATTCTTTCTATGCTCCCATTCTTCTTAGTAAGGCTACATGAGAGAGAATTCGTTATTTTAATAATAACTATTATTAATAAAGAATTTATAAATATAGTGCATATAATTTATTACATATAAATATATAATGAAAATCAATGATAAATTATTATAATAAAACTATAACAATAGCTGTCATAACTCCCTGCAAAGTTTTTCTTAAGCATGAAAATCACACAGGATATATGAAATTATCAGTGCAGTTTTATAAACAAGTGAATTTGTCATGAGGCTAACCATCTCTCACTAAGAAGAAGCAAATGTATGTATGAGAGTTTAGTTGGAAGATATTTGAAATACAAATATGTGGATTGTTTCTCCAGTGACAGTGTTTCTCTTTTCCTCTATTATTCCAATGACTTTGTGATTCAGCCATTTGACACATATTTGTTAAGTAAATGAAATGTGCCCCATGTATAGATCTGATGCTAAGATTACAGTAGTGGAGATAACAGAGGCTAATCCCTGGCCATGTGGAGCGAATGTTGTACTGGGTGAGAGAAAAAGACCATCTGAAAAACAGATAGGCAAATGTAGAGAATGTCAGATGGTGATAAGCACAATTAGGGAAAACAAAGTGAAGAAGGAAAATTATTCTGGTCAGTGCTGGGTGGATGGGTTTACTTTTTAAAACCAGATTGAGCAGGAAAGGTCTCACTAAAGAGGTAAATTTTATGAAGTATGTACCCATCTCTAATTTGGCCATGCAAAGAACATGGTACTTCTAAAAAAGAATATATAAATGATGGAAAGGATGATTCATAAGAAAAGTCATTCTACTAAAGCAGTTTGTTCTTTCAGTATGTTAAATAAAGGCAGGAACAAGATTAACCACATGGCCAATGCAATCTATTTTTATGACAGCAGAGAAAATGAGAAATCCCATGGGCAAAGGAAAATGGATAGATGCAAGCGATGAAGCAACTGTATGGGAAATTTTGATAGCTTGTGTTTTCATATATTTATATTTCCCTGGTCTTCTTTCCAACCCCCATAATGCAATAAATATACTGTAGAGAAATTCCCATGTACTTGGCGAATTTGAGGGAATCATACTCCCTGTTCTTGACTGAAATGTGGAGGTTCACATTTATGATACCTAAAAAGAAGTTCCCAATTGAAAGGATTATCTGTAAGTGGCTTTCTACCTGCTCCCCCCTTTTATGTGTGTATGTCCATGTGCATGTGGTGTATGTCTATGGAAATAAATTTCTGGAACTTGTTAACAGAGAGGAAGTTCACTTAAAACCAAATGTAAGTCCCACATTAGTACTTCTAATACTAAGTAGAAGCAGTCAGAGTGTAGAACTCTGTAAATGCTGTGGAAAGTCAAGTAAAACAGTGAAGTAATCCCAACTAAATCTTTAATAATAGAGAAGAGAATCCATTTAGAAAATGAATGCTTAATTCTAGGAAGTGATAGCTAATGTGATTGTGGGACCAGGACAAACATTGCTTCATATCTGCATTTTAAGATGCTGGCATAAAGGAACTGAATTAGATTCCTGCGTGAAATTGTTGAACCAAAACGGAAATACCTGTGATGCTGTGTTTCTAAAGACACGGTTTTCAAGTGGTTAATAGAAGGAATTAGAATTTACAAGGGATCCATAGGGGAAGGGAGGGAAAAATGAAACAAGATGAAACCAGAGAGGGAGACAAACCATAAGAGACTCTTAATCTCATGAAACAAACTGACAGTTGCTGGAGTGGAGGGGGGTGGGAGGGATGGCATGGCTGGGTGATGGACATTGGGGAGGGTATGTGCTATGGTGAGCGCTGTGAATTGTGTAAGACTGATGAATCACAGACCTGTACCCCTGAAACAAATAGTACATTATATGTTAATTAAAGAAAAAAAAAGAATTTACAAGGGAGCAAAGAAAGAACAGAGGGAAATGAAAGAAGATGAAGGCGATAAAACAAGGGAATAGGAAATGGGAAAATAAGAATACATAGTGGAGAATTTAACTTTTAAAATAATCTTGGTTTACTCAAAATTGTAATGCTATTTTCTAAATTAATTTTAGAATACCTAGATTATTTATTTTCCAGGTGATACGGGTTAGCATTTTCCCATATTTAAGGGTTGTTTGTGTATGGTGTGTGTGTGTGTGCGTGCCCTGCGCACAGTCTCTGATGGTTTTGTTTGAACAAATATCAAAATGAATTACTTTGCAAGATTGATGAAATACTAGAAAAACAGGCCAACTAAATATGTGTGATGTATATACAATGAAAGATGTATCACATAGACATTTTTCAACACACACTATCAGTATACAGAGTAAGACACTTTAATCACAAGTTTTAGAGATATTTTGAAAATTTTATTTCTATATGCATATTCCATACCCTAAGGTTGCTTTAGAAGAGGTGATCATAGTTTTCTTAATATGTTATCACTATTGCCATATATACATTGTGTGTATATAATATATATGTAAAAATATTGCATGGCATTGTAATTTTTTTTGTCAATAATTCCTCAACAAATGAAAGCTACATGTGGCCTAAAGCATTCCCTAGACTTGACTGCATTTCTCAGATATTTAAAATCACTTCATATGTTTCCATATCACTTACAAAATTTACTAAAATTTATTAATTCATAGTTTAAAGATGTTTATTTATTTTTATTTTTTAAAGGATTTTATTTATTTATTTGACAGAGAGAGAGAAAGCGAGAGAGGGAACACAAGCAGGGGGAGTGGGAGAGGGAGAAGCAGGCTTCCTGCCGAGCAGAGAGCCCGATGTGGGGCTCGATCCCAGGACCCCGAGATCATGACCTGAGCCGAAGGCAGTCACTTAACTGACTGAGCCACCCAGGCGCCCCATAGTTTAAAGATGTTTAAATCTGAAACTTGTACTTACCCAGTTTTTGTGAAATTGTTGCATCTATCCTGTGAGTAGAAGATTGTTATCCAAATTTTTTATTTTTATTTCCTACTGGCACATTAGTAGAGAATATTTAGCTGAAAGAACATCTTGAGTTTTTTATGTACGCAATATATTTGGTAATGTGACAGAGTTTGTTTTTTTTTAATTTACTTATGCTAGAAGGTAAACTTCTTTGCTACTTAATATATAAAATAACCAAAACAGGAAACAAAAAATTTAAGAAACAAAATTTTGATAACTTTTTAAATACATTTTCCACTAAATTTATTATTGATATCATCTAGCATATACCTTTTCCTAACATATCATTATAGCATTAGTTTAAATAATATTTGTGTGTGAAATAGAAGCCAAAAAACTAAAGTAGCAACAGACAAAAAAATCTCAAATTAGAGCACTACCTTGTTCATTTGGAGGAAAAACATGACCTTGCTACATCTTGTTGGGTATTTTGCTGCTGCCCATTTTTCTTACATGGCTTTTCTTCTTTTTTTGCTTATTAATTACATTACAACTCTGTATTCTACCAAGGAGGATCACACTCTAAAGCAATATCTCAATTATATATCTTCTTTGACTCTTCCTTCTGCCTAAGAATTTGAGCTTTTTAATTATATTTAACCTGAAGACATATATCATGTGTCCTTTCTGAATACATTTTTCTATGTTCTGTGAGACAGTTCTAGAAATTTTTTTCCAACTTTTCTATTTCTACCATAACACTAGTGTATGACTTTGAGTTGGGTTAAACACTTGTTTAAATATGCTTTTTAAATAATTTGTTCTCTCCTTTTTTCTTTCTCTCCTTCCTCTGTCTCTTCCACTGTTTCTTTTCCAGATTATTAGTTTATTAAATGTCTTCACACCCCAGAAAACATTGGAGGAATTCCAAGATGTGTAAGTAACAAAACTCATGAAGGAAGAGAGAACACAGCACTCAAGTAACTCAAGGGAAATTGACAAAATCAATGGATGAAATCCCTTGTAGAGATTAAAGGGAGATAAGAACTAACAGTAAATGAAAGGGATCTGGTGATAGGACAGAAGGTTCTGTTTCTGGTGTTACTTCCTGGAAAGACACTTCTGCTTCTTTCTGGCCTTCCGGTGCTTGTGTTTTATTGTCCAATGTTCTTGGTTCAATTAGAGAAGATTTATTATTTATTATGTATTTTTTATTATCAATTGACTCTGTGAGCTTTCTAGGATGAATCTATTCACTTTGAGAAATAAATTATAAGAGGGACATGTTAAAAATCATCTTAAAATCTTTATTTCTGTTTCTGTGGTGCCTTTGATTTTGTGCAAAAATAATCTATCTAAAAGTATAGTGACATTAACAGAGGAGAGGAAGTGGATCCTAGTACGTTGTCTTATTTGACACAGATACATTGCATTTAATAGAAGAGGCTATTCTGATTTTTTTTCTTATTTGTAATCATAATACTCAAGAAAGAACTCAGGGAATTCAGGGAAAAGTTAGGACAAGATGAAGGTAGAAAATATAGGGGCAGGGAGAAAAAAGAAAATATATGGGCAGGAACCACACACTAATAAATGCTGCTTCTGCTAGTCACCTTGTGGTAGAGTTACCATGGCTAACATGTGTGCAAAAATAGTTGGAAGTTTTTCATATTCTTAATTGAGTCAAAGGTAGAGCTGGGAAGTTTGGAAGACTTACATATTTAGGCGGGGATTCTGACCTCTTTGAAGGACTTCACAGATCTTGTGATTTGGACTAACCTTGTGGATTTACCTTCCAGTTACTTAGTAATGGAACTGATGGATGCCAACTTGTGTCAGGTGATTCAGATGGAATTAGACCATGAACGAATGTCTTACCTGCTATACCAAATGTTGTGTGGCATCAAGCACCTTCACTCTGCTGGAATTATTCACAGGGTAAGAATACCCTCTCCAGAATTATAATTAAGGTGTTTTTGGAGAAGAGAAAGAGCAATTGTAGGTTATTTTCTTTATGTAGGAAGGGTAGGTTGAATATAATGTACTTCCTCATTTCTTTTAAAGATTTTATTTATTTATTTGACAGAGAGACAGCGAGAGAGGGAACAGAAGCAGGGGGAGTGGGAGAGGGAGAAGCAGACTCCCTGCAGAGCAGGGAGCCCGATAGCGGGGCTCGATCCCAGGACCCTGGGATCATGACCTGAGCCGAAGGCAAACGCTTAGCGACTGAGCCACCCAGGCGCCCCTTCATTTCTTTTAAAATAGAATTAACACAAAGTTCACTAAAGTATAGAAGAAAATTTTAGCTACACTGTAGCTGATTTTGTTTGCATTTTGTTTCAGCTCATTGAGAGTCCACTTCTGAGAAGCCTCATGTTTTCTAGCCCCTTGATTGGCAGAGGTCATTTGTGTAGCTGGAATAAGACTGTTCGTTTCCACAGCTTGTTTCTGGCAGCATTAAGACAGCTGCCCTGATCTGCTCTTCTGTCAGGCCTAGAAATGAAAAATAAGCTGAAAGGTTTATGTTGCCACAAGGAAAAACCTAACAGATGACAATAAATGACATGTTATTTATTCTAAAACCTCTTCCCAAGATGATCCTAAATTGTAAAATTCATAGTCCAATTCTCTTCTGGGCTTAAGAAGTTTTTGAAGATATCTTAAAAATATCAAAAAACCATTGTAAACTTCTTTGGGGCAGTAATCATTTGCTTCATATAGGGCTTTGCAGTCAAGGGGGGCCGTCTCTGTACTATTGCAAGACTGCCATATTGATTGAGTAGATAGAAATCATATGTTCCATTTGCTGCTGGCTTTTAATTTCTTCTCTTGTTCCTACCGTCAGGATTTAAAACCAAGTAACATTGTAGTCAAGTCTGATTGTACATTGAAAATCCTCGACTTTGGACTAGCCAGGACGGCAGGCACAAGCTTCATGATGACTCCTTATGTGGTTACACGTTATTATAGAGCCCCCGAGGTTATTCTGGGAATGGGCTACAAGGAGAATGGTAAGGAGGCTTCTGCATAGCAGACACAGAAACCATGAAGAAAATGTGTATACATTTTAGATGGTCAAGGGCAATGTTCTCTCTCATGTATATGAATATATATTTTTAATAGGGCTGCCAACTTTCATATTCAGAAGGTTTTAAAAAATAATACTAGGAAGAATCACTCATAAAAAATGTGAAGGATATTTCTTAAAGTAAGCTTTACAGCAAGAACACTAACATGTTATGGCCAAAAAGAACTGTGGATGGAATCTGATTAAACAGTCAAGCAGGTATTGATTAGCACACATGCTGTAGATATTGAGACAAATTGCTGTTTGGGTTGGAGCTTAGCTCAAAGTGAGTATGAAAACAGGAAGTAGTCTGTCTGTTACATTTAGCCATTTGGCTTCATGGCTATCTTAGATTGATGGCTCTAGTCCTAGGAAAAGACAAAAAGATGTCATAAGTCCTTGGAGCAAGAATCTTACAAATGCTCGAAGAATAGTCAATTTAGAACAATCCAAATTGTTCAAGTTAGATAAGAGTTTCTTTAATGCTTTAAATTGCTCTGTGAGTAATATTTAGGATAGCAATTACCTAGTAAATTTTTATAAATTCCAAATCATGGAGAAAATATTAAATTTTATATTACTCATTTCATTAAAAAATCTAGTATTCATGAACATTTTAAAAGAAAAGAAAGAATCTTCAAAATGTATTACAATTTGATTTTATTAAAGACTTTATAAAACACTTATTAAATGCATTGCCATTTATTATTTTGAAAAGAATACCTCTAACAAGTAATGTAGCATATTAAAAAATATATCTAATAAATTTAAGAATTAAAATAGTTTTAAATTAGGATTGTATATATATGATCAATGTACCTTGCATGGTTATTTTATGTTTTATTCTATTTAATTCCTAGCAGTCTATTTTTATAAATTTTATAAAAATAACTATCCATGTATTTTTATGTGCAGGTGCTAAAGGGTAACTTTATGAAAATTCCCTGGCTACCAAAGTTTTAAAAAATTTCGTTGTGTACTTTCAGATTAGAAGAAGGCCAATACTTCTGTGTATTTGTGCAGAGGAAAGGGAGAAGTCAGCTCTTAGGAAGGTCAGGTTCACTTTGGAGAGCGATGGCAGGATTCTGTTACCTTTTAACTTGGAACAGGCAAATCTAGTCCTCTTCCCAAGGTATAATACCACATCTAACTTACTTGGAAAAGAAGATATTTGTATACATTTTTCACAGGTTATTTGTAAAAATTCAAAGGAGAACCAATTTTAAAAAATCAAGAAATCAAGGCTCTACAGAGGTCTGGGGGTAGGGTCTGAATTTGCCTATTATGGCGTTACGGATCTTAGCTGCACAAATGCATGTAATTTCTTCCCTTTTCCTTCCCTCACCAGAAAAGGTTGCAAGTTACTGCCTTAGTGTTTTCACTTCTCTAGATCTGTGAAGGTATAGCTAGCACCCTTGTGCTGCCCTCTTGCCTATGAGTGGAAGGTTATCATGCAGAAGAACCCGCTTGTTCCTCCATCAGGCATGCCCAGCTGTCCTGTGCACCTACCCCGCCTTCCTTCCCCAAGGAGCATTTCAGCCTCATGTTTTTGCCCCAAAGTTCCCTTGGTCCTTACTAAAAAGCAAGTTGGAAGAGGGTAAAGATTGGTAAGAGAAGGTGAACATGTTTGGTTAATGAGTATGACAATTGAGAAATAAACAAAACGAACAAACAAATAAATAGAACAATTTTTAAACACCTTTCATACTTTTTTTTGCTTTACTTCCAGATGACTCCTTTATACATGTGTTAATTGATCATATCTTTATTCTTGAAATACTTCAAATAGAGACTAAAACTGATGTTTATTTACAAGGATAACTTCTGAAGGAAAAACTAAGTCCTGAACACCAGGGATTCCAAAACATCTGCCTTTAAACCACGGTTTCAGCTGTTCCCTAGTTTCTTGGATTTGCTTGCATATACCTTGTTTTGAACCAACCAACCAACTAACCAACCAACCAACCAAACAAACAAAAACAAAGAGAACAAACGAGTAGTCTCTTGTTGCCCTATTCCACATAACTGAGTGGAATAGAAAATGGAAACAGCCACCCCTCCAGGTTGATTAAAATTATTTTTGCTACATCCAGCAAATGGTCAAAAACCCCTATGTCTTTTAGCCGCAGCCTGCTATGGAAATAATTTTGGTGTAGCTTCTGTGTTCCCATGTCACCCCTTTATGGCACTACAAAGGCAATCTAAGGTACCCATAAAGTAATTTCTAAAAATTAATTTGAGTTCTCATACTAAACATTGTTAATGTCATATTACAGTGCTGGTTTTCATTTGGGGGTAACTTTTGGTGGGAGACAAAAATTGTACCTTCTAATCAAACTGTTCTTTTTCCTCCTCCTTCAGAGATCAATTATCTTAGTTAACTTTACTTTCCTCCCTTTTCTTCACTTCCCTCTCTCCTGTTCTAGTGGATATATGGTCTGTGGGATGCATTATGGGAGAAATGGTTCGCCACAAAATCCTCTTTCCAGGAAGGGACTGTATCCTTGTACCTTTTGCTGCAGCTTTACCTGTTTTGTTCTCTCTCCCTTTAAACACATAATGATTTTACCAGGAGAGTAAAGATAGAAGCAAAAAGTTGGGTAAGTGGTATAATTGTGATTAAAAAACGAAGTGATGATTTATATAATCTGACCAGTACTGAATACGACCTACTGCAATGATTTGTTTTAATTAAATTTTCAATGGGCTTTTTTTCTTTAAATTATTTTCTTGTCTGTAACTCAAAATAGCAATGCTATTTTTTTTTCATAAATAAGAGAGGTCACCAAATCCCAAATTATTAAAATACCTTTATCTTTATAATTAGCAAAAGAAGTCACTATTTGCAAGTATTTTCCATCTTTTTTCTAAAACCATTTTATGCTTCTACAACATTTAGGCATAATAATTTCTCTCCTTGCTGACATCCTAAGCTTCTTTCTAGAGTTTCATTGATTTGAATTACTCTTGACACTATCCAGTCTTAAATAGGTCAATATAGCATATCCTCCTTAAAACATGAACTTCCACATTTAAAAATCATAATTATTATGCAGATTGCCAGAGATTAGCTGGGTTTAAAATAGGCTTGGAGATATGACTGAGACCCAGATAATTGCTTTTCCAGTGAAATTTAGAATTTGAAGAAGTAGTGTTTATTTGAGTTCTACCACCAAGTCCTGTACTAGATTCCATCAGGAATTTCTTGGAGAGATATCTATGATTTAGAATTATTAAATGAGCTGGCATATTTCTGAAATGACAAAAAGTTCATTCTCTAACAAAGTCACATATTAGTATTTGTAACATATAGGTAATAAAGTTTACATATTAATAGAGAATATACTTTACACATATAGAAATACCCTGCTAACACACAATCATGCAAATCTATGTACAACAGTTGCCAACTTTAACAGTGATAATGCAAGATTGAGTTCAGTATATTTATTATATGTGAAATTTTTTAGAAACTGCCAGTAAATATGTGGTCCATAATTCTATTAAATATTGTATCTGATTAATAAGAAAGCTCTATTAAGGAACTCTTTTATTATATAAGAAAGATTATGGTTGTTATTTAGTAGACTCAATGAGAAGTTTATACCACCATGAGCACTCATTTATGTAGGTATTTATTTATTCTGCTGGGTATCAGTAAAATATTCTCTAAATTCCAATAGTAAAGCAAGAGTAATGACATCTTCTAGAACTATACTGTCCATTAGGTAGCCACTAACCACATGTGCCTATTCAGTACTTAAATTATGACTAGTCTGAATTGAGATGTATTTTATGTGCAAAATGCGTACTAGATTTTGAGGATATAGAAAGAAAGCATATAAAATATCTCAATAATTTTTATATTGATATTAAAATGATAATAGTTCATTTTACTTTTATTTTATTTTAAATTATTTACATTTTGAGGATAAATTATATATCCAAGGTAGTTGATTTGAACACTATTATAATTCACATTCATATGTAAATGTACTGATTTCATATAAAAGTAGAAGTGTGTGTATGTATGTATGTGTATATGCTTTTTTCTTTGGGGTATAACATATTTCAGACCAAAAAAAAAGGAACTTCTCAATCAGTACTCAAAATGAAGTTGCACAGCTACATCTTTATAATGCACTAGTTAGTGGAAGATAAAAAGTCACAGAATATCTCATTTCCGTGTGGTGTTGTTATAGGTCACTTGATTTCTATGTGCCATGGTTCTCTGAGATCTAATATAGCTCTTCATTTGTCAGGATTACTTTTATCCTATTTTAGCAGTATTAAATTTAAAAGCAAATAAAATTAGAAAAAGCCAAAATACCCTTCAGAAAAAAAGGCAAACAAAAATAATAGCATCATATTGGTAATTCTCTATTCTTCCAATGATTGTTTTCTTGGAGGTCTTTTTTCCCTTTTATTATGGTTTGTTTCAGGAAAATATTTGGAACTGAAAGTAAATTGTGCTAAAATCAATACATAGAATATATATCCTTGATAAAAGTGATCCTAGAAATTGAATAAACTCTAACACAAAAATTTAGATTGTGATAAGGATTTGCATTTGGTATTCCTTTATCTCAGTGATGATCATATAAGATAATGGTCTTTGATAGCCTACTGCCATATATGATAATGAGCCTGCATACAAACTTAAAAGTCAATGGAAAAGTTACGTAAAGACATTTATAGTGGAAAACATCTTGCTTAAGTTAAATTTTACTTAAATAGGAGTAAATGATTTCCAGATAAATTGTGTTAGAAGAACTGCCATCTTTCCAAAAATGTTTCCATTTAGATTTAAATCCTTAGTTCATTTTACCTATAATTAAAATTATAATTTAATGTCTTAAGTCATGACCACATTTAAAAATTAAACTGTAGTATCCCTAATAAAGAATGGATTACATGTACTCAGTGTTTTTGAGTGGAATTGTTTCATTAATCTTTACATGAAGTTATTATAAGTTTATGATTAGGCTTCCCACCAACAATCAAGAGATCAGAGCATTGAATTAACTTCACTAACTGTGATGATCAGATACAAGTTTCGGGGTTGATGGAGTATTTATGGAGAGAAGAATCATACCAATATTTTAGCATATTTGAAATGATTCCAGCATTTAATGGAAGTAATATCAAAGTGTAACATATGCTAATTGACTTCTTCCAAGATTCTTCAGAGACATAAAAAAAAGCAATCATAAGTTCCCTTGACTTTCCCTTATAATTATTCAGAGTAATTTCTATTAAATTTCTCTGAGGCTGAAAAATTATATGATAATACTCTATCATCATAATCAACATTATTCCTCTCTCCGACAGAACTTTATAATGTTCTCTTTCTTAATCTGAACCTACAGCAAAAATAGTAAAACACCTTGACAAATTGGGAAATTTCATGAAATTATTAGTGATGACTGAAGTTTTAGCTATTTGCCTGCATTAAAACTGTCTTTGCATTTTGAGAAACACTGTGTGAGTTTCTTAGCTATTGATATGATCCAGATGATATCACAGGTTAGTTTCTTGAGTATGAAAGTGTTGGCAAAATACATACATATATATGTATTTGCTTTTCCATTAATTAATTTGCCGATTTTTTAATATCCAAAGGATTATTTATAAAATATTTGTTTTTATTGTGTGAATAGTTTAATTATACAAACATACACTATTACACACTCGATTTTTATTACAGTGTTATGATTAAAACCTATTTCATAGGCTATATTTTGACATATAGTATTACTAAAAATTCTTTGGTCCATGACAAATTTCAAGTTAGCAGTAAATATATGAGGTCCATTATTTTCTTTAGGCCAACGATAATAAAAGAGGTATCAGTCACTTTGCATTTCATTCAGATTTTGTTTCTTTCAACAATAACTTATAGTAAAGTTATGCTTTCTTAGAAGTTGTGTTTTTCTTTAAAGGGATATTTAGTCACTGACTCCCTCCCGCACCCCAAGCCTCAACTAGGGCATGCCATGTTCTTGATTACTGAAATTTCATAATACCAGTAGAATTTTCATATAATACAAATTCTTTCCTGAAGCCTACTTCTTTTAGATATATTTTTTTTACCTTTTTTCTTCCATTCTACTTCAAATGGCAACAGCTTCCTTGAGCAAGCCTGTGAAGTCCTTTATCTAGAGTTCTTGGCCAGAGTTCCCTGGACCTGGGTGATATTAAAAAGAGGCACACTGCATTCATTTGAAATTGCTAGACCTCAAGTGTATTATCTCCAATTAAGGCTGGATCAGACTGCTAAAATAGCCCCTTTTTATTTTCCCTCTGAAGACATGAGAAATTTCAGTTAGGATGGAAAGTGTATACATATAAACTTGCCAAGGAGCCAAGTTATTAAGGAACAGATAAACGATTTGCCAAAAATATGTTTGAATAAATAAAGAAAACATCCTCAAATTTAATAAATGTCATATCTTTTCTAAGCTTGAGCATTAAAATTAGGAATAATCAAAGTAAAGTGAATAAAAATTAGAGGTGTGGATTATTATATCCATCTAATATAGTCTCACTCTTTACCTCTTTGAAATAACCATGCTTACTTTCTAATAAACTTTTGCAACTAATACATTACTATAGTCTGAGTCTTTTACCTAATATTAAGGTAATACAGTATTATCTCAAACCATATATGATTTATGACTTTAAATAAAGGTGTGAAGTAAAACTTCAGGCATTCTTTCATACCCATAAGCACTTTGCAGATGATCATTAACATTAAAAAAAATAAGCCTTTTCACCTTTATTTCTTTATACTTGTTTAAAAGAATATATTTCACCATTAATTTGTTTATTACTCTTTTATTATTATTTTGAGAGAATCTGAGTAAGACAGGAATCACTAGAGTGGGAACTCCAGATTGAAGTGATCTAAAAAGATGGAAGGAGGACATAGTTATAAGAGGAAAATCCCTCTCCTGGGAAGTTGAGACTAGGCCAGAGTACACCAGAGGGCGGGATAAAGCATGATGGTCATAAAAGGAGTTCAGAGAGATAGATTGCAAGGGAGCAGCAAGCCAAGATGGACTTCCAGGGTGGAACGGAAGGCAAGAAATTGAGGAGCTGGACCTTGACCCCTTGATGTCTCAGAGAGTAGCTACTGAGCACTAGCATTCACAAAGCTCCACTAGGACTACCCAGAAGTTCCCTGTCTTCTGGAAGTGCATACAGAAAAGTTTAAAAGCATGTTATTTTTCCCTATCCCTCTATAGTTCTGTAGACAATGTACTGAGTGATTTTTTTTTTAAATGAAGTGAAATATTGAGGGGGAAGACTACAAACAATAAAACACATTCTTTAGTCATTACTATGATATTCCATTGAAACTGTCCTGGCCCCAGGTGGCCCTTAGGACAGAGTTCGTGAACAGTGATACCTACTGTGGGCAACACTCTTTCTCCCTTCCGCAGTCCAGTGAAAGTCAAACTTATACTGGACTAGGGCTCCAAGAGCTGGCTTCTGGTCCTGTTCACTTTGGTCATGTGACCCCCCTAAATTTTAATTTACTTTATAAAATACCTCTTCTCCCTATCTTACAGGATTGCTGCGGTGATAAAACATTAGATGTTTACACACATACACATACCTATAAATACCTTCAAAGCTAAGAAACAACATTTATGTTATAAAGTTAATTAGTTTGGGGACACTCCAGCCCAAATAACCTTCAAATTGAATTAGATAAATAAAAAAAAAAAGAAAGAAAAGAAAATAACTAAAAGGCTACTTAGAATAAAAAATTTCTATCAAAGGATGAGAAACAAAAATTATCTGTGAATTAGACAACAGTAAAAAGAAAGAAAAATAAAGTTTGCCACTCACTAAAATATTTCTGTAACCTGATGTACAGAATGAAGTGGAGATACTAACACTGGTAATACTATGAGACATCTGGAGCCGGTGTTTGCTGTTTATTGATCAGAACAATGAAAAGGGAAAAGAAAAGTTTAAAGAAAAACACATTTTTCAACATTAGGATTTCTTTGAATTACTTATTTCTATACACTACAGAATTACATGGATTTTGAAAGATGACATTTAAAACATATTGGTGCAATAAAAAAATTATTTAGGTCTTTTTTATGGCAAAATATTTTGTAAGTTTATTAGTTTATTGTTTTATTTGTAATTTAATATGAAGCTAAAAGTTTTTATAGCTTCGCTATAAGTTCCAATGGATTTTTTCTGTTTTGTAAAAAAGCAGATCAGAAATATAAAGTGTTTTAAATAAAGGTTAAAAATTAATAATATAATGACATAGAAGTTCTAAAGCAAGAAAAGCAAGTTGAATGGGTAGCCTCAAGGAGAAAAGCTTCCTTTGATTTCCTGGCATTAGAATATGTAACATTCCATAAATGTTATTTTTCTTATTTAGATTTACATGTGCAAAATATATAAGTTTCTTTTATAATTCCATTTTTTCACTGAAGTTTAAAACAATATGCTCTTGTTAAATATCTAAATTTATAACTTTTGAAACAAACTTTCCAAAGAAATGGTGTTACGATGTTAGAAAATCATATGAAATCTTCTTGCTATTGTATTTTGAGGTATGCTTTGAAAGAAAATTTATCAAAGCACATTGTCTGAATCCTATGCCAAGTAAAGATATAGTTAGGTGAGGGAGAAAAACAATGTGGTCTCACAGTTGTGTTACCAGAGTCACACAATCTCCTAGATTGGGAGACATTTGCCAGGTTGCTAGATAGAAATTCACATAGCCCAAAAAATATTTCACTGTAGATTACAACCCAAGCCATTGGACAGAAAGTGGAAATAGCAATAGAATGCTTTCTTTATTTAGATTTAAGCTGCCAGAGCCTACGTTATATCATTTCTATCTCTTGGCTAGAACAGAAAAAAAGATAACTTAGCATAATTTAATGCCTGACAAATGATACAATGACACTTGAGATTTTCTCACTTAGAAAATTAATCACCATAATTTAGTAACACCAAAACTTACTTAACATCCCTTCTAGGGAAAATGACTCAGTTTCTGAGTGTCACCGTTGCAAATGAATTTCCTTTCTGCCTATGGGGATACTGATGATGGGAGAGAAAATGTAATAAATCAGAATCATAAAAACAACCAGAATTCTCATTGGGCAGCATTAATGTACAAAACTCTAACAGAGACCCAAATATTATATCAGGCAGTCTCAGAAAGCATCAAAATCCAGCTTTCAACAGTAATCGAATTTGCTGATTTCTTCTCAGGTCTATGCACGATTAGTATTCATTGGAATATCTTGAAAATCTCATAAAATAATCTAGTCTCCTTGCTAATAAGCAGATATGTATATTAGTTGGGAGAAGGCTTACCACCAACCCCCACCTCCCTGTTCCAACAAGATTTAGTATCAGATTCTTTTATTACCTATTTCCTGTTTTAGTTGTGATGAATAATTCACAAAATCTGGTGCAATGAGTTTATCTTGAGAAATAATCTTGTCTTGAGTATATAAAGATCCATATAAATATGCATATATTCCATGTTTGTAATTCATAATAATAGAGTGTATTATTTCTAGGCACAAGGCTTAGCACTTAGGTGGTATAAGCATGGATAATCTGTAGGAATAATGAATAATGGGTAAGGTTAAATGGGAATGAGAAATTGGAAAGGCTTCTAGGGTATTGTTACTCAGAAAGGTTCTTTAAAATAGAGAAAATAGAATTCATTATATTAATCAGTAGTTCAGATCTAGGGTTTTTATCTCTGCATTATTTTTATGAAAAGCTTTATGATCTATTAAGTCTATTTTGGGTTCTGACATGAAGATAAATTTCCAAAAAATGGTTTCCTTTTACTTTGAAATATCTATATCCAGCAGAGCCACACGAAGGAGAACTGGAAGATAGGCCAATTATTCGTACCAATTATTCAACCAACAACTGTCTAGAACTGTTTGAGACTGAAGCAACATAAGGACTAAGATTCCATTTAGATCACCTGTTTATTGTCATTGCCATTGTTTAAAGGCATATATGAGGGAGTGAAAGACAAGGGATTTTAGTCTGAAAGATGAAAATTTGTCAGTTTTAGGAAAGGAGTGGCAAAGGATCATAGGCTATATTCACATAAGTTAAGATTATTACTTAGATGAAGAAGCAGGTCAATTGCTTTTTAAATAATGGAAAGAAGTTCCATAGAGACAGCTGTGATCGAATATGTGGAATGCCTTTTTAAATGGTTTTAACAGTGAAAAGATCACCCAATGAACTGTGAGTTTCCCTCATTGGAAAGATCTCTTTATTGCATCTAAATATAATATTAAATAAATGTTAAATAAATAAAACTTTCCAGAATATATTTAATTCCAATATATAATTCATACTTACTATGTACCAGGCAATGTACAAGGATCTTTACCAGGCATAATCTTTTCAAATCTTTTTTAAAAATTTTACATGATAAATACTATTTACCATCCACATTTTAGAGGATGAAGTTTATATTTAGAGAGATGAAGTACCTTGACCAAGGTTATAGAGTTAAAAAGCAATGGGGTTGGTTCTGCAGCAGAAAAAATGAGTATCTGCCAGAGATAATATAGAAGAGACTTTTTTTTCATTAAATAAAAAACAGAAATAGATGCTTTCTAACTCCCAGATACAAATACTCCCAGATTCTGTTTGTGGCAGAAGCCACCTTTTCCAAGTGTTTGAATGGGTACAGGCAAGAGAAAACCCTGCTTATTGAGTTTTTATCTCCCTATATTTTTTTGTCTTTGTCTTCCACAATATCTATAAAAATAGATACACTGTAAATAGCAACTTAGACTGGTCACTTTGGATAGTATGATAAGAAAACTTGCAATTCCAAAACAAATGCATTTTCAGAGATCTTTTTTCTTTTTTCCTTTAATCAAAGATTCTCACAATACCAAATCTTGTGAGACAGATATTATCCATAATTACAAATGCATTAATAATAAAGGGATGCACAACTGTTTGCTCTATCTTTCCCTGATATTTTTGCATGTCACATGCTTTCCTAAAATGGAAGCAAAACAAATTTGTTTCTCTTGGTTTGCTTATCACCTTCAAAGCTATAACCATTTCTTTGCAGTGATCACTCTGTTCAGGTGTTAAGTCATAAGGAAACTTTGAGTGAGATTTTCACATTGGAAAGAATCTCATGAGGAATTCTTTAAGGTCACTGCCAAATTACAGAATGTGATTTGAAGAGTAAGTGGAGCAAAATTAGGGTGTACTGCTATTTTAATGCCTTTTCCTATTTGCTCCCCCTCAACATCCTTTATTCTTCTAGGTTATCTTCCCTCTTAAGAATGACCTATCTCTCTTTCTGACTTTTCAATAGGAACACGTGAGTAACCAAGTATAGTTAAAGAGAGAGATTTTACTTTCTTGCTTCGCCTTTTCCCATTTTGCCCCTCCCTGTGTACCCTCTGCCCTAGCTTACTGGTTTTAAGTTCTGGATGATAACTGGCAATAGCAGAGAAACCATAGTAATTTTACCTTGAATTCCAAGTTTCTTTGGATTCATAGTCTGAGAAGTGTCAGCTCTTTAAATCATGTTGTTCATTTCATGTTGAACCATCCCGTTTTGAAAGCCAGTATTTCTTACCATTTTAAAGCAACCATGTTTATAAGAATAAGACAAGGCTTCCTGTTTAGAAACACGCTCCTTTGATGGGAGTCAATGAAACTGAGCCAGCATATTTCAAAACATTCATTCTTGAACTGGCATTTCACTTCCAGAAATTTATTCATATTTATAAATAAGAGTAAATGTGTTTTGTAAAAGAAACCCTTTCTTTTGAGGTTGCTGGCAGCTCAGCTTTTTTTTTTTTTTTTCAAATATGGTATATGAAAGAATAAAAAAGAAACCAATTTGCATGTTTCCCATATTAAGACAATCTAGAATAATTTACAATACAAATCAGTAGGATTCTAGTAGATGAATGCAAATTAGACCTTTTAAATCAGAAACTAAATTAATCATTGAATTATAATTGCAAAATGATATTATCATGCATTAAGTAGCATTGAGTGGCACTGTAAGTTCAGTTGCATAGCAGAGAGGGCCCTGACATTCTTGTGTTCTCCCTATTTCGCTGTTTTAAAACACTAATGATCATGAGACTGGCCTCTGAGCCAGTCAGTGGAAGGTCAGACCATTGCTCTATGGCATGGGTAGCCAAGTGTTTTCATTTATTCGCTGTTCTATTCCTATCTTCTTGTTTATCTTCATTTCATTTTTGTTTTCAGTTGACATGTGGTCAGTAGGGTGCATCATGGGAGAAATGATAAAAGGTGCAGTGCTGTTTCCTGGCACTGATCGTATCCTTCTTAGCAGCCAGTGGTCTCTATGGGTGTCATTCTCAATCAATTCCCTTTGGTCTCAAACACAACACCGCTGGTGGTATATATTCACCGCCTTTAGAGGGGTTCTAAGTGACTCCAGTGTCAAATATTTACCAGCTGGCATCGTGGTAGTCTGACCTTGTCTCCTAGCTCGATCTTATGTGGATAATACAAGTATCAAATAGGAAATATTCAGCACGCTTTCAAAAGGCCTGCCTTAAAATTCAGTCCTATGAAACTAATATCAGTGCTATGCGCCTCTCTATTTTTTTTTTTTTTGAAGGGGTGTACGTGTTTTAAAATTAAGTTATTTTCATAGCTAGGTAATAAACAAAATATTTCAGTTTTAAGACTGGAGATTTATGCTTTCAAGAAATATTCACCTGACATGGAAATCTTTAATCAGTTAGATTTATTTTCACCCTCAAATATGAAATAGGTTTATATTAACACATATTCAGAAAGCATGCATATGAATTTCATTTTTAAATTGACCAACTTCTTTTAAAATTCTTTTTGTCATTTACTTCATTTCTAGGAATAATAGATCCAATTCCTGTTTTTATTTTTTCTACATTATTAACAAGTGCAAAAATTAAAACCTCATTAGCTAATAATGATTATATAAAATATCTGAAAAAACAAATTTCTGTCACTTGAGTAAGTAAAACTGATCTTCTCTTAGGCAGCTAATAGTTAGCAAGTAAAGATTCCAGAGGCTCTTCAGTATTAAATAGATACAGACACTGTGTTATTGGTATATGGATATGTAATAATTTATTTTCTTAAGTTAGTTAAATATTCTACACTCAGTCACTTATGAAGATACTATGTCTTCATCATATTAAGGATAAAACCTCTGCTTAAATGACTATGATTTAAAAATAAAATCAAACCTATAATAATGGGGTTTTAATGTATAATTAAAGTAAACCTAATTACTAATATAGTGTATCCTAACCATATTACGATTAGCTATTTGCTTTGGGGAATAATATATTACTTATATGGATATATATAGTTTCATACATGTACTCTCTGTATGTATTAAAGGACCAGTTTGGGAAATGACTGAGTTAGGCACTCAATTAATTTTTGTTGAATGAAAGAACTGACCTAAAAAGTTTTATTTAGTAAAATAAAGTTACATTGTTTTTACTTCTATTCTTTTTTCTACTCTTATTTATGACACATTTATTTTTCAAGTTTTTCTGTCTATATTGCAGTTTTGTCTTCTACATATACATTTTATTAAATAACATCAATAAATTTGCCACATTCATGTTTATGTTAATGCTGTTTCAAAGTCAGTTGGCTTGATAAAAACTAAATTCCTTCAGATTTCTAAGAAACAGGATTTTTTTAATTTCCAAGGAATTTTAAACTTTACGTTGGTCTTTGGACATGAACATGAAACAGTTCTTAAGTTTTGGCTAATTTTATGCATTTGATGAAAATAGACTCAATCTGTTAACTTTGTACTCTGCTTTTTCAGTTCATTGTGGTGACTGAAATGATTATTTGCCACCTTTAAATTAAAATGGTTGATTTTCATTACTTTCCTCTCATTTTCTTTTTTAAAAAATCAAATCAGATTTCCACAATGGAGTTATTAAGTACAGATTAACATTTCTTAGAATCCATTTTTGGGGAGAAGTTGATTGGATATCATTTCTAACTTGGGTATTAAAATCCCATGTAAGTAAAGCTTTAGGCTGCTACTAATGTTAAAATCTCATAATAGATGCCCTCTCAATGACTGAGCTTGATATTTTTATATTGAGTTATTTCTGGAGTTCTTATAGGGATACACTTGTAAATTTCTTGAAGGGCAATGCTTATTATTTTCTAAAATGGCTCCTCTGAGTGTAGGATGTGGTCTTTTAATGATTTCAAACATGTTGGTTAAAGTTTAAATCATTCTTTTTCAAGCAAAAAAATTATGAACACTGATTATCATAAGGTTAAACACTTAAAATGCAAGACAGATTATTTTCTAAATTCCCTATTATTAGCAATGAGTTCTCTGAAGAGACAATAAAATTGTATCTAAGTCTATTAGTTAAATAGAACCTTTAAAATGGAGTTAGAGATATACAATATGTATATTATACATCCATACAATACATCATAAGAAGTCATGTTATTTTAATCAACATATCCTCACTTATATGAAGGCATTCTCAAAATAAATGATTGCTAGAAATCCTTGCAATATGTGCTATGCATGTCTTCTTAATATATAAACCAATTCAACAGCAAAACTTAGAATATTAATAAGGCCTTATCCCCTTTATCTATGTCTAAAAAATTTCAACATGTTATTTTTAGCATTGAGAAATTTAGATAGCTAAAAGCAGTTTTTAAAATGTTATATATTTATATGCTACTTAATTAGTAAATGTATTTTAAGTATATATTAACTGAATTTTTTCAAATCAAATGTTTTTAACTCTACAGAAGAATCAGAACTCAACTATTGAAATACATTTGAGATCTAATAAATTTCATCATAGCAGAAAATCTTACTTTAAAAATTGCAAAATATTTTGTATTATCAAGTGAATTAATATTGAATATATAGCTTTTGAAGATCAATAAAATGAATACGCATTATGCTATCACTCAGATTAAAAAATAGAACATTACCAATATCTTTGAGTCTTTTTGTGTCTCCCCAGTCATATCCTTCACTCTCCCCAGAGGTCCTAAATACATATTTTTACAATCTTCTTGACTTTCTTTATATTTTACCACAGGTATATTTATCTCTAAGCAGCATATAGGTTTAGATTTATATGTTTTACATATTGCACAAGACACATTGTTTTGCTGCTTGCTTTTTGTTGAAGTTAACATTAAATTTTTGAGACTTGTTCATGTTGATCCATTAGATAGTTCATTCATTTTCATTGCTGTAAAGTATTGCAGTCTCTGAATAGTCCATAGTGAGTTCATTCTCCTGTAAATAGACTTTAGAATATATTCAGTTTTTTTGTTTTTGCTTTTGCTTTTATAAACAATGAAGCTATGAATATATATCTCATGGGAGATACATGGGAAAGGAGCACATGGGAAAGGGTTTGGTTTTTTTTAATGATAAATGCCTGGGTGCATAGGGGTGCACATTGAAAACCTGACTATGTAACATCAGATTGATTTCTAGAGTAGCAATATATAAATATAACTTCTACTCCACATTGTCACCAATTCTTGGTATTGTCAGATTTGTTTTTAAATTCGTTACCAATCTCTTAGATATAAAATACTATTCATTGGAGGTTTAATTTATATTTTCTTAACTACAAGGAGGGCTAAGCATGTTTTCTTATGCTTATTGGCCATTAGTATTTTCCTCTTGGTAAAGTTTCTTTTTTAAAAACATTTTTTATTGTATTTTTAAAAAATTCATTAGTAGGAGTTCATTATATATTCTGACACATATTCTTTGTCAGTTTTATGTGTTGCAAATAACTTCTCCCTGTATTTAGATTATTTTCCCATTTTATTTTATAGTGATTTTTGAATTTGGCCATCTTTTTTTTAATAGTGCATGTATTTTTATGTCTTAAGAATCCTTTTATGCCTTTATATTCTCTTGTAATTTTACTATGACTGTTTTAAAGATTAATCTTTTACATTTAAACCTTTAGTTCACTTGGAATTTATTTTTGTGTTTGGTGTTAAAGAGGGATCTAATTTACTTTATTTCAGTTCCATTTATTGACCAGCTTATTCTTTCTTTCTTTTTTTTTTTTAAAGATTTTATTTATTTATTCATGAGAGACAGAGAGAGAGAGAGAGAGAGAAGCAGAGGGAGAAGCAGGCTCCCAAGGAGCCGGGATCCCGATGCGGGACTCGATCCCAGGACCCCGGGATCATGACCTGAGCCGAAGGCAGACGCTTAACCATCTGATCCACCCAGGCGCCCTAGCTTATTTTTTCTTTAGTGGTCTATAAGTCTTACTGTCATAAGCTTCCACATATTGAGGGAGAAAATATTAGATTCTGGGCCTTATATTTTGTTCCACTGGTCTGTTTGTCTATATTTATACCACTACTACCCTTTCTTAATACAAATGTATAATGTATACATATATCAGGTAAGGTAAATATCTCACCTTTTTTGCCTTCTTCAGAAGTATCATAGCTATTAGTGAATCATTGCTTTTCCGTAAACATTTTAGAATTGGCTTGCTAAGGGGCGCCTGGGTGGCTCAGTCGTTAAGCGTCTGCCTTCGGCTCAGGTCGTGATCCTGGGGTCCTGGGGTCAAGCCCCGCATCGGGCTCCCTGCTCAGCAGAAAGCCTGTTTCTCCCTCCCCCAAGCCCCCTGATTTGTATTCCCTCTCTCACTGTGTCTCTCTCTGTCAAATAAATAAATAAAATCTTTAAAAAAAAAAAAAAAGAATTGGCTTGCTAAGATTCCTATTGGTATTTATAGTGGAACTGTATTAAATCCATAGTTCAATATGTGGGACATTGCCTTTTTAATTTGGATAATTTTATCTTTCTGCACAAAATGATCTTAGCACAAACTAATTTAGGTCATTACTGTACCAATTTAAATATGCTATCTGTGCCCAGTATTTTAGTTCTTTTTCCTTAGCCTCATGAATTGACAATATTATTATAATATTGCATACAGTTAGAGTTTGTTTAGATTCACCTTTATGTGAAAGAATTCTATCATTTTCTCAGCTTACCACTACTTCTTGCAATTTGGCCCTTTATTTTAAGATTATTTTTCTTTTTTCAACATTAAAAATCAGGTTTATTTTTCCACATCAACAACAAATTATATGAAAATAAAAATATGAATATAATGTCTCATAATAATATCAAATCAAATCAAATCAAATAGACTTGGTTTCCAGTTCCACATGTAAGAAGCTTAGAAGTCATCTCTCCATTCTAACAAGAAGTAAAAAAGCTGAACAGGTTGAAAATCATCAACTCTCTTGGATCTTCAAAAGAGGGAAAGACACAGAGAAAGCTACTGCCCCCAACCAAGAGAAACAGGCAAATATAGGGATCCATGTCAAGGGTAGAAAAATCTGGACTATAATTGACAAATTTCTAGAAACTCACTGTGAACAACTCAGATTTAAAAACTCCAGGGAGAGCCAGTCATGTGGAACCATAAGATGGTTAGATTTACCTCCAGGAACTTGATCAGTTCCTACAGAAAATACCAGGGAAAAATTGTCTCATTTTTCCCATAGCGGGAAGGGAAAAGGAACCATTTTGAAATATACCAGAACACTCTGTTTTTCTTATTTCTTTTTGTCACCTTTATTAAGTTTTTAATTTTAATTCCAGTATGCTTAACATACAGTGTTCTATTAATTTCAGGTGTGCAATAGAGTGATTCAACAATTCTATACATTATTCAGTGCTCTTCTTGATAAGTGTACTTTTTAAGCCCCATCAACTATTTCAGCCATCCTCCCTCCCCCTCCCCTCTGGTAACCATCAGTTTGTTCTCTATACGAATCTGTTTCTTGGTTTGTCTCTCTTTTTTTCCTTTGCTCATTTGTTCTGTTTCTTAAATTCCACATATGAGTGAAATCATATGGTATTTGACTTCCTCTGACTTATTTCGCTTAGCATTATACTCTCTAGCTCCATCCATGTCATTGCAAATGGGAAGATTTCATTCTTCTTATGGCTGAATAATATTCCATTGGATATACCACTTCTTTTTATCCATTCATCTGTTGATGAACATTTGGACTGCTTCCATAATTTGGCTATTGTAAATTGTGCTGCAATACATGGGGTGCATGTATCCATTTGAATTAGTTTTTGTATTCTTTGGATAAATACCCAGTAGTGCAATCACTGGATCATAGGGTGGTTCTATTTTTAACTTTCTGAGGAACCTCCATACTGTGTTCCATAGTGGCTGCACCAGTTTGCATTCCCACCAATAGAGCATGAGAATTCCTGTTTCTTCACTTCTTTGTCAACACTTGTTTCTTGTGTTTTGTTTTAGCCATTCTGACAGGTGTGAGGTGATTTCATTGTAGTTTTGATTTGCATTTCCCTGATGAGTGATGCTGAGCATCTTTTTATGTGTCTGTTGGTCATCTGTATGTCTTCTTCAGAGAAATGTCTGTTCATTTCTTCTGCCCATTTTTAAATTGGTTCTAAGTGTTGAGTGGTATTGGTTATGTATTTTGGATATTAACCCTTCATCAGATGTTTCATTTACATTTTCTTCCAATGTAGGTTACCTTTTAGTTTTGTTGATTGTTTCCTTTGCTGTACAGAAACTTTTTATTTTGATGTAGTCCCAATAGTTTATTTTCACTATTATTTCCCTTGCCTCAGGAGATATATCTAGAGAAATATTGCTATGGCTGATGTCAGAGACATTATTGCCAGTGCTCTCTTCTAGGATTGTATTTTTTTATTTTTATTTTTTTAAATTTAATCTTATTATGTTATGTTAATCACCATACATTACATCATTAGTTTTTGATGTAGTGTTCCATGATTCATTGTTTATGTATAGCACCCAGTGCTCCATTCAGTACGTGCCCTCTTTAATACCCATCACCAGGCTAACCCATCCCCCCACCCCCTCCTCTCTAGAACCCTCAGTTTGTTTCTCAGAGTCCATAGTCTCTCATGGTTTGTCTCCCCGTCTGATTTCCCCCCTTCATTTTTCCCTTCCTACTATCTTTTTTTTTAAGATATAATGTATTATTTGTTTCAGAGGTACAGGTCTGTGGTTCATCAGTCTTACACAATTCACAGCGCTTGTTATGGTTTCAGATCTCACATTTAGGTCTTTAGTCCATTTTGAATTTATTTTTGTGTATGGTATAAAAAAGTGGTCAGTTTCATTCTTTTGCATGTAGCTGTCCAGTTTTCTGAACACCATTTGTTGAAGAGACTGTCTTTTCCTCATTGCATATTCTTTCCTCTTTTGTGGAAGATTAATTGACCATAGAATTGTGGGTTTATTTCTGGATTTTCTATTCTGATCCATTGATCTGTGTGTCTATTTTTGTGTTGGTACCATACTGCTTTGATTACTATAGATTTGTAATATAACTTGAAATCTGAGATTGTGATACTTTCAGTTTTGTTTTTGTTTTCTTTCCTTTTTCTTTCTTCCTTTCTTTCTTCCTTCCTTTCTTTCTTTCTTTCTTTCTTTTTTCTTTTTCTTTCTTTCTTTCTTTTTAGAGAGAGAGAGAAGGGGAGGGGCAGAGGGAGAGGGAGAGAGAGAATTTTAAAATCTTAAGCTCAATCTCACAACCCTGAGATCATAATTTGAGCCAAAATCAGGAGTTGGATGCTTAACTGACTGAGCCAGGTGCCCCTGTTTTTCTTTTTCAAGATTGCTTTGGCTATTCAGGGTCTTTTGCAGTTTCATACAAATTTTAGGATTGTTTGTTCCAGTTCTGTGAAAAATGCTATTGGTATTTTGATAGGGATTGCATTAAATCTGTAGATTGCTTTTGGTAATGTGCACATTTTAACAGTATTTGCTCTTCCAACCCATGTGCATGGAATGTCTTTCAGTTTCTCTGTGCTGTCTTGAATTTCTTTCATCAATGTTTTATAGTTTTCAGAGTACAGGTCTTTAACCTCTTTGGTTAGACTTTTTCCTAGGTAGTTTATTATTTTTGGTGCAATTGTAAATGGGATTATTTTCTTAATTTCTCTTTCTGCTGCTCATTGTTAGTGTATGGAAATACAACAGATTTCTGTAGGTTGATTTTGTATCCTGTGCTTTTACTGAATTCATTTATTACTTCTAGTTTTTTTTGGTGGAGTCTTTCAGGTTTTCTATATATAGTATCCTGTCATCTCCAAATAGTGAGTTTTACTTCTTTTTTTACCAGTTTGGATGCCTTTTATTTCTTTTTGTTGTTCGATTGCTGTGGCTAGGACTTCCAGTACTATGTTGAATAAAAGTGGTGAGCGTGAACATCCTTGTCTTGTTCCTGACCTTAGGGAAAAGTTCTCAGTTTTTCACCATCGAGGATTATGTTTGCTGTGCGTCTTTTTTTTTGTATAGGGCCTTTATTAAGATGAGATATATTCCATCCAAACCTACTTTGTTGAGGGATTTTATCATGAATGGATGTTGTAATTTGTCAAATGCTTTTTCTGTGCCTATTGAAATGATCATATGGTTTTAATCCTTTCTCTTATTGATGTGATGTATTTTGAGATTATTTTCTTATTCTAAAGAATATCCTTTAAAAGTTCGTTCATAAAAGTCTTTGATGATAAAACTTTTTTTTTCTTTTTGAATGGAGTTCCCTTACTTGACAGATAGTTTTGTTAGATATAGAACTTTAGATTAACATGTTATTTTCTTCCAGCTTTTTAAAGATACTATTCTACTGGCTTTTTGTTTACAGTATTTCTGGTGAATAATTAGCTGTCAGTCTAGTAGTCATCTTTGGACATCGTCTGTCCTTTCTCTCTGCTTTCATTTAGGATTTTTTTCCTTGGTCTTTGGTTATTTGCTGTTTCTTTACCATGTAACTTGGTGTGGATTTCTTTTTTCTTTCTTTCTTTCTTTCTTTTTTCTTTCTTTCTTCCTTTCTTTCTTTTTCTTTCTTTCTTTCTTTCTTTCTTTCTTTCTTTCTTTCTTTCTTTCTTTCTTTCTTTCTTTCTCTCTCCCTTGGGACTAACTGTGTTTCCCAAATTCCAACCTATCTACAGTTCCTGGAATTTCTCAGTTTTCATTTCTTTGAATATTTTCTCTCTCCTATTCTTTATATTATCTCCATTATAAAACTGTGGTTGAACTTAAAGTAGACATTCATTTATTCAACAAATATTGTTGAGCACTTACTATGTGCTGGACACTTTTGTTTCCAGGTATTTATCAGTAAACAAAACTGACTGAAACCTTGTCATCATGAAATTTACAATAAAAAGTACTGTATTAGAAGGGATTGTGACTAAGGAATAAGAGGGTTGAAGTGCTAGGATGATGAAACCAGAGAGGGAGAGAAACCATAAGAGACTCAATCTCAGGAAACAAACTGAGGGTTGTTGGACTGGAGGGGGATGGGAGGGGTGGGGTGGCTGGGTGATGGACACTGGAAAGGGTATGTACTATGGTGAGCACTGTGAACTGTGTAAGACTGATGAATCACAGACCTGTACCCCTGAAGCAAATAATACATTATATATTATTTTAAAATTTAAGAAAAAAAAAGAGGGTTGAAGTGCTAGGATGGGGGCAGAGATTGTCTCTGTTTGTTTTTTTTTTTAATTTAAACATAAAAAGTTTTGTCAAGTATGCCTCATATGGCATGTTTTCTTGATCTCATATAAACCTGATTGTCCCTTCTTTATCTCCCTTTAATATAGTGTTATGCCCAGAAATGGATTTAATCAAAGCATCTCAAAGAACAGACTACAGTTTTCCAAAACTCCCCTTAAATAGAATTTTATATTTCTGTTAGTGTTAGTTGTTTTTATTACCTCCTTTGTTTAAAGTCATTGTATTTACCAATTTTAAAAGGACTTTGATATTTTTCAGCTATAAAATACAGATGTCAAATTAAATTATCTCCAAGGCCTCTTCCCAGTTTCAAAATGCAGGTAGAGTCAGATCTAGCATTTATGAGGCCAGATTATCATACAGCTTGAGGAAGGTATTTTATAAAAACAATAATTTATTTATATTACAAATATCAAATTAGATAGAGTCTTGTAAGGGTTTTGTGCAAATGAGGGGCCCCAAAGATAAACCTTCAATAGCTTAATAAAAATTCTACTGTTGTGACAACATATTTATATATATTGGATTTGCTTATATGTGAAATGTCTCTCCATTTTTTGCTTTGTAAGGAAATATAGATTACAGTAATAAATAGATTTATAAGACAAAATTGATTGTACTGAGATCCGTACCCATCATGCTTCAAATACCAGCCTTTGGATATTCTATGTCCCATAGTATTCCATTCACATCTGCTACCACTGACCAAATAGCCTTTACTCAAATTGTCAGTTTTAAGTTTTTTAATGTGTTTTGGCTCATAATATTTCTTCTTTCTGTGCTCATTTATAATGAAAATAAATGTTAGTTACTATTATGCATTAAGTCACTTATTCATATTTCATGTTACCGGAGTTTGAGGGGGACTTTTGAGAGAAAATTAACATTTTCAAACAAAAAGAGTAAAAGAATTTTAAAGTAACAAAACAGCTCAAGACATAACTATAAAAAACTGGATCCAGAACTCTGTAATATATGTATTTCTATCCTCATCTTTAAAATTGTCCTCAGAAGTAAGAGTTCTTTTGGAGAGCAAATTTTACATAGAGAAATATGGAGTAATTACTGAAATAAATTATCAAATATTTTGAACATTATATTGAATAGCTTTTGTATTCTTTATAAATGTGATAACACACAGGCTGGAATCTCTAAATATTCAGATCCTTACTCAGCATAAAAATGATACTTATGAGTCATCATTTAAAGCAAATAAATCCTTTTACAAAAATAATTTTAGCCATTCTTTGAAAAAATATCATGTTCTCAACACATAATCATAAAAATCTAGTTAATATTTGATGTATTTTTTAAAAATATCACTGTGGAAATCTGATAATTCAAAAATTCTTTTAAAATATATCACTTTATTGTCTATTTAAAATATTAATAAAATTAATTATCTTATGTGTGAATATGTTGATCTGATAAACTAGGAATAGAGTTTCAGAGACATTCTTTAGGGCCCATGACAAGCATACTATCAATTTTATGGTCAGATGAAAGCAATTTCTACCACATCAATTCCAAACTTGCTCTTTTCCTTACTGGAATCATTGGAACAAGCACTGGACTTTGAGCCAGGAGATATGACTTCTAATTGTGGCTTATATTTGGTTAATTATGATTATAAAGAAAAATCATGTGGTTAACTAAGAATAATTGCATATAGTTGTTCATATTGAGATCCTCTGAACATCTGGAAAAGAAGCACTTTCTACTTAAATATAACTATTCGTGTTTACAGGAACAAAGAACTTGAAATGGATCAGTTAAAATAAAGGCACACACTTTTAAAGATGACTATACCACATATTGGCAGTTAGAACATTCAACTACTACATTGACAATAATAAAGATTCTTGTTTTCCCTCTTTTCGTAAACCATTATATCTAGGACCATAGTAGTGTTTCATCTAAAAAGCATTCTGGAAGCACACTGAATGCTTCTATAGACTTTAATTATAATTTGTAAAAAGAAACATTTTGACAGTTGTTTAACAACTTCCAGAATATTTGACTCTCCTTAAACTTCATTGTAAAAATACCATGGAATTATCTTGGGAATGCTATTTTACAAGCAATTAATTTTTTACTGAATAACTTTGTAACTCTAGCTAAATGTAACTAGAATATAATAGTGTGTTGGGAGTACTTTCCAACTTTGCTAAATGACTCCTTTATGGAAAATCTGACAGCTTCTTTGCCCTAATTTTTAGTTTGACATCAGGTCTTCAGAATTTGAAGGAAGGATGACCAATGATTAAATGATGGTTTGGTAGGGCATGATAACCTAACTGTATTAGAGAGTAGACCTCTTTTCATAGTTTATAGTGTAAGCATGGAGATTTATTTAACCTTAATTAGTGTTTTCTATTTAAATATCTCTAAGTAGTTATAGTTTACCTATGTCCATAGTACTAACATAAGTTTTTGTCTAAGAATAACCTTCAATTCTGACCTTTTGTTATCTTTGTTTCTTTATTTCTAATGAGTCTAACTTACTACTATATTCTCAAGCACGTTGTAACTTAGATGAACTTTTATTGAAACATGTTCTTGTTTAATTGTTCCTACTGTTTTGTAAAGGAATATTCTTCAGTTTTTCCCACCCACCCTTCATTTTTTAATATTACACAATCATATATTTTTTAACCTAATAACTAAGAGGCTGTGTAATAATTTAAATTTTATTCAGCAAGATTATAAGGGAGATAGAAGAGGATTTGCAAATTAGCTTGATGTTATCCTTGTTCAATCTTTTATCTACTTGTATTATATATTTATTTTGTTAAATATAGTTAATTTTGTCTTTTGTCAGGACTACTGATCTTTTTAGTCCAACCCTACTGAATAGCTAGGGGTAAAGATTTTACAGATCTCAATTGAGTAATACTATGGTTAGATCCCTGAACTGTTACAAATTACAGTAGCAGAAATGAATTAATTAACACTAAAGGATAGAGTTGTAGAAAAATAAACAATGTAAGAGAGAGCACTGCCTGTGTTATTGTATTTAAGAATAATTTCTAAGGCGTCTATCATTCATTGACACACGGCAAGGAAATCTGTTTGAAATCAACTTCTTCCAGTTGTTTTTTCATTCTCAAGGCTCTGACCTATCAAATATTAATGATAAATGAAAAAATCTCAATCAGGAGTATATCTGTCAAAGATCCTCTATCAAAGATCCTCAATTTTGGCAGTATCAATTTTCATAGAGAAGTAATATTTTCCTGTAGAATTCCCCATGCTTACTGTACTTTTGAAATATATACACTTGGATGGAAATCTGTTGTCTTAAGTTGAACAACCTATATTTATCCTCATACCTCATTGAAAGCAATATTCAGGAATGCAGGGCATTACTAACAGAAGTAACAAAAATAGGTATGAAATTGTGACTACTTTGATTAACTAGATTTTTTTTAAAGTCTTTGATGAAGAATAATGAGTTATTTTATTATCAAAAATTATCCTGATCCCATATTTAATGCATTAGTAACATGAACAGATGAAGTTTCCTAGAGAAAGGGAGAAAAAAATTTTAAAAAGAATTTTAAAAAATGTAAATGAATCTTATAAGGTATTTGTCATTTTTAGAAAATAAATGATTGAGGTAATTTCAGGATAAAACTATTATTTTGTGTCATATTTTTTCTCATTTAAATCACATGGTTATATAGAAGCTTATCTCAATATAAGAAATTCTTCTGCTGTTATTTAAATACCCTTTTATCTTTACAACTCAAGGACTATTTCATGATATCCTATTTTGTTAAGTAATGTTAATTCCCCAAAAGTGCATTTATGCCACAAGTGAATTTACAATTCCAAGAGGATTCACTGCCTGACAATTCTGGTTTTATATTTTCATCCTTTTTTGCTTATTAAACTCCAATTATGTTGGTGATTGCTCAGGATTTGGAGAAGCAGTTAGTCTCCCAAGTAGTGAAAGGCAAGACCTAGTAGATCTGCACTTTTTTTTGCCCTTAACTATTCAATTCTCAGATATTGACCAGTGGAACAAAGTAATTGAGCAACTAGGAACACCATGTCCGGAATTCATGAAGAAATTGCAACCTACAGTAAGAAACTATGTGGAGAATCGGCCCAAGTATGCAGGACTCACCTTCCCCAAGCTCTTTCCAGATTCCCTCTTCCCAGCGGACTCTGAGCACAATAAACTCAAAGGTATGCCCATCAGGGACAATTTCAGAACCACTGTGCGGATGATGGACTAAACAATGATAGAGTCAACCTATAGAGACACCTCTCTTTAACTTGAACTATCAATTTAAGGAGTAGTTTTTAAAGATTTTATTATTATTATTATTATTATTTTACTAAGAACATGTGGTCAAGGATTTTAGAATTGTGTGGATATTCAGAGGGAAAGATAATAATAAAAGATGTGACAGTGGTATAGATTAACTGTGTCATGAGGCTTATTTGGAATCTCAAAATTCTTTTGCAGTATAACTCTAAAAGACCAATGTGATACACATTGAAGTCATTGTTCCAATTCTTTTTATTACCTGGAGAATATTTTCAACACAGTTTTTTTGTTGTAAAATCTTGGAGATGCAGGTGTTTGGGTTTTCTTTTATTTGTATTTTATGGAATGTTCAACCACCATTTTTTCATTTTAGAGTGACAGATGAGATTTACTTACACATTTTATATTCAATAGAAATACTTTTATTAATAAGTAATTCTTTCTACTACTATGTCTGTAGTTAAGAACTTCAGTAACAAATCTTAGTTTCTTCACCTACAAAACTTGGATAATAATGCCTTAGTCATAGGATTAGAGACAAGGGATAAATTTGGCAATGTTTAAATATATACTATAAATAATATTCTATTTCTTATTTTAATTTAGACTTTAGAGAATATTTAGAGAAATTGATTTTGAAACAAATTTGATGTTTTTCCTTGATTGGGCTCAAATGCTGTCCCTCAAAATCTGTGTAAACCTGGACAAATTATCTAATCTATCTATACCTCCTTTAACAAATGAAAGGAGAAAGTGTCTACCTTAGGATCATTGGGAGGATTAACTGAGGAAATATTTTGTCAAGCACTTAGAACAATGCCTGGCTCACAGTAAATACTCAGTTGCTGTTAGACATTTTTTGAAAATGTAATAATTATTATTTAAAATGTAACTATATTTATCAAAAAGAAAAAAGGACATATGCTTTTGAAATTTTACCCCAAATGTTCAGTGGGTGATTAACTACAAACTTAACTTATGGACATAACTTATAGCTAATACAGACTTAAATGAGACAGAGAAACTAAAATGTGGTTCTATCTCCCAGGGTCTTATCATCCCCAGACTTCCATCTCGTGGGTTTTAAGTGTGCAGCATTGTTACTGTGTTCACAACAGTTTTATTGCAGAGTTGGGTTTCTTCCTTCAGTTGACTCCACAGTCAATGGCAACAGACTAAATGATTACCAAATCTGCTGCTTTTAAGATCAACAATGCCTAGGGTGGGAGGAGCAAGATGGCGGAGGAGTAGGAGACCTAAATTTCGTCTGGTTCCAGGAATTCAGCTAGATAGGGATCAAACCATTCTGAACACCTACGAACTCAAAAGTAGATCAAAGAAAAGAATAGCAGGAACTCTCTGAACAGAAAATCGACCACTTTCTGGAAGGTAGGACATGCGGAGAAGTGAATCCGAGGCAATATTCGGGAAGATAGACCGCGGGGGAGGGAGCCTCCGTCAGCCGCTACTGACAAGTGATAGAGCAGCAGAGCACAAAATTGGAACTTCTAGAAGTCTACTCTGCTAAGGGACGTCACTCCAGTGACTAAGCAGGGGGTGGAACCCTCGCTGGGACAGTGTGGTCTCAGGACCCTCGGGGTCACAGGAAGCCCGGGGGTGCCTGAGTGCGGCAGAGCTCCCAAGTATCGGAGTGGGGAATCCGGCTGCAGAAACGGAGCCGAGGAGTGGGCTCTGAGCTTGGGGTTGCCATAAACCGTGATCCGTGGCACAGTCGGGCCACTGCTCTTCCAGCAGGGACCCAACAAGCGGCAGATCCGGGGCGACTCCCCTTCCTCCGCCTGGGAGGAGTGGTGCAGGAGTGCACTGCAGGGATCTACTGGGTTTGGAGACTCCACACGGGGTCATGTGCCAGAGATAGAAATGCTCAGTCACAGGCTGGGTGAACATGGAGTGTGGCCAGAGACTGGGGAGATGGGAGTGACTGACTGCTTTTCTCTGGGGGCTCACTGAGGAGCGGGGCCCCAAGTTCTCGGCTCCTCTGAGGCGGAGATTGGGAGGCCGCCATTTTCACTTTCATCCTCCAAAGCCGTAGGGAAAGTTGCAGGGAACAAAAGCTCGCGAGAGCAAACCTGAGCAGATTACTTAGCCTGCATCCGGCAAGGGCAGGGCAATTCTGCCTCTGGCAAAGACATTTGGGAACCATGGCAACAGGCCCCTCCCCCAGAAGATCAGCAAGAACAGCCAGCCAAGACCAAGTTTACCGATCAATGAGAATGGCAGAACTCCAGCGCTAGGGGAATACTGCACATAGAATTCGTGGCTTTTTTCTCCTGATACTTTAGTCTTTCAAAGTTAATTTTTTTAATTTTCTTTTTTTTTTTCTTTTTTTTTGATTTTTTCTTTTTCCCTTTTTCAACCAATATCTTATCAATCCCTTTTTTAAAAAATCTTTTTATTTTTCATTTTTAGAGTCATGTTCTATCCCTTCATAGTAGTTACCCTTATTTTTGGTATATATATATATATATAAATTGTTCTCTCTTTAATATTTTGGGATACTGTTTCTTCTAACAGACCAAAATATACCCTAAATCTCTAGTGTATGGTTTTGTTCTAGTCTCTTGCCTGATCACATTCTCTCCTTTTTTTTTTTAATCCTCTTCTTTCTTTTTTCAACCAACTTCTTATCTTATCAATTACTTTTATAATTTTCATTTTTACAGTCATATTCCATCCTTTCATCAAGTTTACCCTTATTTTTGTACATATATAGGCTTTTCTTTCTTTAAAATTTTGGGAGGCACTTTCTTCTAACAGACCAAAATACGCCCAAATCTAGTGTGTGGCACTGATCTATGCACCAACCTGATCATATTTGATCATATTCTGTTTTGTTTGTTTGTTTGTGTTTTTTTTTTTTATCTTTTTCTTTTCCTTTTTTTTTTTTTTTCTTTTTCTTTCTTTCCCATTCTTTTCCCCCGGTTTCAGGTCTCTTCTGATTTGTTTAGTTTATATTTTTCTGGGGCCATTTTTACGTTGTTAGCATTTTGTTCTCTCATTCATCTATTCTCCTCTGGACAAAATGACAAGATGGAAAAAATCACCTCAGAAAAAAGAACAAGAGGCAGTATCGACTGCCAGGGATGTAATCAATACGGACATTCGTAAGATGTTGGAACTAGAGTTCAGAATGACGATTTTAAAGATACTAGTTGGGCTTGAAAAAAGCATGGAAGTTACTAGAGAAACCCTTTCTGGAGAAATAAAAGAACTAAAATCTAACCAAGTCAAAATCCAAAAGGCTATTAATGACGTGCAATCAAAAATGGAGGCTCTAACTTCTAGGATAAATGAGGCAGAAGAGAGAATTAGTGATATAGAAGACCAAATGATGGAAAGTAAAGAAGCTGAGAAGAAGAGAGATAAACAACTACTGGATCACGAGGGTAGAATTCAAGAGATAAGTGATACCATAAGATGAAACAATATTAGAATAATTGGGATCCCAGAAGAAGAAGAAGAAAGAGAGAGAGGGGCAGAAGGTATATTGGAGCAAATTATAGCAGAGAACTTCCCTAATTTGGGGAAGGAAACAGGCATCAAAATCCAGCAGGCACAGACCCCCCCTCAAAATCAATAAAAATAGGTCAACACCCTGACATCTAATAGTAAAACTTACGAGTCTCAGAGACAAAGAGAAAATCCTGAAAGCAGCTCGGGACAAGATATCTGTAACCTACAATGGTAGAAACATTAGATTGACAACAGACCTATCCACAGAGACCCGGCAGGCCAGAAAGGACTGGCATGATATATTCAGAGCACTAAATGAGAAAAATATGCAGCCAAGAACACTATATCCAGCTAGGCTGTCACTGAAAATAGAAGGAGAGATAAAAAGCTTCCAGGACAAACAAAAACTAAAGGAATTTGCAAACACGAAACCAGCCCTACAAGAAATATTGAAAGGGGTCCTCTAAACAAAGAGGGAGCCTAAAAGTAACATAGACCAGAAAGGAACACAGACAATATACAGTTAACAGTCACCTTACAGGCAATACAGTGGCACTAAATTCATATCTTTCAATAGTTACCCTCAATGTAAATGGGCTAAATGTCCCAGTCAAAAGACGCAGGGTATCAGATTGGATAAAAAAACAAGACCCATTGATATGCTGTCTGCAAGAGACTCATTTTAGACCCAAAGACACCCCCAGATTGAAAGTGAGGGGGTGGAAAACCATTTACCATGCTAATGGACACCAAAAGAAAGCTGGGGTGGCAATCCTTATATCAGACAAATTAGATTTCAAACCAAAGACTATAATAATAGATGAGGAAGGACACTATATCCTACTTAAAGGGTCTAGCCAACAAGAAGATCTAACAATTGTAAATATCTATGCCCCTAACATGGGCCCGGCCAATTATATAAGCCAGTTAATAACAAAAGCAAAGAAACACATCGACAACAATATAATAATAGTAGGGGATTTTAACAGCCCCCTCACTGAAATGGACAGATCATCTAAGCAAAAGATCAACAAGGAAATAAAGACTTTAAATGACACACTGGACCAAATGGACTTCACAGATATATTCGGAACATTCCATCCCAAAGCAACAGAATACACATTCTTCCCTAGTGCCCATGGAATATACTCCAGAATAGATCCCATCCTAGGTCACAAATCAGGTCTCACCTGGTACCAAAAGATTGGGATCATTCCCTGCATATTTTCAGACCATAATGCTTTGAAACTAGAACTCAGTCACAAGAGGAAAGTCGGAAAGAACTCAAATACATGGAGGCTAAAGAGCATCCTAATAAAGAACGAATCGGTCAACCAGGAAATTAAAGAAGAATTTAAAAAATTCATGGAAACCAATGAAAACAAAAACATAACTGTTCAGAATCTTTGGCATGCAGCAAAGGCAGTCCTAAGAGGAAAGTATATAACAAAGAAGCCTTTCTCAAGAAACAAGAAAGGTCTCAAATACACAACCTACGGGCGCCTGGGTGGCTCAGTCACTAAGCATCTGCCTTCCGCTCAGATAATGATCCCAGAGTCCTGGGATCGAGCCCCACGTCGGGCTCTCTGCTCAGCGGAAAGCCTGCTTCTCCCTCTCCCACTCCCCCTGCTTGTGTTCCCTCTCTCACTGTGTCTCTCTCTGTCAAATAAATCAATAAAATCTTTAAAGAAAAAAAATACACAACCTAACCCTACACCTAAAGGAGCTGGAGAAAGAACAGCAAATAAAGCCTAAACCCAGCAGGAGAAGAGAAGTAATAAAGATCAGAGCAGAAATCAATAAAATAGAAACCAAAAGAACAGTAGAACAGATCAATGAAACTAGGACCTGGTTCTTTGAAAGAATTAATAAGATTGATAAACCCCTGGCCAGCCTTATCAAAAAGAAAAGAGAAAGGACCCAAATAAATAAAATCATGAATGAAAGAAGAGAGATCACAACCAACACCAAAGAAATACAAACAATTATAAGAACATATTATGAGCAACTCTATGCCAGCAAATTAGATAATCTGGAAGAAATGGATGCATTCCTAGAGATGTATCAACTACCAAAACTGAACCAGGAAGAAATAGAAAACCTGAACAGACCTAGAATCACTAAGGAAATTGAGGCAGTTATCAAAAATCTCTCAAAAAACAAAACCCCAGGGCCAGATGGCTTCTCAGGGGATTCTACCAAACATTTAAAGAAGAATTAATACCTATTCTTCTGAAACTGTTCCAAAAAATAGAAATGGAAGGAAAACTTCCAAACTCGTTTTATGAGGCCACCATGACCTTGATCCCAAAACCAGACAAAGACCCCATCAAAAAGGAGAATTACAGACCAATATCCTTGATGAACATGGATGCAAAAATTCTCACCAAAATACTAGCCAATAGGATCCAATAGTACATTAAAAGGATTATTCACCGTGACCAAGTGGGATTTATCCCTGGGCTCCAGTGTTCAACAGCCGCAAATCAATCAATGTGATACAATACGTTAATAAAAGAAAGAACAGGAACCATATGATCCTCTCAATAGATGCAGAAAAAGCATTTGACAAAGTAGAGCATCGTTTCTTGATCAAAACTCTTCAGAGTATAGAGATACAGGGTACATACCTCAATATCATAAAAGCCATCTATGAAAAACTCACAGCGAATATCATTCTCAATGGGGAAAAATTGAGAGCTTTCCCCCTAAGGTCAGGAACACGGCAGGGATGTCCTCTATCACCACTGCTATTCAACATAGTATTAGAAGTCCTAGCCACAGCAATCAGACAACAAAAAGAAATCAAAGGCATCCAAATCGGCAAAGAAGAAGTCAAACTCTCACTGTTTGCAGATGATATGATACTTTATGTGGAAAACCCCAAAGACTCCACCCCAAAACTGCTAGAATTCATACAGGGATTCAGTAAAGTGGCAGGATATAAAATCAATGCACAGAAATCAGTTGCATTTCTATACACCAACAACAAGACAGAAGAAAGAGAAATTAAGGATTCGATCCCTTTTACAATTGCACCCAAAACCGTAAGATACCTAGGAATAAATCTAACCAAAGAGGCAAAGAATCTGTACTCAGAAAACTGTAAAATACTCATGAAAGAAATTGAGGAAGACACAAAGAAATGGAAAAATGTTCTATGCTCATGGATTGGAAGAACAAATATTGTGAAGATGTCAATGCTACCTAGAGCAATCTACACATTCAGTGCAATCCCTATCAAAATACCATCCACTTTTTTCAAAGAAATGGAACAAATAACTCTAAAATTTGTATGGAACCAGAAAAGACCCCAAATAGCCAGAGGAATGTTGAAAAGGAAAAGCAAAGCTGGTGGCATCACAATTGCAGATTCAAGCTCTATTACAAAGCTGTAATCACCAAGACAGTATGGTACTGGCACAAAAACAGACACATAGATCAATGGAACAGAATAGAGAGCCCAGAAACGGACCCTCAACTGTATGGTCAACTAATCTTCGACAAAGCAGGAAAGAATGTCCCATGGAAAAAAGAGAGTCTCTTCACCAAATGGTGTTGGGAAAATTGGACAGCCACATGCAGAAGAATGAAACTGGACCATTTCCTTACACCACACACAAAAGTAGACTCAAAATGGTTGAAAGACCTAAATGTGAGGCAGGAGTCCATCAAAATCCTAAAGGAGAACACAGGCAGCAACCTCTTCAACCTCAGCTGCAGCAACTTCTTCTTAGAAATATTGCCAAAGGCAAGGGAAGCAAGGGCAAAAATGAACTTCATCAAGATAAAAAGCTTTTGCACAGCAAAAGAAACAGTCAACAAAACCAAAAGACAACCGACAGAATGGGAGAAGATATTTGCAAATGACGTATCAGATAAAGGGCTAGTATCCAAAATCTATAAAGAACTTATGAAACTCACCATCCAAAGAACAAATGATCCAATCAAGAAATGGGCAGAAGACATGAACAGACATTTTTCCAAAGAAGACATCCAAATGGGGGCGCCTGGGTGGCTCAGTCGTTGGGTGTCTGCCTTTGGCTCAGGTCATGATCCCAGCGTCCTGGGATCAAGCCCCACATCAGGCTCTCTGCTCCATGGGAACCCTGCTTCTCCCTCTCCCACTCCCCCTGCTTGTGTTCCCTCTCTCGCTGTGTCTCTCTCTGTCAAGTAAATAAAGAAAATCTTAAAAAAACAAAAAAACAAAAAAACAAGCCAGTGGAGTGAGCATCATTATTAAAAAAAAAAGAAGAAGAAGAAGACATCCAAATGGCTAACAGACACATGAAGAAGTGCTAAACATCACTCAGCATCAGGGAAATCCAAATCAAAACCTCAATGAGATACCACCTCACACCAGTCAGAATGGCTAAATTTAACAAGTCAGGAAATGACAGATGTTGGCAGGGATGTGGAGAAAGGGGAACCCTCCTACACTGTTGGTGGGAATGCAAGCTGGTGCAGCCACTCTGGAAAACAGTATGGAAGTTCCTCAAAAAGTTGAAAATAGAACTATCATACAACCCAGCAATTGCACTACTGGGTGTTTACCCCAAAGATACAAATGTAGGGATCCGAAGGGGTATGTGCACCCCAATGTTTATAGCAGCAATGTCCACAATAGCCAAACTATGGAAAGAGCCAAGATGTCCACCGACAGATGAATGGATAAAGGAGATGTGGTATATATACACAATGGAATATTATGCAGCCATCAAATGGAATGAAATCTTGCCATTTCCAATGACATGGATGGAACTGGAGGGTATTATGCTGAGCGAAATCAGTCAATCAGAGAAAGACATGTATCATATGACTTCAGTGATATGAGGAATTCTTAATCTCAGGATACAAACTGAGGGTTGCTGGAGTGGTGGGGGGTGGGAGGCATGGGGTGGCTGGGTGATAGACCTTGGGGAGGGTATGTGCTATGGTGAGCTCTGTGAATTGTGTAAGACTGTTGAATCACAGACCTGTACCTCTGAAACAAATAATACATTATATGTTAAAAAAAAAAAAAAGAAGAAGATAGCAGGAAGGGAAAAATGAAGGGGTGGAAATCGGAGGGGGAGATGAGCCATGAGAGACTATGGACTCTGAGAAACAAACTGAGGGTTCTAGAGGGGAGGTGGGTGGGGGGATGGGTTAGCCTGGTGATGGGTATTAAAGAGGGCATGTACTGCATGGAGCACTTGGTGTTATACGCAAACAATGAATCATGGAACACTACATCAAAAACTAATTATGTAATGTATGGTGATTAACATAACAATAAAAATGCTTTGACAGAGGGAAAAAAAAAAGATCAACACTGCCTATACACGGATTGAAGAAGAGTTAATACTCCAAATAGAGATTTGAAAAACTTAATGTCTTTATGATGCTAATTGACAAGTCAGGCAAAAGTAATCCCTTTATATGAAGACACCTGTAGTGTAACAACATGGGGATGATAAAAGCCCTGATCAAATTATTTGAGATAATGACAGCACTTGTAGAAAAACTATTAAATAAAACACCACTCTTCATAATTCCCACTCTCTTGGTTTTATTTATTTTTTTAATCCATTTTCAATGTCTATGATTTTATTATTTTTACAAATGATACACTAGTTTATATATTTATAACTAAGATAATTTTAATATAAAAACTGGTAATTTATAAAGAATTATATGAATAATCAGAGGGAAGAATTTATTTTTACTTAAAAAGAGCATAAGACATTTACTTGCAAATAAAAGAATGAGAGAGGAGGAATTGAAACCTTTTCTTCCTCCTCATTTTGTTCCCTTCAAATAGTATTGGTCATTGTTTCTTAGAGAGATTCCATTACTGTAGTCCATGCCCCTATTGATGAGGAGCCCATTCCAACCCCTACACTTTGTAGGAGCAGAAAGATGGGGGGTTTGATGGGAGTGTGGGAGGTGGGTGTGTGTGTCTCTCTGTGTAAAATCAGTTACAAATCAAAGAGATCTCTGAATCAATGAAATGAATAAATATAGCCCTGTTGGGCCATTAAGGGGAGTTGTGGAACAAATAGATTATTTTCCCCATAAAATTTTCAGATCAGGTTGGAACTGTATTTTCTGTAAAATTTTATGTTTTTAGAGATTGAAAACTGAGTGTCTTTTCGCATTGTCATTAAATAATTATACTTACTGATTTTCACCATTTAATTTTTGTTTTTGGCATCTCTGGCACCTCACTGTACCTGGCACAGAGTAGACATTTAGTATTTTAAAAACTGAACTAGATCACCCATATCAATATGGTTGCTGAGATGTATGGATTCTTTCAAATCTGGCCCCTCCTCTCTATCCTTGAAGCTTTTGCTCCTGTTAAAGACTTCATCATCTCCCCCTTCCTCAAAAAAGTCACCCCGATCTCCTTGCCTCTCTCTAGACACTGCTTTATCCTTTTTTTCCATCTCAAAAAAGCTTTTAAAATGAGCAATCTACATCCACTTTATCTGCTTCTTCTTAAAAAACTTCATTCTTTCACATTTATTTTTATTTATTTATTTATTTATTTATTTATTTATTTATTAAAGATTTTTTTATTTATTTGAGAGAGTGAGAATGAGAGAGAGAGAGTACATGAGAAGGGGGAGGGTTAGAGGGAGAAGCAGGCTCCTCGCTGAGCAGGGAGCCCGATGCGGGACTCGATCCAGGGACTCCAGGATCATGACCTGAGCTGAAGGCAGTCGCTTAACCAACTGAGCCACCCAGGCGCCCCTCTTTCACATTTATTTTTAATTACATGAGATATATATATTCTCCCCTCCTCAGAGGTAACTGTTATTTTCAGTTTGTTGATTATTCATGCAGACCTTTCCTATACACTTATATACATTAATAAGAAGAGAGGGAAATTTTACTGGGAAGGGGCAGATGTATACAAATTGTATCATGATCTATGGATTATTCTTGCAACTTCATTTTGTTGCTTAACAACATGTCCATGTGATCTACTTCATTCTTTTAAACTGCCAACTGCAATTCCATGGTACATTTGTACCATAGCTCATTTTTTTGCTTTCTAGATAGAAATTTAGACTGTTTAAAAAATTTTTTTATTCCATAACCAATGCTGCAGTGAACATCCTTTCTGTATTTTTTTTATGAACATGTACAATTGTTTCTCTAGGCTATATACCTAAAAGTGGAACTGATGGATCATAAGGTATTCACATTTAAAATTTTAATGGATAGTCCAAATTTGCCTTGTAAAAATATTTATCAATGTACACTCCCACCAACATGAATGAACTCACCTGGTGTTAGTAAATATTATACCATCTTTTATTTTTTTCAATCGGATGAATAAAAAATATTTCCTTGTTTCATTTCACATTTCCCTAGTCACTTGGTAAAGTTGCTCGATGTTTGGAAGGAAGGTACTAGTTTATCTTTGTTTTTTTAATTTCCTCCCCCTTCAACAAAATTTCCTGCCAAAGTCAAAATTTTACTAATTGTTTCTCTCACTCATTGTTTCAGCCAGCCAAGCCAGGGACTTACTGTCAAAGATGCTAGTGATTGACCCAGCAAAAAGGATATCTGTGGATGACGCCTTACAGCATCCTTACATCAATGTGTGGTACGACCCTGCCGAAGTGGAGGCGGTAAGGCATAGGCTTATTTACTTTCCTTCCACAGACAAATCAGAGTAACTGGGTGCTCAGTGGTGAAAACTGCAAGAGAATTAGAAAGGACTTCATACGATTCCTAAGTCACAAAGTTATTACCTTCCCCTCTAAGAGTTATTTTCTTCCACCTATATTTTATATGCTTTTCTTTTTCAGGGGTTTCCATGAGAGATGATGATTTAGTCCAAAAAGCTTTAGCCATCCATGAAACACATCCATGTGTTTTTGTTAAATTGTTAACATCTCCAGTGTCTCCTTTTTTTATGTTTAATTCCCAGCCTCTCCTGATGCAAACTAAGTAGCAGAAATCATAATAGAGAATAAGTTGCTTTGCGTCTCTTTCCTTGATAAGATGCCTGTCATTAGTCAAGTGTGGGCACTACAAACATTTCGCAGATAGAGCTTTTACCAGGCCATTGGTGACTTCGGGAAACCTTACACGGATTAGATGAGAAAAATTAGGTAGTCCAATGCAGAGTATTTCAGATTTATTCTAAATTCACTGCCATAGTAAGATGAGCCTCCATATTGTAAATCTAGGCAGAGTTTAGGAATCTTCCCAGAAGCATCACTTTTTTTCCTTCTCTTTCCAACCATTCAATATCTTCTGTCCAATCTCTTTCTTATGTCTTTGCCTTTCTCCTTTTCTGTGTGGAGCCAAGGCAAAGGGTTATTGTTGTTGCCCATGTGTGTTCTATAGGCCTCCTGATGGGAATGTCCTTTTGTCCCTCTTTTAAATGTTACCATCAGCAATGTTATCTTCACCCCAAAGCATCAAAATCTCCTCAAATTCTTAGAATGAGTCTGCTAAATGATTTTTTTAACATAAATAACTTCAAATTACTTTGGTTGAATTGGTTTTTAACATTCTATTTGGAATACTCTCTTCACTTGTTTTCTCATATCTTTCTTTGTACCCCAAAGTATTCTTGCTTGAGCATAGTTTTGCTTTGTTTCAGCTTCCTTTTGTTTCATTGTGTGCCTGCCCATGTCAAGATGCAAAATTCAAACTGACATAATTCTTATCCTTTCATCCTTCATTGGAGAAGTAAGAGCTGACAGATGGGAGTGAGGATTAGGGAGAACTTTATAAATATAATATTCAAAAAACTACTTTCCATAGTAGCCCAATCCTTACCCATTCAAAAATTATGGAGAAAACACTTCAGTGATAATTGAGTCTCTCAAGTGTGCAAATTGGGGTGTAATAGTCCTTGGTGACATTTTATTAAGATCTGCTCTCTTAGGCAGTTTTACAATGATGTTGAAATTTCACTTTGCTTATAATTTTTAGTCACTTGATTCGATTCTTACAAGACAAAACTCTAATATTTTTATGGGTAAAAGATAGAATCATCTTTAGTCTCTCACTCTTGGGAAATAATTTCAAAAATGTTCTTGGGGTGGAATGAGGTAGTGAAATGTAAGAGAAAGTATGATGTATATGTATGTGAAAGGTAAGTATAAACATTTTTTTGGATGATTTCAAGAAAGTAGGTTATGTTGATAAAAATTTTAGACAAACAAATTATTTGAAACTGTTGCTTCTCATTTATTTTGATCATTCAAATCATGTGGTGTATTTATTTTTTCTTACATCTAATGTAATGTGTGTAATTTGTTTTTAATGGATGGTGGCCCAGAGTTTAATTGGAATCATAAAGTCTGCATTTGTAATTCACTTGTGATTATGTTGCCTATAAAAGAGACAGTTGTTTAGAATCTATAACAACATATTAATGAATAGCATCAGCGAGTTTTTAAATATAACATTTTATGAAAAATTTCTTTGAAGGATAAGAAGATAAGATTTAGGGTGCTAAAATGGCTAGAATCTTTTTCTCCCTCATTTCAATATTGTCATCCTGGGGAATGGATAGTAACAACATAAGATGTGAATTGTAGGGGAAGGATTTGATAGAGCCCGAAGGTTTAGGAAAAGGGATCAGTTAATGCACAGAAGAACAAGCAGGTATTTAACATTTAGACTGGGATCATTGGTTATACAAGGGTAAACATGTTTTACATCTAGACACGTTGCAGTGAGTAGGTTGGAATCCTGACCCCAGGGCAAGGATAATTCATTACTCTATAAAATGTATAATCCAAGTCACAACTAGGAAGAGACAGATCCTAAAGATGCTAGAAGCAGTGGTCAACTATGCCTTCTGCAATACCCTTAGAAATAGTGCCTTTGTTATTGCATGTGAACATACATTTAAAGTAAAATGACCTTTCTTTATGAATGCATGGCAAAGCTATAATTTCAAAGATCTATTTTCTGCCAAGACTGCCAAGACTATTTTGCAAATAAACTCTGGCGTGTTCTATAATCTAAACAAATGGAAGTATCAAATAATCAGAATTTCCATGATTAGAGTCATCCAGGATATCCAGGCTCAAGCAGCCTTCAAGTAACTCACAAGATGTTATAGAGGGAAGGAAATTCAAAGATGAGAGGAAAGAAAAATATATTTCATTGAAAGAAAATAGAGGCAAGTGGAGAAGGGTAAAGGAGAAACTGCAAGAGAATGTGATGTCTTCAGGAAAAGTCGGAAGGAGAGGAGAGAAATGCTATGTGTACTAATCTATTCATCATACTACAAGCTGTCTTATCACCTGTTTCCAAAAGTGACAAAGTACTAAAATGAAAAGAGAAGAGCTTATGAATGCTGTCATAACTCTAAGAGGGAAAATTATTCATGCAACCATGAAGTTGAGAAATTTAAAAATTGAATGTCAAGGTTAATGATGATCTGTGTAATAGCGCATAAAGAGTTTTAAAGTTACAACTGCTCAAATTATTAGCTACTTCTTATCCAAATAATGTTCAGAGTAACAAAAGAATGGGCCCCAAACAGAGTGCAGAGGCCACATTTAGTGTCAATGCTTTTTCATGAAATAGTTGGAAGGCATTCTAACTCTAGTTCCGTATTCACCAAGAGGGCAAAAACTTTATATACAAATGCAATTTATTCAGTTGAATGCATCTTCACAGGTATGAAAAATGGGGTAGGTTTAAGTTTCTGCTCTCCCACTTACTAGGTGGCCTTGGTCAAGGTTTTTAACCTTTCTGCAACGCAGTTTTCTTAACTAAGAATAGGGAACATGCATACTTACTGCATAGTGTACCTCTGAGAATATAAAGAGTTGATGTACATGAAGTGCTCAGTACAGTACTTCAGCCAGTAAGGATCATATAAATTCTTCTTCTCCGTCATTGTCGTCTTCTTCTTCTTCTTCTTCTTCTTCTTCTTCTTCTTCTTCTTCTTCT
>NW_022589706.1:64098098-64320736 GCF_004348235.1 Phoca vitulina | reverse complement strand
CTTCTTCTTCTTCTTCTTCTTCTTCTTCTTCTTCTTCTTCTTCTTCTCCTTCTCCTTCTCCTTCTCCTCCTTCTCCTTCTTCTTCTTCTTCTTCTTCCTATTACTATTATGACTTTTACATGCAAAGCTCAACTACCTTTTGATATTTGGAAAGATACATATATTTAGTAAAAAAGACCAGCTGGCCAAGAAACTGTAGAAGTAGTCTACAACATTTAAAAAATAATAATCCCTGGAAATTATGTAGCTCCTACAAGAGTAGGAGAGGATAGAGGCACATTATATAGTTCATAAATCCTCATTGTAATCATCTTTATGAAACTAGAGGATATTCAGGACTGTTTGGGGAATCACTTTAAATATCTTCCCTGTGCTCTGTTAGAGGGAAATACAGAAACAGTGAGGATCAGTTACCTTATTTCTGCCAGATTCTTGAGTTTAGAGACCCTGTTAGAGAACAGGGCAGTTTTCACTTTGCAACCTCTGAGAATAGGGGTATAGAGACATTTTAGGGGCATTATCATGAACTGCAAACTAAGGAAAAGTTGATTAACTGTTTCAGGGCATATAAAAAGGGAATTTAAGAAGAATATGAAATGTGACCCTTTTTTAAGCACACTTTTACTTCTCTCAGAAATTCTAGAGCACCCTGAGAAAGGTTTCTATAGTTGTTCTGCATTGCTAGGGGTGGGAGAGGGAGACAGGAGCAGGAGAGGGAGGGGAGGGAGAGTTGATATGTTCAGCTACCAAACCAAAGACATCAAAACTCAAAGTAATCCCCATAAGGAAGCCAATTAAAAATGTAGGGGGCAGAGAAGGACATTTATTTATTTCTCAGTTCATGACAGAAAGGAAGGATCAGGACCCGACACTAGAACCATCATCTAAGATGAGACTGATACTGGGGACCAGGCTCATGACCAGCAGTGCTTAGCCAAATCCACTGTTGTGTTGAATGAAGCCTTTGTCTCAGAGAGCCTCAGATACAGTCCTCAGTGGTCAAAACATTATTCTAGAAATCTGGACAGAGGGGCAGTTTGAACCAGTCAGGCAGTTGGTATCTAAGAATTCTTTTCCCTAGTGGGCAAACCCTGGGGACTTGAGAACCCAGAAAAGTGGCGGCAGGCAACACATGGCCTTCTGTATGGTAGCCAAGTCAAAGTTACAGGAGGGAATGCTGGAACAGAGGCATGGAATGCGGACTTAGGGCTGAGGAGTAGACTGAGGAGAGAGCCTGGAAATATTTTGGTTGAGAATATAAATACACATGTCATCCTTATAGAGACCAAAGAGAAGGTGTGACTAATCCAGTTAGTTTGGGTAGAATGTGATTAAGGAAGCAAGGTCGTGCTGAGCTTGTTTATTATTTCTTACCTAATTCAAGATTAATCTGGGAATTGGGACAGGCTGGGTGGGAATTTAATCTGCCTGTACAGATCCTGAGTTAAACAACCTGGTCTTCAGATTCCCAGTGATCGTATAACCCCGGAAACAGAGTAACACATGTTTTAGCACTGAAGTTCAATTAAAATAACCACTTAGAAAATGTAAGCCCAGAATAGTCAGTAATGTCACACATTACTGTTTGTAACATAAGGTAATTAATAGAGTTTTAAATGTTTTATTGATTTTATTATTTACTATGTCATTCCTTTAGGGACTATGTTATTTTTTGCCTCCAGTAAAAGGATTTATAGGAACAAGCTAACCTGACTATGTTAAGCTCTTTTATTACAAGACCATCACAGATTTCCTGCTCTTTGAGGAGAGTTACTGACATTGTTTTAGCCGTCTTGTCTGCCCTTGTATCTTATCGGTCATTATCAAAGAAAGCACATGAAAGGATCATCAACTATACAGGAAATATGCATTTTTTTCAATCTTCTTGTAACATAGATATGTAAATTTTCTTTTATTTATTTTTTGAAGTCCCACTTCCTTTTTTTAATTGAAGTATAGTTGACACACAATGTTGCATTAGTTTCAGCTGTGCAACATAGTGATTCCACAAGTCTGTGGTTACACCACAAGTGTGGCTACCACCTGTCACCGTATGCTATTAGAATATCATTGATTATATTCCCTGTGCTGTACTTTTGTCCTTATGACTTATTCATTCCATAACTGGAGGCCTGGATCTCCCACTCCCCTTCTTTCATTTTGCCCAACCCCCAATCCCTTCCCTTCTGGCAACCATTAGTTTGTTTTTTTCATTTTTAGTCTGTTTCTGCTTTTTGTTTGTTTATTCCTTTACTCATTTCTTTTGTTTATTAGATTCCACATATAGGTGAGATCACATGGTATTTCTCTTTCTCTGTCTGACTTATTTCACTCAGCATAATACCCCCTAGGTCCATTCATGTGTCTCAAATGACAATATCTCATTCCTTTTTATGGCTGTGTAATATTCTTGTGTGTGTGTGTACACACCACGTGTTCCTTGTCCATTTGTCTGTTGGTGGGTACTTAGGTTGCTTCCATATTTTGGCTATTGTAAATAATAGTGCTATAAACATAAGGGCTCGTCTATCTTTTCAAATCAGTGTTTTCATTTTCTTTGGGCAAATACCAAGTAGTGGAATTACTGAATCAAATAGTATTTCTATTTTGTTTAAAGATTTATTTATTTATTTATTTGAGAGAGATTTATTTATTTACATGAGCAGGGGGAGGAGCCCAGAGAGAGAGGGATAGGGGAAGCAGATTCCCTGCTGAGCGGGGACCCAGACCAGGGCTCAGTCTCATCACTCTGAGATCATGATCTGAGCTGAAACCAAGAGGTGGAAGCTTAATCAACTGAGCCACCCAGGCACCTCTAGTATTTCTATTTTTAATTTTTAAGAACCTCCGTAATGTTTTCCACAGTGGCTGCACCAGTTTACATTCCCACCAACAGTACGTGAGGGTTCCCCTTTCTCCATATCCTGTCCAACACTTGCTGTTTCTTTTGTTGTTCCTTTTAGCAATTCTGACAGGTGTTGAGGTGATATCTCATTGTGGTTTTGATTTGCATTTCTCTGATGATTAGTGATATTGAGCATCTTTTCATGTGTCTGTTGGCCATCTATATGTCCTCTTTGGAAAAATGTCTCTTCAGGTCCTATGCCCATTTTTTTATTGGATTATTTGTTTTGTTTTATTTTTGATGTTGAGTTGGTTGAATTGTAGAAGTTCTTTATATGTTTTGGATATTAACCACTTATCAGGTATACCATCTGCAAATAGATATATGAATTTTAATGTTGCATATATCTGGAAATATGTTCAAGGTAAATCTTTTTTGTTGTTCAAGGTAAATTTTAAATGAGAGCTTAGAGATCATTCTGGAATGGTTTTGTGCTGCTGTTCAGCAAATACCAACATTTAGAGTATCATCCAATTGTGAGCAGCTACAGGAACACAGGACCAGAAACCATGATGAGGAAAGTAGAATAGGGCTAAGCATGGGGTCAGAAAGCATTGAGAAGAGAATCAGAAGCCTGTGGTCAAAGTAGGGCAGATTCCAGAGCTTGGTTTGAGCAATTCAGGGTGAGAGCTGATTCCGATTTGTGGACAAATCAGATGGGACAGGCAGGTAACAGTTCAGGAGAGACATGTGGTCTGACGTCAGAGGTTTGAATAGATGCCACACTAGAGGGCATTTTGAGCAGTGCAAAGCTAAGGATATTTTCTGATTTGAATGTAAAAGTCAAGAGCAAGTACTCTTGGAACAACCCAGAGATTAGCAATTGTAGGAAGCTACTACCAACCCTAGAGTGAGGATCTTGTTTACTGGAGCCCAGGCCTCGGTAGTGATGGCCTGTCTAGTGAGAGTCAGACATACAGAGACAGAGGAGCTACAGCTGCTTCTGGAAAGAGGAATCAAGAGAACTAGCCTGGCTTTTCTCCACTCCCACCATCTCCTAGTAGTGTCTCCTTCCTGTCAGCTAGACCAACCCTAAGTCAGCTAATAGGTGAGCCTGGGAAATGCAGCCTGCAGAGGCTAGCCTCTGAGACACAGAGCAGTAAAAGGAAAGGTGAAGACAGTATCTGTGGGCAAATAGGGTGAGGGCTGGCACTTACCTATCTGTTCTTTCCTCATTCATAGCTCCAAAATTCTGACTAAGTAAAATTGAAGTAAAACTGACTTAATCTGGAAGGTATAAAACTTTGGAGACCAGAAGAGGTGCTCAGGGGCTTCACTAGCTAAAAATAAAGTAAACATTACCTCTAATAACCCTTAATAATTATTTCATTTTCTTAAGTATCTTGTGATTTCTTTCTAAGGAATCACAAGTACTATGCCAATCTGATAGTCTTGGCATAAGAATAGTTCTCATTGGGTTTTTAATTGAATGTGCATACTTTCTTCCTTTTATATGTTGGTGTCACTTTTTTAGTTGTTTGTTATATGATTGATGAGGAGGCTAAACCTTGTTAAGCCAATGTTGGACAATGTATGCTTGTGGAGAATGAGGGATTCAGCCATCTGTTTTCCTTTAGGTTGCTTTAATTCTACTCTGCCACTGCCAACTAGGTAAAATACACACACACACACACACACACACACACACAAACCCCTTTATCAATCTTTCTTCTCACCCACCTCTTTGTTATTTCTTCTTTCTTTGTCTTTCCTTTTCTTCTCAGCCTTTTCTCTTTTTTATTCAGCTCCTATGGAGCTGTTCATACAGGCCTTGATCATTTGTTAACAGCTTAATATTCATTCATTCATTCCATAAATTTCATTGAACCCAAATTCTGTATCCCACTGACCTATAGGTGCTGGTGATTCAGCCGTGAATTTAAAAACAAAAACAAGGTTCCTGCTTTCATTGATGTTGGTGGGCTTTTATTCTGTTAACAGCTAATGGGAATTTTTATTGATTGGGAATCTTATAACTTATCATCTCTGGACATAATTCTTCCAAATATGGGTTATCTATCTTATTTGACTATTTAACTTCTTTAGTGTATAATTTTCTGAATGTAAGAAGAATCTGTAATAACTTGTCCCTGTTAATGTTAACCAGTTATAACTAAGTCGTCAATGACTATCTTCTAATCTTTAACTAGACGTGCATCGGTTGCTTTGAATTATACTTAACAAATCATGCTCATCTATCTCTAGCTATGATTTAAAAAAAAAAAAAAACTATTTGGCTTTGAATATAAATCAATGCCCTGACCAGGTTTTAGTAATTGAAATGCATAGATTATTATTGAATAATCAAAGAATCCTGAAGTTGGCATACTAAGTAATGGAAAGACATTTAAAGATTCATCTATAAATATATTAACTATCTGGAGCCTTCAGACAAAATTCAAGTGGTTGAGGATGATGGTGGGGGATTATTCTCATTCTCTACTTTCTATTCTCTTGAATATATTTTTATAGTAAAAACTAATATCATTTGATTATGAATATCATGTCTTAACTTCTCTTAAACCTACTTCATGAATGACTTATTGTTTGTATTATCTTTATCTTCATTAACCGTGGCTTAGTCAGTTGTCTTCTTCTAAATTCTGTAGTTCATAAGTTCCTAAAACAATGTGGTAAAGAGTAGGCTTATAAATATATTCAATTATAAATGCATTAAATGCATTCTGCTAGACTCAGAGTGTATATAAATTTAAAAATAAGAAAAAATATGGGTGGCCATGAATATGAATTTGATGCATCTACTGTTCAAATAGTTCATCAGTAGTTGTCCACTTTTTGGCAATAAACCACTGAATAAAATGTATATGTGCTTGCTTTAAATATTTTATAATCTCTTTATTAAATCAGTCAAGTTTAACACTGTTGTGCTAAACATGAAGTATCTAGAGGGGATGAGATAAATGAGTTATAAAGGAAAACAGTTTTCTGCATAGGCTGTGTCTCTCCCATTGAGAGGAAAGGGGATTATCTTCTTTGTAGCTGACATTTCTCTGTGGTGAGTCATATCAAAAGGTTAGGGCATGTCCTGAAGACAGCTTCAGAAGAAGTAATCATAAATCTGAAATTCAGAAATCACTGTTTTTGTTTCCTGATTTCCCCCACGGGATACAGACACATGCTTAAACAGTTAATAGATGTTATTTTTGTTTGCCTTGAGAGTGCCTGAGAAGGAAGCACTTTGGAAATAAAGTGTATTATAAAACATTTAATAGTAGCTCTCAAACTGTAGAAAAGACCTTTTAAATATTTAAACAAACATAACGTTGCATAACCTGCAACGTTTGAGTTATTTAAGAATTTTTTTTGTAGTAATCTGAAAATTTTTGTTGAGGATGAAAAATTACATTTCACCAAAATAATAAGAAAACTAGTGTCTCTTAACATTTAAAAAGTCATTGCCTCCATTGCTTTGCATTAAAGAAAAAAAGACAAATGATGCTATGTCTCTGAGTATGACTGAGGATTTTATTAGTGATCTTATTACTAGTTTGCTTCTTGATGCTATATGGGTACACCCACTTTTAGTAAGAAATAAAAAAAAATCCCCCCCCTTTTTTAGATCCTTGCAATCATGTTTTTTCTCCTTGAAATGAAATCGGAAAACTTAGAGTTTTTTCTTTCACACTTACAACCAGACATATCTGTATATGATAAAGCACATGAATTGAGTTTTCTCAGGGAAGTCCTATATGGAGCTTTTATAAAGAGAATTACTCTCAAAAAGATTTCTCAGGTTGTTTCTAGCAATTTAAAAATATTGAACAAAAATTATATGTAAGTTCTTTTAAATATTTTTACAAGTAGAACAACCTACCTCATTTCAGAGCAAGGAAAAGAATTACTAAAAATGGGACCTGAAATATTTAATGTTAGTGATTTCATTTCCATAGTATGATATAGCATTCACTATGGTGTTTTAAATTGGGCAATCAGTCTAAATATTTCCCCAGTGCCCATCACTAGTCTGGTCTATACAGTAATCTGTGTTCAATTCACGGGTGACCCTGTGTTGTCAAGAGCTGGAAAGACAAAGAGGTTGCTGAGTGATGCTGTAAGGTGAAGTATCATTACTCTCTTCTCTCCATTTTAAAACTGCCGTCGTTTAAATTCTGTTTCTCAGACTAAATGTTCCTATGAATTCTTTTAAATATGATTTGTTCTGCTCACACAGAGTTAATAAACTGGCTGAATCCCTCTCTCAGCTGTTATCTCCATCTGTCCTAACACAAGGACTACCTCTTTGAGTCTTATGATTTCTTATTATTACAGCATACAGCATGCTGTGAAAAAGCTAGGGCAACAGCCCGGCATGCTTAATTTGAGAAATAGCTTAGTGTCATCTATCTGTCATGGAAGACCCTTTTAGTGGGGAGTTGAACTCTGAGTAGGTTTGTTATACTCAGAATGTCTATAAATTTAGAAATAAGTAGGAAGAAACATGAGCTACAATAGATGTGAATTTGATGCACTCTAATTATGTGTTTAATTATAGAAAGAGCAATTCATATTTTGTGATTCTCATTTGCTTGGTGAAAGTTAAATCAATGTCTCTAATTTTTAATATCTGCCATTTGCAGAATTCTAAATTTCCATCTGTTCATGCTGATGTATTCTTTCAGCAGCAAAATGTGAGCAATTTACTAATTGCCTTCTAGAGAAAATATAACTTGCATTGCATTTCACATGCCCAGTGCCTCAGCTGTTAAAGTGAAGATATCTTTTGAATCACACTGGAATTGTTTTGATGCCATGTATTATGTTGGTGGGAGCTTGTCAAAATGTTTGTTGTACATAGATTTAGCCACCTACTTTTAGTGGCCCCTCTCCCTACATGACTTTAAGAAAAATATGTACTTCACTCAGACACTAATTCATTTTTCTCTAATTTTAGCAAATCGTTCTACTGAAGAAAAACATTCTCCTTGATTTCAATTCATTGGGATATTCAGAATCCACTGAATATTCTTGAGCGTCAAAGATGGAGTAGTTGAATAATTCATTCTCAGGAGATACCTGTTTACTGACTGGTAGAGTCTATGCTCAGGTTTTTCTTTTCATATATTACATTGAGCCCTTTAGACAGTAAATACTGTTAGTCTCTTGAATAGACCACTGAAGGAGAATTCTTTTTGAAAGGCGGGGGAAAAGCAGAAATTATTTTTCTAGGACATTCCATATCTGGTGCTCTTTGAAAGGCCTAGTCAAATGTTCTGTCAAGTTCTTCCAAATCTATCAATTTTTTTCTTCTCTCCTGGTTGATCTCTTAGATACTGTGAGATCCACTGACTTAACTCAAGGGAGTAGGCATTTATGAGGGTGTATTTTATTTTCTTAATATTTTCATCCTGGAAAGAAGAGATTATTCAATTATGGCATTTGTCTAGGATGCCACAAAGTAGTGTAATCCATAAACTGTGGGAGAAAAAAATACATAATGCATTCCACTTTTAGAGCTGCTCCTTAAGTGATAAGCAAAGAAGTCAATGTTGGAATTATAAAGTGTTCTGTCAATGAAAACTTACCAAATTTTATAGTAAGAAAGAGAATACAAAGAGGGGGAAAGAATAGGAGTAGGTCAGAAGAGAGAATCTCTGTTCAACAGCTTTGCTGTGTAGCAGTCTTAAAAATGGCTAATCTCTAGGATGCATAACCTATTCGGTAATTTGCATTCCTGCCTTATTTGTCTACTTGCAATGTTGCTAAAATAATCAAACTAGATTGTTTCTTCCCCACAATTTTTTGTCCTTCTTAGAAGAATCTCCTCTAAACTACTGTGTATATAAGTTCAAGGGCAGCTCTAAGGCACTCCTACCCATCCTCTTATCCTTATGAGTGTTTTCAATATACAACCTTTATTGATAAGGAAACTAATACTGCAGAGGTGGTGATGTTTTATGTAAGGCCCACATGTTAATTATTATATAGAAACCTTGTGATTTCAAGGTCATCTCAGTTCTATTCCTAGTAGTAATGCTTATTTGGTGGATAGCCCTGTTTAAGTTTCTAACTCTGCTCTTGCTTGTTACTTAACATGTTGTCTTTTCTCTGTCTCTACCAGATTCAATGAGGTTTGCATGATAAACTTTGTAATAGTATATTCTCATAGTATATCCTCCTTTTTTAAAAAAAATCCCAAAATATACACATGCCCATCGTGCACAATTCAGTGTAACAAATGCTTATTGCATCCCAGTCATATGTTGAGCACTGCACCAAAGCTAAGATGCACAAATGAGGGAAACATTTCCCTGCCCTTAGGAACTCACAATCTAGCTTAGTAGCTTTCTTGTTCTAGGAATCATTTATCACTAGAGGTTCCTTGGATAGGTTTTTCAGGGCTTGTGAAAAAAGTCTTAAAATTGTATGCCTGTAATTACATGTGTACATCTTCCTAGAGATTGATAGTTCATAAGCATTATGACACTTTTAGAGATATTACCTCTGAATTTAACTCTTAATATTTTAAAAAGCAACCGTCTACCACAGAAAGTTTTGAATGAGGGGGCTACAAAATATGGATAATTTACTGTTAGAGTTGACTATCAGTTACAGGCATAACCAAAAGAATTAATGCACTGCTTAGAAAATCTCAGCTTATTTCCTTGAGATAATTTTTATTTGTAAGAAAAGATCTTTCATCTGTAAAGATCCTACTTTTTTTAGGAAGGGTATGTAAGGGGAATGACTGATTAATATAAAGCACCATGCTTTCAGTTTTCATTATTATGACTTTTAAATTTATTGACAATATGAAGAAGTTTCCTATGGTTTTAGGTAAATTAAAAATGTCCTTTCTTCAAGAAATAGAAATTAGCAGCCAGTGTCTATTTTTCAAGTAGCTAACCCTTTTGTTGTGCTATGAAGCTTTCAAGAGTTCAGTTGGCAAGTTCGTTTACAGCTTTGTGGTGGCATTGTCCCACAGCAAATAGCAGATTTCATGAGAATGGTGAGTCCAAATTTCCTTATATCTTGCTTCTACTTTGTTTCTCCTCATGAAGGATGTACTTCTTTGCATTATCCATTTTTCTCTGCCCTGTTTGTCTCCAGAGATTTTTGTTTGTTTCTTTGTTTTCCAAGAAGATGTTTATGTTGTGCATTGCAACATAAAAGTGAAACAAACAAGTGAACAAGAAAACACATAAAAAGGCATAATTTCTTCATTATGCAGGGGGATCATAGAGTTAAATGAACCAACCATCTTGCATTAGAAGTCATACTTAGAGTTGGTTATACTATCAAGGTTAAGAGGTAAATTGAGAAGTTTCACATTCTAGGGAGAGAGGGGAAAATAATTAGAAAGTATAATCCTTAATGATGCTGAAAATATATGTGCAGTCATGTGAAAACAGACAGTTATTAAACCTGTAGAATGTTTACCTTGACTTTTTTTTAGCCCCAAATGAAAACTGCAGAGATGAAGTCAGCATGCCACTAGAACTGTACTAGAACCAAAAGTCCATGGAAGTTTGGGGAGCTGCAGATTCAGGAAAAGGGCAGGCAGGAAGCATTTTGGAGTGCTAAATCATGGTAACCTTCAGATTCAGGGAAAAGACTGAATCTGAACATTTTCTTACCAAGTGGAGAACTATTGCTTAGGCCCTAGGGCATCCATCATATGTGAGGAGAAAGTAAAATGGATTCATCCAACGATGAAACAGAATATTGAAAAGGTTACACTCCCTTTTTATAAGTCTATTAAAAGTTTATGGTCTTGCACAGAGTATGTGCTATAATAAAATTATTATGTCCCTTTTTAATGGCAAGACAGTCATAAGAATGATGAAAACCATTTCCATAACTTGGTGAAGGTTTAATAGGAGACTCACAGGGTCATTTGTGGAATATTGGCCTACAATATCTTGTGAAAGAATGGAATTTATTGTTTATTGAAAATGCTTTTAATTCATAACCAAAAGAAATTCCCCATAGCTTCTAATTCCAGGGAGAATCTGATTCCCATCTTTATGTGCTTTTTTTGAAAACTGAGCTCCTTTCATGTTCCTCTAAAAGTAGTGAGGGATAAAATGCTATGCCTCAGTCCCTTTTTCTGAAAATTTCTTAAGATGTTTGTTATTTTGGACTAAGTTCAGCAGAAAACACTTTTAGTGATTTGTTTCATGACATATGCACCATAATGCTATTTTCATAGTAGGGCAATGTATCCCCACTTTTTCTGAAGCAGGCTTGCTCATGGTCCCTACTCCATTGCTTTGTGACTCCTGTTTCATCACACAAAAACGTTTATAATTGGCCATAATTCTTACACATACACTCACAGAAGAGTTCATAAGCTCAACCACAAATAGAAGGCTTAGCAACAATCGAAGCAAAAAATTTGGCTTGCAATGAGTTAATTTATAATACTGTAGCATATAATGTAGCTTCTTCAAACCAAGAGGTCCTAGGCAATGGGAGAAAACAAAGAGCGACAGAGTGTGGAGACCAAGATCATGATACAGAAGATAGTAGAGGGCAATCGAGACCACTCAGGGTCTATAGTGAGAAGACCCAGACTCAGGACCTCATTCTACCTTGGACAGGTACACTTCATTTATCCCCTAAACTTTTATTGAACTTCAATTACACATGGCCATCGAGGATTCATTAATTATACTAATAAAAAAGACCTAGTTCCCGTTATTTAGTAGCTTATTGTGTGGTAGGATTGATAGATAAGTAACTGAGAAATTATAACCACTCTGGTAAATTCTATGAAAAGGTGCTATAGAAGCCAAAGTACGTTATGTACTAATGTAATACCTTACATTAGCACATAGTTCTCTATGATTGTGTTTGTATAAACTGTCTTTTAGTAGACAAAGGAGGCTTTCAGGAGGACGAAAGTCTTAAATAGGACCAGAAGGATGGGTAAGAGTTAGCCAAATGAAAGGGAGGTGGAAGAGTACGACCTTCCTTCTAGACAAACAAAGCAGCCTATTCAAATGCCAGAAGAGAAGAAAGACCTTCTTGCAGTTTATCTGAGGAACTGTGAGGTAATGCAATGTGATCAGAGGCGAGAGTCATGAGAAAGCAGAGACAAGGTCAGGAAGCACAGTTAAGTCATTTCCAGGGAGCACCCATGCTGAAGGTAGGGGGAGTGACTGGAGGAATATCATTCAGAGATGTGTGTCTTAGATAGACCATTCTTTCTCATTGGTGGGATGATGAATATTAGAGAAAGACCAGTTAGGAAGCTAGTGAAGTGGTTAAGAGAAGAGATGATGGGGGTGGGTGGTTGGGGCGCCTCAGTGGCTCAGTTGCTTGGGTGGCTGACTCTTGGTTTCAGCTCGGGTCATGATCTCGGGGTCCTGGGATTGAGCCCCACCTCGGACTCTGCACTCAGCGGGGAGTCTGCTTGGGGATTCTCTCTTCCTCTCCCTCTGCCCCCCACCCCACCCCCTGCTCTCTCTCTTGATCTCTCTCTCTCTCTCTCGTTCTCTCTAAAATAAACTCTTAGAAAAAGATGATGGTAAAATGAACTTCAAATGCAGTGGGGATGAAGAAAAAAACAACAGATTCAGAGATGTTTTTGGTAGTATAATTATGGCAACTAATCTTAACCTATTAAATTTCCAACGACGTTTTAAGAGATAAAGTATTATATGTGAAAGTGGTCAGTAAACTTTGAAACCACATGATGTTATTAAAGAAGGACTTTTTAGCCTACAGGTGTGATTGAAATAGTTTAAACCTAACAGTTTTAACCTATATGACATAAGGTAAATAAAAGTGTCATTTATTTCTATCTTATTAATAAAAAGCTCAGAATTATTTTCTTTTTAAATTTGTCCTTAGACTATTTCATTAATGAATGAAAAGGCATGCTCTGTTTGAAGAAAATCCACTATGTGAAATGTATTAATTAAATGGAAAAATAGGGGGAGAGTGGTAATATACCTTACATTAGTACATAGTTCCCTATGATTGTGTTTGTAAAGAAGAAACCTGAGTGATTCTCAACCTTTTGTCTTCTACAACATACCTGAGAAACAGTCATCAATTCATTATGGTCATCAATTCATCGGCACTCATTAAGACAATGATTTTTTTTTTTAAAGATTTTATTTATTTGACAGAGAGAGACACAGTGAGAGAGGGAACACAAGCAGGGGGAGTAGGAGAGGGAGAAGCAGGCTTCCCGCCGAGCAGGGAGCCCGATGCAGGGCTCGATCCCAGGACCCTGGGACCATGACCTGAGCCGAAGGCAGACGCTTAAGGACTGAGCCACCCAGGCGCCCCAAGACAATGATTTTTGACAAGATGTGTGGGGTATGTCAAATTCTTGTGGTCAAATTATTAACTGGAAATAATTCCTCACCCTCAGGTGATTCTGTTTCCTACCCAATCACCCCCTACTTCAGAGCACTTTGTCCTCACCACACATACCTTAGATATTACTGCTTTAGGAGCAACTTGAGGATAAGGGCTTTTTTGTTTCATCCATTGACCTCATCTAAGTCACTACATGTTCTTAACACACAGTATATTTTCAGAATAATTCATTGAATTAATGAAGTGTTTTTAATCAATTTATATTGACTATTTTATTAACCTTCCCACCCATTTTTCGAGTCTACATTACCCCAGTGAAAAGAAACCCTACCACTACCTCCGGATACCATTATTCCTATTTTACAGAATTTTAAAATGACTTTTACACAGTCACACAGCTAAAAACCAAGGTTCTAAGCCAGTGCTCATTTCATTATGTCACAATATCTTTTAAAAGGCTCTATTTTTCAACATATACAAGGTCTTTTAATAATTTACATACTGAAAAAATATAGAATAGAAATGAATTTAAAATAATATTTACCACTTTTTTTATAAACATTTTGTGTGTAAAAGGGATACATGAATGTTCTCTTATATAAGGTGCCAGCCATTGAATCCATATAGAGAGAAGAAGCAGTAATTATTAGATTAGTAGAACTCTTTAGACTTGATTGAAAAATTTTGTTAATCCTGAATCTTTGTGTCATGTTCTAAGATTTTTCAGAGAAATCGATGCAGGAGAGGGAAAAAAACTGTATAAAAATTATATATTTTTAAATTTATAAAAGTATTTTGGAATTGAAAAAAATATTAAAATTTAAGTTATAATACAATAGAATTTCTCTAATGACAGTAAAGTATAGACAAACCCATTTTCCTTAATAAAGTTTCTAATTCTGTAACTATGTTTCGGTATTCACTGTGGATTTGCATGTTAGGGCTGTTCGTTTATGCTAATGTGAGGAGTATAGTTTTCTCTGATTAATGTCCCTAGGATGGATTGTTACTGAGTCATGTTACTAATATAGAAGTGCTAAGGATATTCCCCCCTGTTCATCTTGCTTCTGTTTTGTGACTAAAGGGCAGAGGCACAAATGACATGTGGCCTTAATTATAGGCTAACTCAGCAATATTTGTGTACAGTGTATTGATTTTTCACCCAGAACGTTTTTCTAGCTTCTTAAAGCTCATGTTTGCCTTATAACATATCACTGAAACTAATGTGGCCTTTGCTTGTGGGAAGTCCTGCAATAGAAACTTCTGCTTCTCAAAATTTTGAGTTAACATATTTCTTTATAACCTTCCATGTGCCATTATCATATCACACGTTATGCTGAAATGAACCACATTTAGGTCTGTCTCTCCCAGCTCCACTCGTCTAAAGTTCCTTGGGAGCAGAAATTCAGTGCAGAAAACAGTGATGAGAGCAGTGACTGATGCATGTTGTATGAACAATACATTTGATTTGTTTTTTTTTTTAAAGATTTTGTTTTTATTTATTTGACAGAGAGAGACACAGTGAGAGAGGGAACACAAGCAGGGGGAGTGGGAGAGGGAGAAGCAGGCTCCCTGCGGAGCAGGAAGCTCGATCCGAGGACCCTGGGATCATGACCTGAGCTGAAGGCAGACGCTCAACGACTGAGCCACCCAGGCACCTGAGTCCCCCAGGCGCCCCCCAATACATTTAATTTGAATTGAGTTCAACTGTCCTGTGCTGACCACTTTTCTAGTGCTTATAAAACCCTCTCTCGTATCCAATCTTATTTAAGCCTCAGGAAAACCCTAGAAAATGATTATCCTCAACCAATCTTACTGGCCTTACCTTCTAAATATTTCCTGACTTGGACCACTCCTCATCTGTTGGTCTACACAGACAACATCTCTGCCCTAGACCATGTCATAGTCCCCAACTTGTCTTCCAGTCCTCTTGTGTCCCTGGTAGTCTATTCTCCAAATGGCTAGAGTTTTCCTTTCAAAATACGAAACAGGTTACATAATTACTCAACTAATACTCGCCATTGGCTTCTCATCCTATTTATAATAAAATTCAAAGTAATTGCAATGGCTTACAAGGCTGTACTTCAGTGTAGTTCCAAATTTTGTTATCATAACCCATAGTAAGAAAGGTGTTTTATATTGCGATTCCATGACTGTGAAATCATGACCTGAGTGGAAACCAAGAGTTGGGCACTTAACCAACTAAACCACCCAGGTACCCCTACCCCCAACTACTTTCTGATTTCATTTTCTATACTCCTCCCTTTCCACTCTGCTCAGTGTACTGGCCTCCTTGCTGTTCACTAAGCATACCAAGCAATCTCACCCATCAGGGTCTTTACATTGCAGTTTCTTTTGCCTTGACCATTCTTCCTTCAGATATCTATATGGCTTCTTCCATTACTTCATTCCAATCTTTGCTCAAATGTTATCTTATCAAAGAAGCATTACTGAATGCCTATTAGGTACTTTGTACAGTCTTAGACTCTGAAGAACAAAGATATAATTTTGTCCTTAAGACTTTGCACCCTGTCTAGTGAGAAGTAAAACAAGTAGATGTTGAGTGAAAAGTTGTCCAAACTTTAAGTTAATTGATGCACATAGAAAAAAACTCAACTTAGCAATGTGGGTTAGAGAAGGCTCCTTGGAGGGACTAATATCTAAATAGAAACACAAAGGGTAAAGCAAGAACTATCCAAGTTAAAAAAGACAGGCAGAAGAAAGGGTTATGCAAAAATCCCAGGGTTAGAAGAGGTTTGGAAGAACTGCACATCTTTGGGGGTAACTCCATGAAGAAAAGTGAGAAATCATTTGGGCTGGTGGGCAGGAACCAGGCAAAGAAGGAGTGACTAAACATTGTGAGCATGTAATCTTTCCTGAGTGTGAAGGAAAGCCATTCAAAACTAGCAAACAGAAGAATAAAATTATGAGATTTGAACCTTTAGAAGGTCACTCTGTCTGCAAAATGAGACTGGAGTAGAAAAAAGGAAGATGGAAAGCAGGGGGATAAATCTGTAGTAACATAAGTTAGAACTGATGGTGGCCTGAGGGTAGACGTAGGCAAAAGATTAAAGAGATGTTTAGAAGCTAAAACCAACATGAATTATAAATGCTTAGCTTTTGGATTTAGGGTGGTAGAATTCAAGAATGAATTATAGCATGTAGTAGTTGGTTAATAAATACATGTTGAATGAATGAAACGGAAGGATTTATGACTTGGACACTGGGTGATTGGTAGTGCAATAACTCAGTCTTTTTGATTAAAGAACCATTGAAAATTTTAATTTCCAGGGAACAGTAAAGAGAATTTCCATTTTCAAGACATGATTAAGCTTTCTGATGGCATAAAGCTAATAAATTTGTGACCTAACATCTGAGAAAGCTACAGAACAGAATGAAAAATAGAGAAATCTAAATTTAACTTTCTTGTAAGCCACTAGAGCATTATTTAATTAAGCTTTCTAATTATACTTAGTTCACATTATAAATAAAATTTACATTGCTAGCTTTCAAAGGTTCCTCTGGTCACTTAGTGCTTGTGATGTCTCCAGACAACTTTATAGTGCTTTTCATATATAACAAATTATAATACAATGCTTTGCATGTAGAAGTTCTCAAAAGCAATTTGCCGAATTACCTGGAAGGACATTTGTTACACATTTGAAATTTGCTTCCTCCTAAATAAAGCAGTTTATGAAACTCTTTCCAGGTAATTAAGAGTCATAGCAAATGAAATGACTTGCCCAAGGTCACTCATCTTACCAGTGTCAAAGTCAACAGTGCTCTGAGACCAGTACTCTTTTCATTGTTCCTGTCAAGAAATCTGTGACTTTTCAAGAGGCTCAGAGATTCTTTTTGGTCACTTTGGCCGAAGACTAAATTTGATTATGATATACAAATTTCATGTCCACTTTAATTACAACTCATAAATCTCTCCATTCCTCTTCTTTAGAACTAAAGCATATAATGGTTTCTGTCCACAAAATATTTTATTCTACCAAGAAATATATATCATTGAAGACTGAGAGAAAATCACATAATTTCTCTGTGATATTTTCTCTTGCATCCATACAAATGAAACATACTTAAGCAAATGACAAAACTTGCTTCGATTACTGTATAAATAGTTAGAACAGAGGTCTTAATCTTGGCTGCACATGAGAATTACCTGGGGAGGTTTTAAATATACTGATGCCTAGATCTCACTCCAGACCAATTAAGTTAAAATCTCTGGGGGTGCAATTCAGGCATCAGCATTTTAAAAGGTCAGAGATGGCTTCAATGTGCAACCATAGTTGAGAACTCCTGGGTGAGAGCAAATTGATGGAAATGATGAACTCATAGTCAAGCATCTTTACTTAATGTTTGCTTTTTTTTCCAACCACAAGGTGGCAGCATCACAATACAGTGCACGTACTAACCCCTTGATGGCGTGGATTTGGAAATTTGTGTCTGTAATATTAACTAATAGCATTTTGAGGGTTTCTCCAGCTGGAGAAGCCATTGTTCACTTTTTTCTTATTCTCTGTTGCTTTGTTGACTAAGAAAACTTTTAAATATATTTATTTCCACAAGTTGGATTAGCAGGAACTATATTATAAACTATAGTTGGTTGCAAAGAACATGGATTTTGTAATCAGATGGATTTGGGTTTAAACACTGCCTCTACCACTTACCTATAGATTGTTTAATCTCTTCATGCTTTAGCTGTATACCTAGAAAAGGAGGGTTGTTATAAGGACTAACTGAAATAATATATAAAAATCAGCTTTGTATGACTGGTACCAGAATGAAGATGTCGGGGAGGCTACAGTGATCATGCTATGATAGACCTGGGTACACAAAGTCCAGGAAAACTCAGGATACAGTACTTTTTTGTGTATGGTTTTTCTTTTCTGCATGTGGGTCTCTTCTTTCTCTGTTCATTTGTCAGCTTACACTGGTAATTATACAATTGTCTGGCTGCCTTCATTTTAAAGAACAAAGAAAGCCAATTTCTTTTTTTTACTACACCTTTATAAGTGGAAGGTGCCATTAGCAATGGGAGTAACTTCCTTTATTGTCAAGTTTCTGTAACAAATTAGCCTTTGTTTACTCACAGTTACTGTAATTCACTTCTCAAGCCTTGAAACTGTCTAAGTCAGCAGTGGCTTCCTACGTGCCAGGTCCAAAGAAAACTGTCATCTTATGCATCTTTGCTATTTGAATAGGCTGATGACACTCTCCGCCCTGACATATTTACTCCTTTCCTGCTGTGGTGACACCACTCCTGTTCTCCAGTCTCCATTGTTGTTTGAGTTGTCTTTTCTTCTCTTAGAATTATGAAGCCCAGGAGTTCTCTCCTATAGACCTAATTTCTTTTTACCCTGGGAATCTTATCTTTGACTACAGCCTTCATTTTAATGACCACAAATGACTCTCAAATCTAGGCATTGTCCCATAAAGTTGTCCTGAATTCCAGATTTACAAGTCTAATACCACTGGCATTAAAAATGGCGTCTCAAAATTAACATGTCAAAATTTTGAAATGGTTGTATCTCCTATTCACACAAAACCGCCACCTTCTCTTCCCCCACATCACACCTTTCAATCCATGGCACTACTTTCTACCCAGATGATTGAACCAAGGATCTGGTTCCTGAACTCTTTCCTCAGCCCCCTTATATCCAGACTGCCAAAGCTTATCAGTTCTTTACCAACCCCCCACCCCCAACAAAACACTTCTTAAAGGAGTGATGCCATATCACAAGTCTTCATTTCTTACCTCACACTTACTCTGACATAGCACAGTCTGACTTCAGCACCCAAGTGTTCTTGTTAAGGTCACTCTGTTGTGCCGTTCATGCTTGTCTACCTGTCTTCCTTTCTGCCCTGACAGGATACCCCTGAGAGCACTTGTTCTCAGGCCTCGCTTAGGAACCAAACGTAAGGCAACTTAGGAAAGGAGAATTAATCGTATTTTATCAGAGACAGATTTTATTAGCCTTTTATCTCCCATTGTGGAGTATTCTCAACTCATCAGACTTTTAAAGGGCATTTACTTCATTCATAGTATTAGATTGTTTAATTTCTATTCAAGAGCACAGACATAGTTCCTAAAACTTGCCTGAGAGATTTTAAAAAATCAATCAATAGTACATTACACATTGTCATTTGTCTACTTTTAGAAGGTACTGAAATTTTGGGAATTGGAAACAAAGTCATTGGTTACTGCATAGTAAGTTTACAATATAGAAAACCTACGTAATTCTGGAAAATAACAATATTTAGTCAGCTCTTTTGAGAATTGTGCATATTGCTCTTATACTTCTATTAATTTGGAAGATTGTTGGTAAGACTGTTAAGCAAATATTGAACTCCATTGTGGATAATGAACTGTTCTTGGTGTTACAGGGATATAAAGTTTTAGAAAAAAAATTAGAACATGCTAAACAGTGTCATTAGTCAAAAAATTATTTAAAAGTACGTATCATTTAGTGCAATATAAAATTATTCCTTCTAAATATTTATTTTCCACTCAGGAGGTTAAAATTTTAAGAAGTTCTACTCACCAACAATTTAAAATACATTTGGAAAAGTTATTCTATAATCATAGATTCAAGGAAATATAAAATTTTGCACATTTCTTTAAATGGATTTTCTGATCTGATTTTATACCCAAATCCACCCTTCTTGGTTGAAGCATTACAATGAATTGTGCATCTTTTCACATTCTTCAAGCTGCAAAAGTCAATATGAAAAAACAAAGCACATTTCAATAGGACATAATATCATTTTCTTTGATCCAGCTTCCGAATTAATAGAGAATGCACACACTGAAAGAAAATGCTATTTAAAGCCTTCAAATGAGGCATTTTCAACAAGACAGCAGAACACAAAGAGAAAAAGTGGAACAAAACCATATTGTATGCTTAATTAGGACAAAAGAAGCAGAAAACAAACACCAACTTGATGATTGTCATATGGTTCAGAACATGACTGATACAGAAACAATGTTAAATCAAGGGCTCAAAAATGGATAGAAAAATCTTTGCATGACTTAGATTTCTCATATCTGGTTCTCATCTCTTTTGAGATTCACATGTATAGAGGTCTTGATGTTGTCCAAGATATTTTGACAAAAAGCATTCAGGATATAAGTGTTGACTACTTGAGTGATATTTGCCAGATCTAGCTATGTGTGTAGACTGACAGAAAATTGGAACAGAAATCAGAGTGGCAGGCTCAAATTTGTTACTAATGAAAATCTTTTTGTAAGTGTTGAATTATTCAACTTAACTTTTCTGCAACCCAGAAGAATTCCTCCATCCAATCTTTTCCCGTAAGAGATCATGCATTTTATTCCTAACTCTGCCACCAATTAACTTTATGATCATGGACAAATCACCTGTGCTGTTTTTATATTCTCATTTGCAATTTGCATAAGGGTGGCACTAGATAATCTCTAAACTCTCTTCCATCACTAACATTCTATGATGCTGTTGAAGGCAGGATTATTTTGAAGATTAAGGAAAGAATAAATTTGGACATTTTACTAAATTATTACTTAAATATGTGACATAAAATGAAGTCACAAGAGAGCAAGTTGTACTTTGGGGGAATCAATTAGGAATTTGAATAATACTGATTAAAGAGATCTCTTCAGCAAGAACTCATGCCTGGCAGCAAGAACTCAAAAGAATGCCAACAGAATCCATATTGCTAAATCCCAATTTTATTATGTAGAATTGTACTCTTTTACGTGCTTTCTGGCAAAAGCCATATTTTATAGATAAGTTTTACATTTTTAAAAATGGAGAAAATGGGGCGCCTGGGTGGCTCAGTTGGTTAAGCGACTGCCTTCGGCTCAGGTCATGATCCTGGAGTCCCTGGATCGAGTCCCGCATCGGGCTCCCTGCTCGGCAGGGAGCCTGCTTCTCCCTCTGACCCTCCCCCATCTCATGTGCTCTCTCTCTCTCATTCTCACTCTCTCAAATAAATAAATAAAATCTTTAAAAAAATAAAAATAAAAATAAAAATGGAGAAAATGGAAGGAAATGCTGACATGATGTCTTAGAGAGGAAAGGGTGTAGAGCTGCGATTGTTGAGACCCCAGTAATAGAATATGTTGCAATTCAGTTATTTGTTTCATCCTCTAATTGCTGTATACCTGTGATCACAGATATGCCATGTCATAACATTGCTATGTGGGGTGCTCACATAATTATCCTCCAAACACTTGTGACAGTGAAGGGCCTGAGGACTGTTAGTAACTATAAGGACAACAAGCACAAACTGGAACTATTTTGAGCAAATTGAGACATGCAGTCACCCTATTGGCTTGTGTTTTTATTTCTTGTTTTAGGAAGATGTTTACTTTAAATATTGTTTCATTATCCCTTATTTTTGGTTAATCTCTATTACCATTTGCTCTGAATTATTCTTCAAATTGGGTTTTAATTTAAAAAGTCCATTGTTAATTAGTTATGTGACTTCAAGATATTTTTAAAAGAATTCTTTTGCATCTTAGTTTTTTGATCTAAAGATTATTTAAAAGGGCATATATAAAGAGCCTAGCACATGGTATCGTCTCAGAAGGGAAAAAAAGTGACTTACTTCCCTTAATTAGATAGAGAACAGTGTTCTTGGCTTATCAAACTTTCAAAGATAGTTGGGAAAGCAGATCTGAGAGCATTATAACTGTGTGTGTGTGTGTGTGTGTGTGTGTGTGTGTGTGACAATTTGTTCTGCAGTTCCTTTTTGTTTTATTAAATACAATATCCATATTGGTATTGAGACATGTCTTTTATATTTTTCCACTTTTTTAGGTGCTATCTGATATTAAAGTCTTCCCTCAAGGATCTATCTGGATCTGTCTGGGTGTGGTGGCAGTTTTGAGGTTTGGAAATCTTTGTGGGGTTCAAAATCATGCTTTGTATCATGCATTTCTGGTGCCTTAAAAGCCAAGATCTTCATTTGTTTCATTTACAAGAAATAGAGAATTACTTCCTCTTCTTGAAACTCTCTGATCACTTGACTTCTATAGCATTGTAATATTTTTATTATCTATGTATTTCTTAGATGTTCCTTTTTCCCTTTCTTTTCCTCCTTCTCCTTCTCCTTCTTCTCCATCTTAGTGTACTTCTCTTCCTCTAGTCAACCTTTAAACCTTGATGTCTGACAGGGGTCCATTTTGGCCCTTTACTCTTCCTACCAGCATTCACTCTATGGGTGACCTCATGCACTGTCATGATTTCAACAAACACCTCTTGCTGATAGTCTCAAATCTATACATCTCTAGCCAACATTCCTGTAATCATCAGATCATCTATTTAATTCTCAAATAGGCATCTCTGCCCACATAGCACTTGGCTTACCTCTCTCTCTACCAATCTCATTTCCCTTTTTCCATCCTCTATTTCTTTAGATGCCTCCATAAATACCATCATTGTCCAGCTGCTCAGCTTAGAAATCTGGGAATCATTCTTCTTTCTCATTTAATCAAAACCAAAATTCTACCAATTTGATTTATTACTATTTATTAATTATTCTTAATCTATAAAATCTATATTTTCTATCCATCTTTACTTTCCCTACCCTAGTCAGACCTTTTAATTTATTTTCTAGATCATGCATTAGCTCCCTAACTCTTCTCTATGCTTTCAGTGTGTCTTTCTTTAATCCAGCCAAAGATTTGTTCATGCCATTCTCTTAAGTTCTTCAGTGGCTTCTCCTCCCCTTCAGGAAGAAGTCTTTGCTCCATATCATGGTACCCAAGACCATCCTTGATCTAGCCTTTGCCTGACCCATCTTCTTCTCTAGGCACAGCTTTTATCTCTTGTCACTTCTGACCACATATGTTATATGTTACTATCACAGAATTGCTTCCAGTTCTCTTTGCATGTGTGTGCACCCATACAAAGAAATGTGCATCCACCACCACCACCACTGCTATGCTGTTTTCTAGGTTCTCTGCCCTTGGCCTGGAGTCATCTTTTTCTTCTTCTCCTTTCTTTTTGACAACATCTCACACATCTTTTGCTCATGGAACTAGTACAGATGTCATCTACTCCAAGAAGCAAAAGGTTTTGCTAGCATTTTGTTAGGATTTCTTCACTCTATCCCATATACATATGCATACTTTTATCATATTATGTATTAATTTTCTGTTTTATATCAGTCTTACCCCACTAAATTGTGAGCTCCTTGAGATCTGCAGCCATATTATTCAGTTTTGAGATTTCAATTTCTAATGTAGTCTGGTACATATTAGATGCCCAAGACCTTTACTGAATGAATGAATGAATTTAATAAATGAATACATTGATTCTAATATTTACTAACTCATAGTAATTATGTATTTGTTCATGTGTTACCTCATTTAATTAAAATGATTTATGCATATATATATAATAACATCAATATAAAAGACATTTAATCCATATTAAGTTATTGTTTATGTAATCCATTTGAATTCATGCCTCAGTATCTTTAAGAATTTCAAGCAAGGAAGCAGAGTCCAAAATCTTCAAAAATAACTGAAAGAGAATCTTCAGTCTCTTGGGGAATATTCAAAAACATGCAAGTCACAAGCTCTAATAACTTTCCATATATTATCCTTAATTTCATTTCATCCTTAATTTTCTCACATTTCAAATGGTTCAAATCTACTAAATTCTCCTAAAATATTATCTGGAGCACTTTTCTTTATCCCTGCTCCTCATTTCTTTTTTATTTAGATTTGTACTTGGGCAAAGAGAATCTTCCCTGTTTAATAAGGGGAGGGGGAGGGAACAACTGAGCAATAGAACACCAGCTTCTCTTTAGAAGATGGAGGCAGGGAGTGTTATGGACAATTGCCCAAGGACATATATATATGTTTGTTTGGATATGACATTACTTTCTTTAGATTATTGGTCAATTCCTCTTTTATATTATCATGTGGAAGACATCTTTATCTGAATGTACCCTTCCACTGCAGGTGATTACCTCGCCTCTTTAAAACAAAACACAACAAAACAAAACACTACTCTGAACATGTAGCCCTTTCAGCCATACCTATAATGCAAGTATATTTTACAGCCCTATTGGTTTGTTGAAAGGAAAAATCTTGGCCTCAGTACTTTTTCTCTCTTTGTAGTTTGTCCGTGGTTAGAGTCTATGTACTTCATGCTTTATACATTACCAACAGTTGTATGATGAAGATCCAAGGAAAGCCTCTCTCAAAATAGTTTTGTTGCAAAGAGAAAATAGCATTTATGCACTTTGGCAGGAACTGTACTCTTGAGCCATGTTCAGTTTTGAAACTTGACTGGAAAAATCCATTGCATGGAGAAGCCACCACACAGGATCCTGAGCTGAGTCTATTGTTAGAAGAAGAAAGAGGCACCAACAAGGCATAGAGCTCTGAGGACCTCTGAGAGCTTGTGCATACTGTGTCTGGCAGGGGACCTCCCCTCAGCAATACATATATTCAAGAAGAGGCAAAGCAGGAAACCTGCCCTTGGCCAAGTGTCTTTACATAACCAGAATTTGGCTTTGTGTTAGCTTACTTACATGACAGTTTCACAAATTAAAAACAAAAAACAAAACAAAAAAAACCACTTTATTTTACTCACTACATCATAATATTCCTATAATTTCGGAATCCTTTATAGTTTTGGGTAGAGTGTTCTGCCTTAGGTCCTGAAGGCAGTGCCTAATCACCCAGTCCCCTCACCTTTAAGTAGTCAGTGTTTCTGTGTTCTCACTGGTGTCATGGGGTAGGGTGGGGTCTCATTTTGCTTAGTTATTTTGGTAAAGACTACTCAGCCAGCCACGTTTGAATCACAGTAGCTGGTTTAAAGCCTTTTGCCTCAGTAGCAACTGACAGGTGTTAAAGGAATGTTTGGCCGCATCACTAGTTATTTCTCAATAATTCAGTATTGTGTTAAGTTGCCCCACCCCAACTGGGAAATTTTTTCTGTTTTCATACACAGTTACCTCTGTAGTATGTGAGGCTGCCCCAGCATATCAGGGCTAGAATGAATATTTATGTTTGTCATGATTCAGGCTACAGGAGGTTCTAAGTGCAGTAAAGAAGGGCCACTATAGTAGTAAGGTGCCTTATGGGCCAACAGTCTCCAACAGAGGCCCAGAGCTGTTTCTGAAAGTCTTATCCAAAGCCTTCCTATGACAGCCATTTTTGAGGGACGCCTGTCCTCATAGTCCTGAGTCACTTTATTGAGTAACTCTTTTAGTTTCTTACAACAATTTTTGCTTTTAGAGTGTAAGACAGGATGAATTCTAGGGCGCCTTGTCTCGTGGCACCAGAAATTGGTAGCTCTTCTTTCATTCAATCCATTGCCAGCCAGTGGAGCTCCTTAGCCCCTTCTCTATCTACTTATGGTGATATATTTTCCAAGAGATTTATTTTTCTTTCCATGTCACTTGGCCTAAAGTAGAGCTACCCTAGGTCATCATGATAGATCTCCCCTATCAGGAGATCTTATTCCTTTTCATCAGGAAGAAGAGGTCAGGGAATCTATCTGAGACCCTCCTTCCTGGAAGGCACCTGGATTTGTGAAAAATTTCTCCTTTTCCATCTCTGAAATCTTTATAGCAAGAGGAATGCTGACTCCATAAGTCAGACTGAAGGCCCTGTCATATCATGTCTCCCAAGTGGCCCTCAGGGGTTTATGGTGACCCACCTCTATAGACAGCTGGCAGAGTCTTTGACCTGAGGGGGGAAAGTATCATTTAAATACAAGGCACACAGCTATATATAAAGGTATTTTATGATGCTTCACAAAAAAACAAAAGGTAGATTAGATCTAAATCTGTCTTTATGCTAAGAACTAGTACTATGGTCTATTGAGAGGTATTAAAGACTCTTCTTCAGGCGGGTCCAAAAATGGAACAAAATCTTATCAGTGGGGGATAGTTTTGGTAGGGTTCTGTTATAGGGAAAGTGAATGGGAGAAACAGCTTCTGGGTCTTTGTAATCAAATATCTTGTTTGCTTTTTAAAGACTAGCTGTTAGTTGCTTAGACTTGGTTCTGAATCAGGTTTGGGAAGTGAGCTCTCAGTTTGGATTCTGCTGCCTTATCTGGTCAGCAGTAAATATCAGTATATAAATGAATCCTTCATAAGTCTGTGGGGAAATTTTAACTTCTGCACCACTGCAATTACCCATAATTTATATGAGGTTCTGATCATCACCCAAATCAATGAATAGCAAGGTACTCCCACATAGCAAGGTAAGAATTTAGTTATATTTGAGTTATTACACAAAGTTTATCATTTGTTTTTATTCTGCAGCCTCCACCTCAGATTTACGACAAACAGTTGGACGAAAGAGAACACACCATTGAAGAATGGAAAGGTGACTCTACCACTTAAATGTACATTTTGCTTTATTGAAACTCAGAAATTATCTTTGAGGCGTCTCCCTTTAAAACAATTTAGTAACAGATGATTTTATAATCATTTTCCTCACACCATTTTCAAAGCTCTCAAACTTTATATTTTCATACTAATAACAATACTGCACTTACTCAAGAATGTAAGGAATTAATTACTAACACTTTTTAAAATAGTACCGATTGTCAAAGTATTTGTCATGGTGAAGGGCAAGCTTCAATTCAAAATTTCAGAATGACACATTCCATGTTTGTACATAAAATTATCACATAAAACAAACAAAATTATGTCTAAGATGGCCTTAGATATTAAAAAATAAAAGATAGGTAATATATGAATTCATTCACTTCACTTACAGGGCTTGAAAGTTTAAATAGAAAATATATGTATCTAAATGGCTTATTTATCCTTCAAAATAAGAAAATAATGAATAAATACATTAGTTCATTTTTTTCACCAGAACTCTTCCAAGCACATAATACATGGTCAAGATTATACTCAGGGTGAAATAAACCAGAAACTATGAAGAATTGTTAAACTAATATAAATAACTACAGAGTAGAATAAATATGAAAAATTAAATGCAGATCATAACAAACCATTAGGTTAAAATGAGGAAGAACATAAATGGAAGCTCTGAAGGGAAGAAATATTTTAGCTGCTTTGAAGGAGTTAATCACTATAAGTTGGGGGAGCAGGAAAATACCAGTATAGGGACATATGGGGAAAACAAAGGGTAGGAATGAGCAAGAAGTGTTATAAAAATAGCGAAGAGATTTCTCTGGTTAAGGGGTCCTGTTGGAGAAGAGTGGACCAAGTAAACAAAGATGCTAAATGATAGACAGAAGACTTGATTTGATCTAATAAGGACCAGAAGTTACTCTTAAGAGTTTGTGTGTAGGTAGGTATTAGGATATAAATATCATTTGAGGATGAACATGGACTAAATTGGAAACTGGAAAGAGATATACTTGTAAAGACAATGATTATATAAATTGCAACCTGTCACAAAGCAAGAATAAGTAGCACTGATTTTTAGTTAAAAGGGGAAAAATAAAAGAAAGAATATATACATGTTTAACTCTAGCAAAGAAAAAGCCAGAAATGGATGCCAGTTTGGGAATAAATATAATAATTGTTATAATGTTGGGTTTTAGGCAAGTTTAGTTTTACAAATCCAAGATTTGAGTCTAGCAAAAAATGAAGAAAGAGTTGGAAAATTGTTGGGAAGTAATAGTTTATAGTCAGGAGGGTGTGTGCCTCTCTTAGGGAGTAAATATAGAAGAAATCTGGATGCTCAAAACTGAGCCCTTAAAGTTCTTAAAGAGATAAAGTTAGATGGCATCAGAAATCCCCCAAAGAATTCCGAACCAAGTAAAATGTGTATTCTTCACACATTTGTTTTGTCAAATGCTTTATTGAGCACTTACTTTTGCCAGGTTTGGTGCTGTTGAAAGAAAATGTAGAAATAGAGGAGTAAAGGAATCCCAATTGATTTGTACTTTACTCAATTCCATCAAAATGTTATTCATTAACTAGTAAGTTTTCTCTGCATATTAAGGAGAAATTTGTTTTTTATGACACTGATATTTGTTTCTTACAGAACTTATCTACAAAGAAGTAATGAATTCTGAAGAAAAGACTAAAAACGGTGTTGTAAAAGGACAACCTTCTCCTTCAGGTACTCACTCTCAGTGAATAACTAATAAACCACTACTTGTGTATTTTTTTTTTTTTTTTTTGGCCTTGAGGAGGGATTGCAGCCAATAACATTGCTAATAGAGCACATGAACTAATATCACATGATTATTTCTCTCTAGTGATTTTCATTCTATTCCTTTTGATATTTAGTGTGGTATTCATTCTGATTATTCTGATTATGAGGACCAGCACAAGAGTTCTTTCAGAGTTATTTTAAGATAATAGTGAATCTTTAAGAAATGTTAACAAGGGCTGGTTAAAGGGTAACTGCTTCTCATCAAAACACAGCCATCATGCTCTCTGACCACCACGTCAATGTAGAGGTCAGGAATCCCTCCAGCCAAAACCTCTTTCCTCAGTCACTCCAGTGTTGGAACTCTTCCCAAGGTTGGTGTGACAGTAGTTAAAGCATCTGCTAAGATGGGTTCTGATTAAAGGCAGCATAGAAAATCTCTCAGTTTGCCATCTACAGAATCAAACACATATGTGTACATATACTGTACATATTTTGCTGATCCTAGTAATATGCTTTAGGATTACTTAAGATAATTTACTTACACTCATTGCTAATATATTTTTCCTAAGACCTATGTTCTGAATGTAAAGAAAATATATAAAGAGTTTTAGAAAATGTGATGGCTTATCTCTAGCTTTAAACTACACTCAACTCACGCTGGCAAGAATGTAGGCTGCAAATGATTAGTCGTTTAGAGGAAAATGAATTGGTGCCCTACCTTTGATAAACAGTTTTTTCCTCATGCACTTTAAATTGTTTCAGGAAGGGCACCTGGGTGGCTCAGTCGGTTAAGCATCTGCCCTTGGCTTGGGTCATGATCTCAGGGTCCTGAGATCAAGCCCCATATTGGGTTCCCTGCTCAGTGGAGAGCCTGCTTCTCCCTCCCTCTGCCACTCCCCCTGCTTATGCTTGCTCTCCCCCTGCCCTCTGTGTCAAATAAATGAATAAAATATTTAAGGAAGGAAGGAAGGAAGGAAGGAAGGAAGGAAGGAAGGAAGAAAGGAAGGAAAGAAGAAATTGTAAACAAAAAATTAAAAAAAATTGTTTCAGGAAAAAAGATGTAGGATGAATTAATCAATTCTCCATACTGATACTACTTTTTGAACAACTGGTTTGCACTCAAATCACTATGATGCCCAAACAGATACAATTCAGTTATACCATGTTTTTTCTCATTCTAGTGATGTCCAATTCTATCCCAAGTCTTTCCTTTCCTCAAAGGAAGACTCTGCTCATTCATTTTGGCATCCAGATTGATACAGGTCTGTAGAAGTGGTCCCGAACTTACCTGCATGTTCTGTCTGCTGCTGATTAAGGAACCCAAAGACCAAATCTAACAGCCTCAAGATGCCACCTGCTAAGGCAGAAAGACTCCTTGTTTTAAGAATTTCCATAATGGCCAGAGCATGTTTTTCTATAATCATTAAGAAGTCAAAATACCAGGATCCAGTAAAGGTGACCTAGGAGCTCAGGGTAGGACTAGACCAAATTTTTTGCAGGGCCTCTTCTATTCATCTTTAATTCAAGGTATCATTTATTCATCTTCTTTCCTTTTTTCAAAGATCTTGGGATCATGCCACCCACTTCAGGACATCCCATCTTCTGCTTGTTTCCTCTTCCATTTTCCCCTCAGCCCTAACCAAGTCTCCACAACAGTTCATCTGTGATGACATAAAATCCACAATTTTCTTTTCAATACTTTCACAACACTTCCACAAAAATCTTATTCTCATGATGCATTTTATGCCAACTGTACAGTTCAGGGAAGGCAAAAAGGGACTGAGGATGGTACAAGTGAGATGAATTAATCATTAAAGGGATGGGATGAGTGGTCTGCCATACAAAGAAATGTTTAAATATTTGGTAAGGGAATGCAGTTTGTATATAATCAAGGCATAATTCTTTAATCACTAAAACCATAATTCATATGCAAGAAGAAGGTGAGTACGTGTAGAAGTTACTTTTATCTCATTAATGAGGGAAATGCTAAATGGCAAAGGTAGTTCAATGAAGATATGAGAAATTAGGATTTATGTAGTCTGTGGGAAAAAAGAATACTGAAATAAGATCACCAAATTAAACCAAAACTTGCAAATGTCCTATCTTTGTGGTCATTTTTCTACCAGGCAGAAAAAATGATACTTTATTAGTTTTATACAAGTTTACAGTGTTGTAAAATATCTAGCTCCTAATCAATTATGAATATTAAGTCAAACAAAGTTATGTTCCACAAAACAGTCAGATGACCCTTACATGGGCTTTTTACAAAAGGCTCAGGTGTCATATTAAAAGGTTGCATAGTCATTTTTTTTGCCCTAATCCCACGTGTTGGCCAATATTCTGAATAGTATCTAAAGTTACTCACATATACAACTGTGTGCTCTGAATAGGCAGACCAAAGTCTTGACCAAGTAAACCCTTTAAGTTTGTAAGAAATACATTTAAGGTGAATAAAACCAAAGACTAGTTTATATAGCAGTTTGCTATTTCTGGAGGGGATGGAAAATAAAGCCATTCCACTAAATTATTTAATGATAAATATAACCTAGTCTTAGAGAATTAAAATACTGGGCCAGGGTGTAGGAAATTGCTGCCAATTCAGATTCAATTTATTTAAAATCAAACACATCACTGTTTAGATTCAATCCCTCCCCAGGAGTAAATTTTTCTCTCAATTTTCCCATTTCTACTAATGGCAGCTCTATTTTCTCAGCCTCCCATTCTGAAACCCCTGACTGACCTTTTACTCCATACTTACATTATCATTGACAGTCACTTTCTACATCCTAAAAATTCTGCTTGCTCGATGTCTTACATCTAATTTCTACCAACCCTTCTCATTAACACCACTGTGATTAAAGTTTTCCTGAAGTAATCTTCATGACTTTAGTCCCTACCTAAACTGATCTTTCAAGACTATAGGTTTAGAAAAGCCACTGATAAGCGCTCTCCAGTGGCTTTGCCTCACGTACAGTTTAAGCCTACTAACCTTTTCCTGAGATTGATGGCCCTGGTTTTTCCACCTTTCACATTATACCTATTGCAGGGTCCTATGTTACCACTATTTTACTTGATTGGACCCCCGCCTTTTAGAATGCTGCCTGTTCTAAATTGTTCTCTTATTAAATAATACCATTTCCCTGAATATTTTTCATATCTGTCCTAGAAGACTTTTTGTATCTTCTCAAAGAATAAGATATTTCCTTCTTATGGGTCCTTCTAGTCCCTATATTTAATTTATTTTTTACTTCATTTTTTTATTATGTTATGTTAATCACCATACATTACATCATTAGTTTTTGATGTGGTGATCCATGATCCATTGTTTGCGTATAACACCCAGTGCTCCATGCAGAACGTGCCCTCTTTAATACCCATCACCAGGCTAACCCATCCCCCCAACCCCCTCCCCTCTAGAACCCTCAGTTTGTTTCTCAGAGTCCATATATTTTAAATAGTGTTTTATAACATCTTATTGATTATAAATTCAATACAGAAGAAAGACTGTATGTATACATCCTTGTGCACCATGCAGTGCCTAAGTGTTGTGCCTTGCATACAATAGTAGCTTGATAATTAATTTGAAAATTGCTGCTCAGGTCCTCCCTTATCATGTTCCCTGGTGCTATTCCAAAGATGGAATTCAAGACAGGATCATAGCTTTAATACAGTATGCAATTCAGTATGTTCTTATGCCAGGAAATATTTATTCACCCTATTAATTGCCATAAAGAGGCATGAGCCAAGTATCGAGTATATGCATTGCTGTTATTGGTTTGGCATTTGCTCATGCTTCAGATAAAGGTTTGCTTTCAGATGGTTATTTGGTTATTTATTTATTCTGGAAAATGCATATTCCTAAATTTTTCATGGGCTTCTTTATTGTATTAATGATTACCATGCCACTGAATATATGCCACGGAGGCCCTACGTACATGTGAGAAGGCCGAGCCATTTTTTTTAACCATTTTAACTACCTGTAACAGTCATGAATTATCTACCTTGTCCACATGCCCTAAACTATAGTCGACTGGCTTAACCAATTTATAGTTAAAATGATGTGGATTCGATCTTCCACTACATGATTTTAAAGGAGAATATTCATGGCTTAATTTTGAGAAATCATATGTATACTATATATTACGTGATATAATTATGTATGATGTGTTTGTATGCATCATGTAGAAGCATAAGACAGCCCTGTGCCGGGGCTGACTACTAGCTCATGAGAGCCACTTGTCTATATCTCTCCCAACTATGAGTTTACTGACCTTGTGTTAGTAGCTTGGAATCCACCAGGCAGGATTTAAGATGTGGAAATTAGCTGACTCTACAAATCAGGGAAATTTTTTCTCCCTGGAAAGCCAATTGTTGAATTTTTATGGGCATACCACTGTGTGTGTGTGTGTGCGTGTGTGTGTGCGTGTGCGTGTGCATGTGATATGTATATATGCCCTAGACTGTGCTGGAAAAAAAGTAATTACTAAGAGAACTTGACAAGTCAGCTTTTTGCATTCTCCATTGTATTCACCTTTTTTCATTACTGTTTGCATATCATATTTTATTTTATAAAGTGCTGGGATGAAGTAATATTACAACATAACCTCCCTTACTATTAAGTCATGGCAATCCTGGGAACCTGACAGCAAGAGAATAAGTTAATGCAGTTTCTTAGTGACAAAATTATTCTAATACTCAAACTCATGTTTTATTGATACCTTTAAAATATGAATAGGAAGTTAAATGTGTATTTGCAGAACAATATATAGGCTTGAAATTTATCGATAGAATTGTTTTATATCAATAAGAAATAAATCTAAACTTCAGATATGTTTCTAAATAAATAATTGTACTCCCTTCTGCTATCTGATTTCACTTGCATAGTGATTTATTTTCAAGAATAGCATGGCTGCTTGCTTTCTGAATTGATTTGTAAAGACTGCTAAGCGAAAAGCAGTCCAAGTATAGAGATTAATTTTCTTCTAAAGCATTTGTTATAAAATATTAAAGCTAAAACAAATACAGGAGGTCATCTAATCCAAAATTTCTCAGTGTGTTCACCACCCCCATTCCACCCAAGAAGTAAGCCTCCCATAAGTAACAATGACTCACCAAAATAAAGATGCTTAGCATCAGGATAGAGATTTTTCTCTAAATGACAGATAAAATTTCCCAGGTGAGTTTAATATACAACATCCCCCACCACTACCACCACTCACCATATTCCACACACTTATGGCAGTGTGTCATTCCAAATTAGAGTCACTGATCTAGTCCATTAGTTACTATTTTTTATTTAAAAATCTCAGCCCCAAACAAGTTGAGACTCAAGATGATGCATAAAAAGAAGGGAATATATCTCAGTGATTTTTTTATTCTAGTATTTCTTCTAATTCTCTGTGTCTACTTTTTGTATGTGGATGGGTCAGGAAAATAATTTCCTTTTAAAAAGGAGAACATTTTGGGATGCCTGGGGGCTCAGTCGGTTAAGCATCTACCTTCGGCTCAGGTCCTGATTCTGGGTACTGGGATCAAGTCCATAATCAGGCTTCTTTCTCAGCGGGGAGCCTGCTTCTCCCTCTGCCTGCCACTCCCCCTGCTTGTGCTCTTTCCTTCTCTCTCTCTCTGGCAAATAAATAAAATCTTTTTTAAAAAAGCAGAACATTTTCTCTGAAATAATGAATACCTTTTGGCTACATACGTATAGTTTTAGAAATTTTCATTAGCATAACTTCTTTTCATGAAAGCTATTTTTTTTTTTTTTTTGGTCACATAGAGTTGAAAGTAGCTACTGTTCCTCATTTGCAACCCTATTACTATTTTCAGTTACTTTTAATAGCATTTTTAGCGACAAAAATTTTAATGCTTTATTGATGGCAAACTTTAAAAAATGCATTTCTCTACTGGTTTCTCTGAAAAAAATATAGAAGAAAGGGAAATTTATCACACTGCCAGGGTATCCTGGGTAGGTGGACATTATAATCAAATTCAAGTCAGTTCAATTCAATTTAAGGGATTTTCACAAACTGTTTGGCAGTAAATTAACAATTTGAAGCCAAGGCCCATGTCTTGACTCTTCTATTTGTGTTTGGTTTTATGGTTTACAAAGTTTATTTATTACCCACATAAAAAGAGACCTGAAAGGATCATCCAATAAAGCCAGAAGTGGCTGCAGTCAAGAGGGTATTTATTATAGTGCAATAGAAGTCATACAGAAGCAAAGTATTTTGTTTAATAGTGAGGGACTGGTTGATGTTTAACAACCATCTTTTTTTTAAAGGACTGATTAATGGCATTTACTAATTTCTGTGGTGTAATTATTCTTACTGTGACCAATTTCAATTTCTTACTGTGACCACTGCTGTGGACATCAGTGAAGGCAGAGTTGGAAAGAGATGCTGATGCTAATACTTCATGAAAAAGTGCTGTGATGGAACAATCACGTTTACTGTCTAGCAGGGTGCTAGAGCTGAAACGTGATTGTTCCATCACAGCACTATTCAGAGAGGACCCACTCTCATACAACATGCAGATGTAATAGGAATTTATAAGCGAAACAATAGAAGAAAGGACCTCTCTTAATGAATTTGTGCTATAAAAATTAGGAACAATAGTCTTTGAAACCATAGAAATACAGTTGATAAAGATTCTGAACTTTGAATAACTGAATACTAACTATAATTTGCATTCAGCATTGATACAATAAAGGGCAGGGCCATTCCATTATAGAAGATAGCCAGCTGACGAACAAAGGGAGAAGAAAGACACCTATAACAAAATGATTTCCCTTAGCCAAAAAGAGGTTAACACTTTCACTAGTTTCATAGAAGGGAGAAATTTGCTTTCCCTCACAAAACCTATCTGGAGGAGTACAAACAAAAGAGACTCCATGCTTTGTTAAATTGGGTACTTATCCTGTGCTGAACAGTAGAGATTGAGAAAGATAGGAGAAATGAAGAAGTATGATGAAAGAAGTAAAAAGAAGCAAGGGAAACAAACATGAGGTAATCATGTAGCAAAACTATGTGTAATAGTGAGAGGATTTATATGGAATAACACCTAGAATGTTTCACAGATATGTTGACAATATGCCGCTTATTAAAATAGGTGCAGTGGGAGTGGGTGTATTTTATAAGGATAATCTGCACTATGATCCCTTCTATATGAAGAGTTTATTAAACACTACTTTCAGTTTTGCTGCCTTCATTCAGTATAATTTATAGATGTATATTTGTTTTTCTGGGGAAATTTCCTCAATGTTCTTTGTGTCATTTCTCTGGCTGCCATTTTGTAGGTTTCTGTTTATTTGTAAAAATCAAATTTCATTCTTAAAAGGGAGCCTTATCTCAGCTAGGTTCTATCTCACCCTTATTTGAGTCAATACTCAACTTTTAACTGTGACAATCAGAACATGTCTACATAACCAGCTTCAGCCAGAAAAAGAGAAAAACCCTAGCTCAAGAGAAGACCAGGACTATTATGTAGAGATACTTTTAAATACTTATGTATTTATTAAGATTTGTATTATGCCAAACTTTATTTTAAAACTTTCAAACTGGTTATTTTGTCACAATTTAAATAAACCATGCTAATAAAAATCTTCCTTGTTAACGTGGGCAGTTGGATTAATTATAACACTCATCAGATGTATATGTCATCATTTGACCCATTTGGTCTCTGATCCATTGACACTGAGATTTCCTATTTATTCAATCAGTTGTATTTCTATATACTAGCAATGAACAAAAAACAATTCCATTTACAATAACATCAAAAAGAATGAAATACAAACAAATTTAACAAAAGAAGTGCAAACTTTCTACTCTGAAAACCACAAAACATTGTTGAAAGAAATTAAAGACCTAAATAATGAAAAGACATTCCATTCATTCACTGATTAGATTTAATATTGTTATGATGACAATACTCTCCAAATTGATCTACAGATTAAACACAATACCAAGCACAGTCACAGCTGCCTTTTTCTTTGCGGAAATCGATAGTCTGTTCTTAAAATTCTCATGGAAATACAGGGGATACAGAATAGCCAAAACAATCGTGAAAAAAAACCCCACAAAGTTGGAGGATTCACACTTCCTGATTTCAAAATTTACCACAAAGCTGCAATGCTCACAACAGTGTGGTATTCACTTGTACATATAGATCAATGAAATAAAATTGAGAGTGCAGAAATAAACCCTTATGTTTATGGTCTATTGATTTGTAGCAAGGATTTCAAGACAACTCCATGGGCAAAGAATTGTCTTTTCAGTGAACGGTGCTAGGACAGTTAGATATCCACATGCAAAAGAATGAAGGTGGACTCCTACCTCATATAGTACATAAAAATGGATTCAAAATGGATTATAGACTTAAGTGTAAAAGCTAAAATTTTAAAACACTTATAGGAAAACGTAGGAGTAAATTTTCATAATCTTGGCTTAGGAAATGGTTTCTTAGATATGACACTAAAATCACAGTGGCAAAGGGAAAAAATAGGTAAATTCAACTTCAACAAAATTAAAAATACATGTGCTTCAAAAGACAACATCAAGAAAGTGAAAAGACAATCCATAGGATAGGAGGAAAACATTTGCAAATCTTATATAGTAAGAGACTTTTATCTTGAATACATAAAGAACTCTTACAATTCAATAATAAAAAGAAAATAACACAATTAAAAATGGACACAGGATCTGGATTGACATTTTCCAAAGAAGATATGGCCAACAAGCACATGAAAATGGGCAACAAGCACATGAAAATACACCCAACACCATTAGCCATTAGGCAAATACAAATCAAACCACAATGGAATAGCATTTGACATACACTAGGATGGCTACAATAAAAAAGATAATGAGGAGAACTGGAGAGGATAAGAGAAAATTGGAGCCCTCATACAGTGCTGGTAGGAATGTAAACTGGTGTAGCCACTTTGAAAAACAGTTTGTTAATTCCTCAAATGTTAAATATAGAACTACTCTATGATCTGTCAACTCCACTCTTTAGGTATTTACCCAAGTGAAATAAAAACTTGTACATGAAAGTTCAAAACAACATTATTCATAATAGCCAAAAATAGGAACAGCCTAAATGTCTATCAAATGCCCATCAACTAATAAATAGGTAAACAAAAGTGATATACCTATCTAATGGAATATTATTCAGTAGTAAAAAGGAATAAAGTATTGCTACAGGCTACAGTATGAATGAACCTTGAAAACATTATGCTATGTGAAAGAAGCCAGTCACAAAAGATCATGTATGATTCCATTTATATAATATGTCCAGAAGAGGCAGCTTCATAGAACAGAAAGTGGGTTAGTCATTGCCTGTGGCTGATGAGTAAGTAAAAAATAGAATACTGTTGGGGTGATGAAAATATCACAAAATTGATTGTGATGATGGTTGCACAACTTTGTGAATATCCTAAAAACGATTGAATTATACAAATTAAATTTGTGAATTACATCTCAATAAAGCTGTTACAAAAAGGTATATAGGCAATATTTCATATTTTAGGTCTAAATCTAAATGATGGTATCATAGTTTTAAAGTCATGCAGAAAAAGGGATATGTCATCCAGCAGATGAAGGGATATATGAACAAAGCCATCTCACTCTGTTAGCCCACAATTGTTTGAGCCTTTATTAGAGTTCTGTGTCTAGTTTTAATCTCCACCCTTTAATAAGGATGTGGAAAATTGAAGATTCTGAGCAGTCAATCATAGTGATGCTAAATTATTATTGACCAAAGTTTATGAAAACACATAAGGATGTTGGTATTGGTATAATTTAATCCAAATTGTGGTGGGGAGGACAGAGCTGCCAGGCACTTGGGCTATGTAAGGAAGTCAAAGGTTGTCTGCTAGTATATGAAGTTTACTAGTATATGTCAGGAGAAGAAATGAACTAGCTCTGCACACATACATTGTACATACATACAATTAAGTAAAGTTGGAATAAATTGAAGCCAGAGAACTTTACATTACACATTATTCTGATAATGAGACTATTTACAGGAAGATGATAACAAAAAGCTTTAAAAGTCTGGAGACAGGGGTGCCTGGGTGGCTCAGTTGTTAAGCATCTGCCTTCGGCTCGGGTCATGATCCCCGGAGTCCTGGGATCGAGTCCTGCATCGGGCTCCCTGCTCTGCGGGAAGCCTGCTTCTCCTTCTCCCACTCCCCCTGCTTGTGTTCCCTCTCTCGCTGTGTCTCTCTCTGTCAAATAAATAAACAAATAAAATCTTTAAAAAAAAAAGTCTAGAGACATTTAAGATTAGGAGATATTCATACTTTTAAGTGTTTAAAGGACATGAAAAATGCATAAGCTTTTTTTGTGTATAAAAATAACAGCATACAAAAGCATATATATTAAATGATCACAATTAGAAAAACTTCATAGCAAAAACACTAGCGAGAAATATACCCAAAGTTTAACAGTTATTATTTATTTGAGGATCAGTGCCTATTATCTTTTCTCGGTATTCTTTCACATTCTCCATAATTCACATAAATATGTTTATAATCAACAAATAAAATTTTAAAATACTTATGAAATACATATGATCTTTCTTAGCTTATGTGTATGGGTCCTCTCCACATATTGTCACATTTTAATCACGTTTTTTCCATAGAGAAGAGATGTCTACCCCACGAACAAAGAGATTATTTTAACCTTTCCACTTCATAGATCTTTAATTTTTTTCTTTAAATTTGAGTAGAGTTGACACACAATGTTACATTAGTTTCAGGTGTACAAGAGTCCACTTCTCTGTACTTTATACTGTGTTCACCACAGTGTTGTTGCCCTTATGTCACCTTACATTATTACAGTATTATTGAGTATATTCCCTATGCTGTGCCTTTTATTCTTGTGACTCACTCATTTCATAACTAGAAGCCTGTATCTCCCACTCTCCTTTACTCATTTTGCTCATCCTCCCACCCTTCTGCCCTCTGGCAAGCATCAGTTTGTTCTCTGTGTTTATAGGTCTGATTTTGCTTTTTGTTTGTTTGTTTATGTTTTTTGTTTTTTTTTTTTTTAGATTCCACATATGAGTGAAATCATATGGTATTTTTCTTTCTCAGTCAGCCTTATTTCACTTAGCATAATACCCTCTAGGGGTGCCTGGGTGGCTCAGTCATTAAGCGTCTGCCTTTGGCTCAGGTCATGATCCCGGGGTCCTGGGATCGGGCTCCCTGCTCGGCAGGAAGCCTGCTTCTCCCTCTCCCACTCCCCCTGCTTGTGTTCCCTCTCTCGCTGTGTCTCTCTCTGTCACATAAATAAATAAAATCTTTAAAAAAAAATAATACCCTCTAAGTCCATCCATATTATTGCAAATGGCACAATCTCATCCTTTTTAATGGCTGTGTAATATTCCATTTAATATATTTTATATATATAAATACCATATCTTCCATACCATACCATATTTATATATATATAATATATATACCTACTATATATTATATATGCTATATATAATTTATATAAATACCTCATACTTCCATACCATACCATATATATATATATATATATATGAATACTACTGTAAATAATATTGTAATAAACATAGGGGTGCATATATCTTTTCAAATTAGTGTTGTTTCCTTTGGGTAAATACCCAGTAATGGGATCATTGGATTATATGGTATTTCTATTTTTAATTTTTTGAGAAAACTCCATACTGTTTTCCACAGTGGCTGTACCAATGTACATTCCCATCAACAGTATGTGAGGGTTCATTTTTCTCCACAATCTCATCAACACTTGTTCCTTCTTTTTTTTTTATGCTGGCCAATCTGACAAGTGTCAGGTCATATGTCTTTGTGGTTTTTATTTGCATTTCCCTGATGATGTGTGATGTGGAGCATCTTTTCATGGGTCTGTCAGCCATCTGTATGTCTTCTTTGGAAAAATGTCTATTCAGGTCCTCTGCCCATATTTTTAATCAGATTGTTTGTTTTTTTGGGTGTTGAGTCATACAAATTCTTCATAGATTTTTTTCTGATTTATTAGATCTTTGTGATAACACTACTGTAACTTATTTTGGATTTGTTATTTTTCACCAGATGTAGCTTGCACACTATATTTGCTCAAATGAGATAACATTTTAATGAAAATTCTTCATCTCTGATTTTATTAGATGATTTATACTACAAATATTTTTTAATAGCAAACTATTTCACAAAGCATGCATTTTACCACCTACATTGCTTAAGTATAAAGAATATATAAAGAGAAAAAGTAAATTGTTTCCAGGGTGTTATGGTTAATTATATTTTACAGTGCCTCTGACTTATCTGTCCTTTGTAGTTCTCAAAGATATTATAACTCAGCAAGTGTTAATGAGTGATTACCATAAGCAAGTTTCTTCTCAGAGTTTCAAAATCTTTATATTCCCACAGAGCAGATAAATATTTTTTTCAAATTAATTTAATAATTCAGAATTTTTGTTTGTAGATTGGCAGGTAAGCAAGCCTGCTAAAAATTAACACGCAATCAAAAAGTGTGCTCTAGCGTGGAGCCTACTTAAAAAAAAAAGTGCTCTGGCTTCTTCTATTATTATTATTATTTGGTATTTGGTCTGTGGTAACTTTCACTGAAAGTCCTACTTAGCTTTTCTGTATGGATTTTAAGTTTGGTATCACATTAATGACTATAATAATATTTACTTAACATGCGTTCATTTCTCAAGAGCTGTAGTCTCCAAGTAATTCTGATTTCTGCTCAGCCCTTATTTTTGGAATAGGACCCTTACATGTGTTTTAAAAAGCCCCGCATTAAAAACATCCAGGTTCAGATCATTACATTAAAAGTTCTTGCTCATCTTCCTACTCAATAGGATTGTGGTCTTCAACCTTTGACTACACAGTGTCTAAGAGCTTTTAAAAAATGCAAATGCCTTGGCCTCACACAGGCCAATTATATGACAATATTGGAAGTGGGAAGGGTGACTGGGGTTTTTAGTGGCGTATTTTTGTTTGTTTGCTTTTGTTTTCTTTTAAGAACCTTACAGGTGGTTTCCAAGGTAGAATAACTTGTGACTAGGGACTCTGCGTTGTTATGTTTCGATTTTCACCATCTAACATAGTGCCCTGGAGTAGTTGTTCTAAGAAGGCTTGTTGAATGAACGATGGACTAAACATCGCCTCCTGTATTTGCCCATGCCCGCATCCTGAGCGACATGAAGTTGAGTCGAGTTCCAGATTTAGTCATGTTGGTCTTCATTTTCTTAGCACAGGTGCAGCAGTGAACAGCAGTGAGAGTCTCCCTCCATCTTCGTCCGTCAATGACATCTCCTCCATGTCCACTGACCAGACCCTGGCATCCGACACTGACAGCAGCCTGGAAGCCTCAGCAGGACCCCTGGGTTGTTGCAGGTGACTAGCCGCCTGCCTGCGAAACCCAGCGTTCTTCAGGAGATGATGTGATGGAACACACACACACACACACACACACACACACAGACACGAACGCACACACACATACGCAGACACGCAACTCTAAGAAAATGGCAAGGGAGAGAATCCGAGCCTAAAATTGAAACCAATCTTTCAGCCTGCTTCTTCTCCAGAGTTCTGTATTGCAGCTAAGCTAAATGTATATTTAACTTCTAGTTGCTCTTGCTTTGGTCTTCCTCCAACGATGCTTACTACAGAAAGCAACTCAAACACAATTAGAAAAGCCTTTTCCATAAAGTGTAATTTTAATGGCTTCAAAACCAGCAACCTGTAACTGCCCTTTCAAATGGCATGACAAGGTGTGCAGTGGCCCCATCCAGCATGTGTGTGTCTCTATCTTGCATCTACCTGCTCCTTTTGGCCTAGTCAGATGGATGTAGATACAGATCCGCATGTGTCTGTATTCATACAGCACTACTTACTTAGAGACGCTACTGTCAGTGTCCTCAGGGCTCTACCAAGACATCATGCACTGGGGTACCACATGGTCCATTTCATGTGATCTATTACTCTGACATAAACCCATCTGTAATATATTGCCAGTATATAAGCTATTTAGTTTGTTAATTGATTAAGCTGTATGTCTTATAAGAAAACATGTAAAGGGGGAAAAAAGTGGGGGGAGTGAGCTCTCTCAGACCCTTGAAGATGTAGCTTCCAAATTTGAACTGATTAAATGGCACCTGTATACCGATTTGTAGAAAGAACATATGTGATGCTTATGTACAGTGTGGGGCGGGAGGGGGTGACAGTTTCCAGGTACTAAATGGTTTGGCCTTTAGAAGGAAGATGGGAGGAAAAGCTGACGGTCTTTTCTTTGACAGCAAGCAGGTAGGAGAGACTCGAGTGTAGCACTGCAGTGCGGAGGAAGACCCCAAGGAGATTATTATCCAGATACTAGGAGACACCGACATCCATATTTTAGAGAGTAAACCCCATTTGTCATTTACAAATTATGTGTCACAACTGGAAAGGGCGTGGCACGTGGTGAGGCAGGGTTCCCGCGTCCATAGCGGATGGTAAAAATCCCTCCCTGGAACAGAGTGGAATTGCCTCCGGATGATGTCCTTAACAGGAAGTGAGCCTACATAGACTATTTTCAGATTGTGGGTTGTGTTTTCCATAAGTGTGCCACTTCCCAAGTTTATACCCTGCACGGTTTTAAGAAATAATTACTTTCTTCTTCTGGAATAAAAAAATATATATATTAATTTCTTAAAAACAAACAAACCCAAAACACGGGGTGATCCTCAGGTCAGCATTGGAAAACATTTCCACAGACATAACTGTTCCTCAGGGGTTTCCCTGACTCCTTACTATGGCTGATGTTTCATGTTTATTCATTTTCATAAATTCAAACAATTCCAGAAGGGCTGATAATCTGAGTTTTGTACTGCAGTTGATGTGACAGCAATAACTCTCCCCATAAGTTACTGCTGCTAAATAGCTTTAGCAATATGAGTTTGTCTTAAAAGCCATGAAGCATTTTGTGTCAGTGTTTAGCAAAATCACCTGAATTTAGCTCAAGTCAAATGAAAGTGCTCTCTTGAGCACTCGAGAAGGCACTGTGAAACATCTTGGTTATATACAGGGCACTCCCAGGGTGACTTCTCAGCAATAACAGGGACCAGGTGGAGGCTTCCCTTCTGATTCACTTTGGTGAAGTGCCCATCACAGCCATTTGCACTCTGACCGTTTTGGTGCTTGCCTATGTGGTGGTACTTCACCGGAAGAAGAAGTGAAACGCATGAAATGGATGGTTGATGAGTGCGATATGACTGGCAAATGGAATCCCTTCAAAAATAGAGCAAACAAGAATGCCGTGCTCTGACAACTGCCTTAAATACAACAATAGGGAAGCTTTGTCTCTTTCAAGCAATAGAGCCAACCCCCACCATCACCATGTGCGCAATGCTGCCATTTATGAGACTGCTTCACAGAGGTCATTTGTTTAAAATGGGGAGAAAACAACACAGTAGCCTGTGCAGCTTGTCCCCTGGAATGAAGTGGCCCAGCTTCTTTCTCTTGCTGCCATTTTTTGGGTTACTATCGCAGACGACCTGATTTTTAAAATACCTCCGCATTCACATGGGCTCTCTCAGTTCTCTTTCTGTCACACTTCCCGCCCCCCACTTTTAAAAAAAACTTCTCTGTACCCCTTATCTGTATTTTTCTCTTGCTGTACCTGTGTCCTTTCTATGCCTTTCTTGCATGTGCGCTTAAGTGCAGGGAACAGGCAGCTGTTTGAAAGAAAGTCGCGAGGGTAATTTCATCAGCCACAAAATGACATCAAAAGCCAGGAGGAAGTCTCCAGCCAGCATCTTAGAAATGCTTGACAGTTAGACTGTCTTCCATGTGTGTAGAAGCGGTGATTTCTTTTCCCTCAGATTAAACCAAGCAAGAACCAGGCAATGCTCGCCTACTATTACTACCTTCCCCAAACTCTGCTAGTCTGATCTCTCCTGTTGAATGGCTCTGGGGAGCTGGTTACCTTTAGCCAGATCCCCCTTATGGACAAGAAAAAATGGAATAAATCCCTCAGATTGAAATCTCATGTACAAATAAAGCAAAGAGTTTGGCTTCTTGCCTGCTTATAGGATGAATTTTACTAGGTTATCAAAGCCAATAGGTAATAAGACAACAAAGAGGATCATCATTTCAAAAGCTCACCAGCCCTTCACCATCTTGGGTCCACTTTATTATAATATCTTCAGGAGGTGATTCTGTTATTATCAAATTCTTAGAATGTATTAGGTTCTGCAGTGAGTCTTTTCTTGAAAAGACAAGTATTTCCTATATAGTCACCTGTTAATTCCAAAGGACTTTCTTGCTTTTCAGACTTGGAAGTGTCAAGTCACCTGGAACTATATTCCTGGAAGAAGGAAGGTCCTGCCTGTGGTTGGGATTCGTTTAGGAATGTGAGGTTGGCAGTCTGAGAGGCCTAACCTTTGCTCACTTCTATAGGGCTGATGGTTTCGCAGTGATCCTTAATGAAATGTTTTGTAGTATTTTGTAGGAGAGATGGCTCTGTGCCCACATGCAGGAGGAATTAAACTGTTGGGAGAGCTTGACAAAACCACCACCACTTTGACATATTGATTTATTTTTCGGTCAGTGTGTTCATTTTTAAAAAGAGATACATTGGCCTTACAACCAAATTTCTTCTTGTGGAATAAGAACCCCTAACAATCTTGCACATCTTCAAGAATCTGATGACTGAGCTTTGTAGGAATGTATACTTGAGGTGGACCCGGTCCTGGCCAATTCCCTCCAAGTGGAGCAAGCTGTTTAATTGAAGACCGAGGCAATAGTTTTTGTTCAATCTGCTACCATGATCAGAAAATATTACTTAAGGATACTGATAGCAGCTGACTGGTAAATCATAAAATAGGCCCTGACAAAGGGAATAAGTGGAATAGATGAGATGAGAATCCATCAATCCTTTTATGACCTGCCAGGGGAAAATTAGCAAAACTGACTTTTAAATTTCAAATAGTCATTGCAAAATCTAAATTCTACAAAGCCTACTTCTATTTAATTTTCTTAACGTATGACAATCGAAATCTTAAAAACGTTATGCTCCTGTAAAGAGCATGTTGTCACCCAGCTTTGCTGAAAAATTGATCTTCTATAGCTCAGAGAAAGGAATAATACTGTCCCAGCAATCTTTGATCCCGATCACTTTGGGTCTTAAGAGGGACCCCACTCCCCACCCACAAGCTCCCCCCCAACATTTTAATTGTGAGTCCTACATTTTCTACAGATGAAATTAAACCAAGCAGGGATACTCCTTTCTGTAAAAACAACAAACAAGTTACAATGTAAATAATTATATTAGTCACTTTCCATGTGACTAAAATATAAGATTTTGTTATTTGTTTTGGCAGAACTTAGACAGTTCTTTCTTTGTCTGAAATGGTTCACTCTGACCCATTTCCTTGGTCAGTCAAGCTGAAATGGAAGGCCTCTGTTTGTATGTGCACTCCTGTGTATCTAACTTTTGATTATGTGGGACCAATGGCCAGTATATTCTAATGAAAACAAATCTCCCAACCCTTGTCTAGCGTTAAACTGTTCACCTTGCCATGTTTATCTTGCAACAAGACCTAACTTGCACATGCCTGTTATTCTGCATGATTGGACTCAAAAGACTATTACCAATGATAAGAATTGTCCTGTGTCAGTGTTTATAAAATGGACTTAAAGCACACCCACGTTCATATACACCTCACCCTTATAGTTCTAGGTCAACCCTGGAAGGCAAAACCATGCATGTCCAGTTTCTTTGCAAGGTCTTAGTGGTGAGAACTGAAAGTCAGCCTGATGGATCAAATGCAATCTCAGTGATGTTTAATAAGGATTTGAAATTATTTAAATCATATCTGTGTTCCTTCTCACTCTCTTTTTTCATTTCTGTTTTCTCCCTTTATTTTCAAAATGTCGGTGGAAGAAGAGGGTGAGTGGGGGAGACCTTTGGCTTTTTTGGACTCTTTGTAGGTGGATGCTGACTCAATACATTGTGATTTCTGTTTCTTACGAATTATTAAAAACCAGAGCAAATCTGCTTCCCTTAACATAAAACCAAATCCAAATCCAGACTTTGTTGGAGTTTGCCTGTTGACAATGGTTATTGTGCTGCTTGTTGTCTTGGGTTTCATGTCCTGATAGGAGCTCTGAAGCATCTCACATGATTTCATGGTGTGCTCTGATTATGCCAGGGAATAAATAAGAAATGAGGAATGACCTACCTTCTCACTATGGGTAAAGACTGTGTGGTATGTATGTGGCCATAAGGCTGTGTTTTCATTTGGGACCGGTTTCACCTAAAAATGACCTTCATTTCTCTCTGCAGATATTAGTTGTGTATCTGCAATTTGGTAAGTTTCTTTTAAGGTATAAAATCAATGAAGGGAAGGAAATCATTTTCTGTGAGGATTAGATGAGTAGAACAGGGTTAAATATCCTTAGGTTAATTTATCAGTATTTCTTTTTCTTATATTACCTTATTTTATTATTATGTTCAGTTAGCCAACATATAGTACATCATTAGTTTTTGATGTCGTGTTCAACGATTCATTAGTTTCGTATAACCCAGTGCTCATCACAACCTGTGCCCTCCTTAATATCAGAATTCCTAATCAGTTTAATTATCACTCCAGAGAGAAGGTAAGCAGGTTTTTTGTCCATATGGTAGGCAACCTTAATATCTTGAACTCCCTGGTGAATTAAAAAAAAACATTAAGATTTTGTGGCTTGATAACGAAGTCACTGAATCTATGTTAATTTAGCTGGAAGTATCTGAAAATGTCAAGGAATGGCCTTTCTGTTTCTGTAAATAAAACATTTTATTTAACCAATTCCCTATTAGAAAACCTGGATGATAAATGTGTTTATTCTTTTGAGTTAGCACAATTTATCCTTTTATTTATAAGAAAAATAGAAGCCAAATGCCTTTTGCATCTCTAGCATAGCTTCTATTCCATTTTTAAACCACAACTCTATACTCTTTTAATAAAGTAAGTTTTAAAATGGCCACATATGGGTACCTGAAAATACCTCCAATATTAAGAAGGGAAATTGCATTCCACTAGATTGCTCTTGGATAGAAAGAGTCAGAAGGAGATATTGGTGCATTGTAGGTACCATAAAAGGTTACCAAATATTTGGGTAATTTGACTTACTTTAGCACTGAGGAGAAGAAAGGAGTCCTGAGAATTACCTTTCCTGCAGCTACTTATGTAAGGACCAACCTAGAAGGATGGTTCTGTTTGCTCAGTAACTGCACTGGGTTTTGCCCAAGGTAGAAGTTTTTGATATTATCGGTTCATCAGAATGCTATTCATACTTGCAGCGTGCTTTCCCCCCAAGGGTTTTGAAAGGCATGCCCGGAACACATTTACAAGTAGTGAAGCACACTGAACATCCCACTGTCTCAGATCACTCTCTGTCAGGGGCCACTGCACGGGGCACGTTCTCTCTCTCAGCTCCAGACCGAATTCCATCTGCTCAACCTTTTACAGAAGTGTGTTCTGTTTTAGTTACTGAAAACAAGCTGTGGAAATGGACATTTCTTGAACGCATGAAATGTGATGACATATAACACAAACAAGTCAAACGCTCGGTTGGAATTTCCTGCCCTTTCTGTGTCACGTATTTCTTGCTTTAAAGACATGCTTCTCCTGCAATTTCAGAGGATCCACTTTCACTCCATGGAGTGGGTGACTTCACCTCCTTGTCACTGAACTTCTGGTCCTGTCCTTCTCTCCACACCCCCCCCCCCACCCCCCCACATCTTGTCTGGAATCTTTCTGTTTACCCAATAGTCTAGATTGTTTGCAACTCAAAAGCAGGTGCAAAATGTGATTCATCTTAAAAAACATTCCACACTCTGACTAGGAAATTGTCTCACTTGTAGTTTGCCTACTATCAATGCTTTTCCATTCACACTGGTGAAAATATTGTCTATGAGAAATTTACACAAAATCGATTTTTAGGACCCAAATAATATTTTACATGGACTAGGGCAACTAGTAATATTAAAGTATTTCTTTTATAAAAGCAACTCTTTGAAAAGCAATTGCTCCTTCCTTAATGTTAATACATTACACACTTGGATTAGGTGCAAATTAAGCTCTAAGAAAATAGCTCTGAATTTCCACTTTGATTTCTGAGCTACATTTTAAAGTCGTACCTTCATTCACTCCAAAAACATTTATGGAACATCTGTCTATGTGTCCTAGGTAGGAGACAAATACGGCATAGTCTTTATCCTCAAAACTTCAGAGTAAATACATCTTTCAGTGTAAAAATCAGTGGCTAAAGCACAATATTTCTATCTCGTTTGTTTACTTTCTTTTAAAATAACAATGTGTTCAGATTAGTGGTGTGACCTGAATGAGTCCATTTTTATTACTCCCTTAAAGCAATGAAATAAGAAATCTGCTTCTTTCAATGTTATCATTTTGTCGAAATGACTCAGCACAAGAGAATTTTGGATATTTTCCATGACATTATAGGAGATCAAACCATTTTTACTTTTATTAAAAAAATAGCATGGAGATAAAAAATACAAGTAGATCTGCATTAAGTCAGTGGGGAAATATGTGTATCTGCACTCTTGTTCCTTTAATTAAAAGGTAGACTGCTATCTTTTGGTATGTTTTAAACAAATGTCAGTCTCCGGATAAAGGGAGAAATGTGATGACACCCTGAGACCTTATCAACGACTTACGGTATCGGTATCCTGAAAAGAATAGATAAAAGGTTCTGAGGCCAAAAAACAAAACAAAACAAAACAAACAAACAAAAAACCAAAAACAGCATGATGTTTCTTTTCTGCATTACATGACGTTTATTTTGATACAGTTTCCTCTGAGAGCGAGTAAGCTCAGAGGCTGGGCTCGAGGCTCATATTTCCGGCACCAAAATCTCTAATCAGCAAATGACATCACAATGGATACTGGAGTCTCTCTGTAGTGATACTCTCATAGGAAGCCAAATCTCTGAAATTTGTGCAGTCTGTGGGTAATGACTGGAGCCCTGCAATGACTTAAGACAGAATTTAGTTATTTTTTATTAAAAATTCTAACTCAGAACATCCCTGGATATCTGAACCAGAAATCGGACATTGAGCTCTGAGCATTCACACTCACCGGTTCACGTCACAAATATAATAGACTGAGCAGTTCAATCACTCAAGGACTGTTCTTGGCACACACAGTTGTGATGAATTCAGGCAACCTTCCTGCCTTTATTTAGTCCATATTCTAATGGGGGAATAAGGTAGTGGAAAGCGTTAAGAAACGAAACAAAGTAGGTTAAAAGGATAAGGCTTGATAAGGGATACTATTTAGATGAGGTGGTCAGGGAGGGCCTCTCAAAAAATATATTTGAGCAGAGACCCAAATAAAGAGAGTGAGCCGTATTCGTATTTGAGGCAAAAGCAAGTACAAGTGCCCTGGGGTAAGAACCTATATATATATACACCCTATATATATATATATATATATATATATATATATGGGTAAGAGCCCTGGAGTGAGAGGCTGTGTGTGTGTGTGTGTGTGTGTGTGTGTGTGTGTGTGTGGCATGACCAAAAGCCTTGTGGGTGAAGCAAAATGGACAAGAGAAAGTGTGATAGTAAGTGAAATTGAAGAGTTAGGCAGGGGTCAGAGCATGGCAAGATCTTGGGATTTTATTCTAAATATAGGAAGATGATGGATAGATTTGAGCAGGGAAATGATAAAATCTAAGTTTTCTTTTTAAAAGGATCTCTCTGGCTGCTGAGTAGAGAGGAGGTTGAGAAGAAAGATAAGAATGGGGACAAAGAGGCTCTTGTAAGATATAACGGTAGCACAGAAAGATACCATGGGGCTTGGACTAGAGAGTGGAGGGGCTGGGAAGGGGTGGATAGAGGACAAAACTAAGATGTATTGTGAAGGCAAGGTTGACAACATTTGCTGATGGATTGATATGTGATATGAAAGAAAGAGATCGGGATAATTCCAGAATTTTTAAAAATCTAAACCATCAAGTAAGTAATGGTGTGCTTGACCAAAGTGGTAAACAATGGGTTAGGAGCACATTTGGGAAGAAAATCATACTTTTTTTGGAAATGTTAGTTGGAGATATTTATTAGATACACTAGTGGAGTAGCAGGAGTGTCTACGAGGCTGGACTAAGGGAAGAAGTTGAGCTGAAACATAAATCTGAGCGTAATCAGCTTGTAAGTGTTACTTATTTTTTTTTTTTTAAGATTTTATTTATCTGACAGAGAGAGAGATAGTGAGAGCAGGAACACAAGCAGGGGGAGTGGGAGAGGGAGAAGCAGGCTTCCCGCCGAGCAGGGAGCCTGATGTGGGGCTCGATCCCAGGACCCTGGGATCATGACCTGAGCCGAAGGCAGACACTTAACCAACTGAGCCACCCAGGTGACCCATAAGTGTTATTTATCACCATGAGACTATAGATCACCAAGAGACTGAGGGTAGATAAAGAAGAGAAGTCCAAAGATGGAGGCCCCTCTTGTTCCAACATATAGAAGTTAACAAACATTTGAGTATCCTGAGGAATGTCCAGTGAGGCAAAAACCAGGAAAGTGTGCTATCCTGGAAGCCAAGTAAAGGTGTTTAAAAAATGAGGGATTGGGCACCTGGGACAATGCTGCTGAGTGGCTGAAGAAGATGGGGACTGAAGACTCACAACTGGACTTGATTTTTATGAAGGTCATTGCTGACCTTTATTAGAGCATGTTCTCTGCAGTATTGAGCAAGAAAGCATGACTCTAGTGAGTTCAAGAGAACATGGGAAGTGAGGAATTAGAAATAGGTAGAGAAAATTCAAGAATTTTTTTCTGGAAAGTGGAAATTAGACATAAATATGACATGAGAAAATTTTAAGAAAGCTATTATAGCGTGGGTTTATGTTGATAGGACTAATATGTAAAGAGCAAAATTCATAATATAAGAGAGAAAGAATATTTATTTGAAGCAGTAATGTGCTTGAAAAGGCCAGAGGGATGTGTATGTATGTATGGGAGGGGCACTTGGCTTGGTCAGAGCAGGTGGCACAGTCATTGTAGCAGGAGGTATGGTCTTATGTACAGGTTGCCTGTAGACAGTTGGGTGGATATGATGATGGAACATAAGGACATACTCTTCTGGTATTGTTTTCTCATTAAAAACAGGTTATCAGTAAGTTAGGTTATATAAGTAATGTTACTAGCTGAGAATGTGAAGGGGAAGAGCTTATGGAGGCTTGAGAAGTGTGACATTGACCTTGAAAAGTATGAAGTTAAGTTACTAGACAGTGATGAGAGCCATGTGAACCATATTTATATAGCTATAAGGTGGGACAAGTCAACATGGTGGCCTTTTGCTCTCCAGCCATATTTAGTTTCTCAGGTGCAGGTTAGGAATAAGAAGGAATTGGAGTTAGCCAGAGTTGAGCTGGGTGTTTTTCCTTACCTGATGAGTACAGTGGTGGAAGAGAATATGTAGGGATTTGGGAATAAGGAAAAGAATAATTATGGTGAAGAACCACTGAAGCTGAGCAGGTCAAGGAGGGAAGCAATAACCTGAGGGGATGATAGCCATTAGCAAAGTCAATGGCTTGTCGCCTCTTTGGGAGTTTCTAAAAATTGTTGGAGTAATGGTGCTAAAGGAAAGACCTAAGAAGGGGATAGGTGATAATGAGACAGTGAATGCTTGAAATGGAAGTTTTGGCAATGGTGCAGTTATTGGTAATGGTATGGAATAAGGAAAACTGTGGGCATGGGTGGTTGATGTTCACGCAGGGGGAGATCAAGATTTTCAGAAGTGAGCAGCTCAAGGAGCTGAGTGGCCAAGTTGGTGGATGGCAGAGGAGTAGTGGTTTGGGGGAAAAACCAGTTGATTAGGTGCTAAAATAATTGGTCATGTGACATGTACTTCTATGGAGTTATTAGGGGAGTGGGAGGATCTAAGTTCTGGAAGTAGCATCAAAGAGCAAAGCAAGACCTACCCCTCCCCTTCAGGCTAATGACATGCAGATTGTGGGAAGGGAAAATGGCCATCCTTGGGAGGGCTGCAAGAAGCAGTAACCATATTTCAGAAAAGATTTAGGGGAGGATGATGGCAGCTGGAAGGTTCTAGAACGTATAATGGAAAGTAGAGAGGGAATAGTAAGAGTAGAGAGGGAATCAGAGTTTGAAGCGAATGAGGGAATATGCTGAGCAATATGGGGATAAGCATAATAGCGAAGGCAAATGACATGTGATTTGGATGATTTTGGCAATAGGTGATCAAGGATGAGGGCAAGATGGCCCAACTCTAGAGATTGCTTTGGTGTGGTATGTAATGGATTCTAATGAATCATGAGGAGGCAGGGAATGTGTGTGAGGAATGGAAGGGGCATAGTGTTCACAAAAACAGGTAGTATGCTGAGGGCCAATTTAACTCCTTATTCAAACGATTCAGTACTTTCTACTTGAGAAATGTAACCCTCCCTAAATGGGCTGGTCTCAATGCGCTTTAGCTCTCCAGGGGCCAGAAAGGTAGCAGCTACACATAGTCCATAAATTAAGACTATCATTCAGTCCTGGACCCAAGCCACAAATGGCGCATTAAAAAACACACTTTACGGTAGGTTTGGTAGGTTTCCACTGCTTGGGGAGCTGTTAGTTCTTCACGTTGTTTTGCAGCAAGGAGCTTTTAAGCCGGCCAGTCAACTCATTCCCTACTTGTGCAATTAAAAAGACTATAAAGAGAATAACAAAATAGGCCTTTGGGAGCTACAAGTCCACACTCTTATTCTGTGCTTTGTGAGTTCCAACAAGTCAGAATGTGTCTGGCTTGGGCTGCTTTATTTGAACAAAAGAGTGGACGCTGCCTGGGTGCTGTTTTCAGATCTCCTGGTGGTGTGTGAGTCATTATGCCCAAGACCACCCTGATGGTGCACATTTAGTAGGTCATTTTTTTTAAAGATTTTATTTATTTGTCAGAGTGGGAGAGAGCACAAGCAGGGGGACCGGCAGGCAGAGGGAGAAGCAGACTCCCTACTGAGCAAGGAGCCCAATGTGGGACTCGATCCCAGGACCCCGGGATCATGACCTGAGCCGAAGGCAGCCGATTAACCGACTGAGCCACCCAGGTGCCCCAATAGGTCACTTTAATTTCACTAGAAAGGCCCCCTAGGGTCTGCCCTGAAGGCACTTAAGCACATACTTTTCCATGGACTAGGGGAGCTCCACCCAAACTGCTAAGCTCTCTGATAACTTCCTACTTATTCTTTAGGACTCACATCATAGTCATGGCTCTGCAGTGCCTTTCCCAGCCTCACTTTTGTGACCTCGAACTACTTTCAGAGAACATCATCGTATGCGGTAGTTATTTACACACTAGATATCCCAGGCACCGAGTCTAGTGCTGGTGGGGCATGTGGAGGCCTTCAATCAATATTCACTAATGGTGATGCTGATGTGAATCTAGGCACATTCACTGGTGATATTCTTAGACTTTCATTGTCTTTTACCCAATACCTTTAAAACTGAACATAATCTTCAGTGTCCACAGAGAGTTGATGTGGGACAGTTACGGGTGGTTCTTGGGACATTATTCTCAGATCATGGATGTAATTGTATGATCTCGGGGAGAAAGGACACCTTGGGTTACCTCTTCCTTGCCATCAAATCTCTGGCGGATTATCCGGGCAAAGGTAAGATTAGCGCTCCTGGGACAAGGACAGAAATATATCCTCTGCTGGTGACCATGCTGTCCAAATTCTTGAGGCCAGAACTCTATTTTCTAGAAGCTGGAATACCCTTTCAGTAGAAAGAATTTGACGGCTGACAGCTACCATTTATTGAGCACTTACAATATGTACTGTGGGAGTCACTTAACTTAGTCATTTCCCCCCCAAAAAAACAACAAAAAAACAAACAAAAAAAACAAACAAAAAAAACCCAATGAGGAAGAGACACTAGTATTATCCTACTTTACAGAAAAACAACTTGAGGCTTACCAACATCATGTAACTTTTCTTAAATTCTTATAGCTACAAAGTGGTAGAACTGAGATTTGAAATCCAGGTCTCTGATTCCAAAAGCTTATGCATATCGTTTTCTGTGATGCTACTTTAAGCAGGATGCTATTCTGCAATGAAAGGAACACTGAGGTTTATGGCCAGTATCACAGTCTTTAAATTCTCCTGAATTTCCCAGGGGAGATAATTATATCAATGATTTAAACTATCCTACCTGGAAATGACTTATTTTTTTTTTTTTTAATTTAAGGCTCAGCTTGTGAATAAATAAGTAGGAATGATATTATTTAAATTTCCCTTCAAGTTTTTAGTCATTTCATAATAAAATGACATATAGAAACAACATTTAAAAAGTATAGACTTCAGTTGGCCTACTGTCATACACAGTTCTATTTTAAATGTTCTCTGAAGGATACCCAGCCATATGGTTTGGCTAGTGAAACCAACATTATAGACCCAACACTTGGAAGCAAATCCTTTCTCCTGAGCTCATAATTTAAGAATCATTCTAGTTACCTAAATAGTTTTAAAGAAGTCTATACAGGATGTAGCAAATGAACTCTTGATACTATCTACTTATTTCCATTTTATTTTTGTCAGTTTGTAGTTGATATTTTCTGGGCCTTTAGCTGAATTAATGGAAGAACTAAAGGAAACCCAGATGAACAAGCTACTCATGGTATCCATCAATCGAAGGTCATCATCACTGAGATTGATAATTAAAATTAGCAGCAGCATCCCTCATTAATCAAAGACCAGATTTATGGCTAACTCTCCATGCTGGCACTCTATGGAATAAAGGGTGGAGATGGAGGGATTTAAGATCAGTAAAATACAATTCTACTCTCTTAGGTTAGGAAGCTCCATTTATTAATAGACCTATCAAGAGAGCTAACTGGCAGTCACTGGGATGGTCACATTACATATCACTTTTAAATATTACAATGTCCCTATTTGGTAGGATTTATTGCCTCCACTTTACAGATGAAAAAACTGAGGCTCAGAAAAGTTAAGTGACTTGTCACTCATTGCTGTGCATCTTTGCCTAAGGCATGTCAAGGTACATGTGTAGGTCTGTTTGGCTCTGTTTCCTGCTATTTCCATTCTACCATGCTGCTTCCTAAAATGTTTCTTATTGGTGAAGAAAATAATCAGATGTGGAAAAGACTAAAAGAGATATACACAAAATGGGAGCATGAGGTAATTAATTCTGAGTTGAGATCCTAGAAACTTTATAGGGGAACTGACATTTGATTTGGCTCTTTAAAAAAAAAAGGGTGGGACTGTGCCAGGTAGAAGGAAGGCAGTGAAGATGGACATGACAATAGAAGGTGGAAATTTCCAGAGGCACAAAATGGTATGGTAGGGGTGGGGGAAGTGGTAGGAGATACAAATAAAACTGCAGGTCACAGTCTTCTACACCATGTGAAGGGCATATCCTGTGGGCAACTGAGAGTCTTCACATGATACTAGGTAGCAAGGCCATGATATGGTCAGATGGGTGGTCTAGAAGGGGCACCCTGCAAAAGGAGAGATGCTTTCATCAAAGATGAGGAGGAACTGATCAAAGAGAGTAGACTCAAAAGGCAGGGATGAGTGGACTGGATGGTACTTGGTGAGTGAATTCAAGAGTGAAGAAGAGTGGAGAGAAAAATGAGAATGAACATTCAGGGTATCCTTTCTGTCCACATGCTGTGCTCAGCTTTCACATCATCTACCTTATTGAAACCATGTAACAAGTCCATGAGGGGAGTATCTTTGTTATTCCCAGTCTACAGCGAAAAAAGTGATGCCTAGAAGTCTCAGTCACAGTTAGTGATTTGTGGAAAATCTGAATGCAGGCAGGGTAACTGCATGGCTTTTGATGAAGGATACACGCATCCTTCAACTCCTTGGATGAGTCCAAGGTTTTCATTCGCTAGGACAGGGACTGGGAAGAAATGGATATGTATATAGAGAGACCCATTGAGATCAACATCATACATTTTGAGTTTAACTTTTCTATATGATATCCAGGTGGAAGTATCTGGTTAAAGAATCGGAAGGAGAGGGAGAACAGGAAACCAAAGGTGAAGAAGGCATCATTATTATAGATAGTGGTTAAAACCCAGGGACCACAAAAGTTTGCTTGGTGGAAGGATATACACAAAAGTGAATGGTGACAAGGTTGGATGCTCTAAACACTGTTTTCCCCTTTGAAAATAAGTAAGTACACACAGACATAGAACCTTCTAACAACACAATCCTATAAACTCAAGCAGTCTTTATTTCCAATTATGCCTTTTGTGACTTTTTGTTCTAGTGTGAGAAATATTTACTTGCTTGGCTTCTTAAAATCATTGCCTTATTGGAGTATGAAGAGTTGTTCTCCCCAAACTCTGGCTCCAGAGAGCCTTGGGCTCCTCTAGACGGTCACCATTACTCATGTGCATAAACTTGTCAAAATTGGACCATGAAGCATTCACGTCTTAAAATTACTGTGAACAAATACGTTTTCAACTGGGAAGAACAATATTGTAAAAATTAGAAGCAAAATGGTTGGTTTTTCTCCCAAACTTGTCTCCTTCTCCTTCTGGGCTATCCACTCCATCCCCTGCCTTTGCCAGCAGTCCTGGGGACAGAATCCCAGGTGACAACAGAACAGTAGGCCTGAGTGAGAGAAACATGTCACTATGTAGCACACAGGCCAGCAGTTTAACTGAGAGGGTCACGGGCACGCCATCTCACTGCCTGCATTGCAAAGTGTGTTTGCTGGGGGATGGAGGAAAGGTCTGAGCGGACAGAGGTGTTCCTGTGGCGTAGTGTAGCGAGCGTTGCTTCTCAACCTCCAGAGAGTGGGAAGAACGGTTCTCCAAGCCATCTAGCCGTTACAGAGACTCAGTCCAGAAGGCCAGAGTAATTCATGGCATGACTCCTTAAATGCTTGTACAATTTCCCTAAGTGCATTCTGCACAGGAGACATGCATCTGTGGGACTGGCCAGGCAGACAACAGGCCTTGAGAAGGGGCCTTTTTTTACAAAATCCAAAATTCTCCATGTCAAGTCACCTCACAAAGAAAAACTGAGCAGTGGCGAGGGAAGAATTTAAAGAGCAAATCAAAGGTTCCTGGTGATTCTACTGTATTTTATAAAACCGTTTACATTTCTCTTTTTGGTCATGGCGAGGTCTGTTAACACAAACAGCACAGCCACAAAGTACTCTTTCGATTTTAATAACTCATCTGATACGTATTTATATATATTTATATATCTGCTTATCTTCATTTCCTCAGCAAAAGGGGAAATAAAAATATCGATCTATAAAATAAGCTGATGATAACACAATGCCAAAAATAGCTTATGTTAAGTGCAAGGGGTGAAGCTTGAAAGCAAGCTAAATTGCAACAATGTATTGATTTAACATTTTAAATACAAGACTTGCAATAAAATAATTCTTGAGATATGCTTCTCATTTTTAGTTTACTTTTTAAAAACTACTCTCTATACACATATCCAGTTGTAACACTTGACAGTAGCATTAGGGGGCATGATATAACTTTGGTACACATTGCAGATATGGATGGGTCATGTCTGTAAATGATATTCCTTCACCAGTTAGAGCACTGTACGGCAGGGGACCAGCACCTGATCCCAGATAATGTTCCCACCGGAACCCCAGAACCCTTCCCAGATCCATCGGAGACAGCGGGAGCAAGCAGGCTCACTGGATCCATATTGTGTTTCCTCTCTCGGTTCTCCTGGGTTCCACTGTCAGCTCCCCAAACGTGGAAAAAAACTGCTCCATTTCTTTCTGAAGCATGTCATTTCTTTTCTCGGCATCTTCTTTTGCTCGCTCGGCATTTCGCATTTTGATTTCTATCATTGTGAACTTTTTCCTTTCTTGATCCAGTTCATCGTGGAGGCTCATCATTTCTGTTTCCAAAGTCAAGTTTCGCTGTTCTAAGCTAGATAGGGTGAGGGAGGGAATAAAGGATAAAGTGATTTTATTCACTTGAAACGTGACAGGGATACAAGTATTTTCTGAACTCTTATCTCTACAATGCTTAGGAAATTGTAATGGGCCCTTGCAAATCAGTAAAGCAAGGTCTAATGATTTAAAAGATGTATTTTTATTCATTTGTTCAATCATTCATTCATTCATTCATTCTATTTGCTAGGATGATTTATTATCATTTTAACAAGAAGCCCCTAGGACCTCGCTTGGAAGCACTTAATTGTCGTTTGATTGTGAATGAATGAATGTCAGCACAGAGAAGCTAGAGGCTGATTGTCAGGGAGCACAGAATGGCAGATGCAGGAGGCAACCCAAACCACAGGGCTTCCTGGAGTCATTTCAGATAAGCTGGCTTCACTAAAAGAAAAGGGGAAGTCTGATAAAGCTGGGAGAGAAAGAGGACATCATATTTGCTTTCAATCAAAGGAAAAATAATGATAGTGAAAATGTCATTGCTAGGTAGCTCAAGTCTCTTCTGCCAGGAAGTTACTAATCAAAATAAAAGTGGCATAGCAATATTAGTATCAGAAGAAAGAGATTTTTTAGCAAAAAGCATTATTACCATTAAAGATGACCATGACTTAATGATAAAAGGACCAATTCATCAGGGAGATATAAACAATACTGAACTGTTATTCACCCAGTAGTCTAGCCTCACATTATTCAATATAAAATATAACAAAATTATAAGGAGAAATTGATAAATCTATAATAATATTAGGTGATTTTTCTTTCTCAGAAATTATAGATCTGATAGAAATTAGAAGAAACGTAGAAGGATTGAACAACTTGACTAACAGACTTGATCTATTAGTCCTATATAGAACCCCAAACGAGTAAAAAGAGAATAGTTTTTACCAGGTCAAATAATTGATATAATGAAAACAAATTTCTCCACAGTAAAGTTAGAAACTAATTTTGGGGGTAAAAGAATATCAAACTCACACGTTTAAAAGCTAAACAACACATATCGGTGATTGATAACTAAACAAAGTAAAGTATTATCTATCTATCTATCATCTATCTATATCACCTATCTATGAATTTGTCTAACTTCAATATTTTAAGGGATGGGGTTTAAAAGAAACTGAAAGAGAAATGTATGATTGCAAATAGGAACAATAAAAAATTAACTAGAACAGTTAACCTCTTCTATTTCTGTGCTTGGGCCCGTGGCAGCTTCTCTGCCCCACTTTGTTGTACAGCAGGGGACCAGCCCTCTGGCAGGTAAGAATGCTACATACAGGAGGAGGGCCCACTGAGATGACATTCTACTGGAAAGTTCCATTATTTTCTCAAAGTCTCTGAAATGTGCCATAGATCACAGAACATAAATAGGCCACCAATGTTCTCACAAATGAATGTGTACATTGGCAGCCATTCAGAATAGCTTTTTTTTCCCTCTGTTAATACAAGTTTAAAGTGTTATCTCTTGCTTCCCAGTGCTAAGTGCTAAGTTATCATCATGTACTGGCAGAAATTCAGAGTTCTGATAGCCAGTGGTTCCAAAAACTACATTCAGAAATGAGAGTTACCTTATAAGCTGATGGCATTTTTCTTCTTCCGTAAACCTCCTGTCACTTGGCATTATATAGAAAAATTCAAACCAAGTTTCTGTTCAGCAAGGTTTACAAAAACTACTTCCTAAGAAAGTCATTTTTCAACTTAATGTATAAGTAGTACTTTAGGTTATATTTACTTTACCAAAGCTCTTGAAAATCTGTATCTTTTAGCCTGGTAACTGACTAATGGATGGCACACATATTAAATTACATTGAAGCCAACTTTATGGATAAAGAAGCAGCCGTGTGGGGTCTGGACGCATGCAGCTACCGAAGCAGGACAAAGACTGACGTCCGCTCCTCTGAGGACCCCGGAGCACCCATGAAGCAGGAGGGCCACCAAGCCACACAGCCTGAAACTGGGGCGGAGACCACAGCGGGGCAGCTTCATGCTGAACTGAGCCTTAAGCCTTCTCCTACTTGAGAGTTAAGTGTCCTCCCGCCTACATTTGCTGAAAGGAGAACATAAAGACCATCAGTTTTAGAATTTCCGTAACCATGGTGAAAATGCGGGGGAGGGACATTCTGGTTTCTGGCCCAAGGTGCTGTTTGTGAGCCCTGGGCTCCATTCTCCATTCCCGCCTCTCAAGTCCACGGAACATGTGACAGTGGGGGCACTGTGAACACAGGACACTTGGCCAACACCCCTTATCCTGCTACGGCTGCTTCCCCGGAGAAGTTGTTACGCACACTTCTACCTTGGTCATCTTGTGAGAAGATATAAACTCATATAAATTAGGGTTTAGCATAATCGCTTCCTCACAACTCATAGCTTTTGCTCCTTGTTTATCCTACAATTTCCCTTGTCCATACAAACACTCTTCTCAAAAACCTCCATGGATTCCAATCTCAGAATAAAAGCCAGACTTAAAATGATCCCCAAGGTCCTATGTCACTGGGCCCTGTTCCCTCTCTGAGGCCCCTGCCCATCCCATCTCGTGACATTTCCACTGGCTCTTCTCCCAGGTAACCGCACGGCTTCCTCTGTGACCGCCTTCCAGCAGTCCCTGCTGGTGACCTTACACCTCACCAATGCTTCTTACCCCTCGTCCCTGTGTTAGTCTTCCACTTAGCATCTGAGCTACTTTACTTCTTGATCTGTCTCTGCAGTGGAATGGAAACAGGTTCCATGAGGGCTGAGTTTTTGTCTATTTTATTCACCACTGAACCCTTAAGGCCTGGCGCTGAGCCCAGCAGACAGCGAACACTCTCTCCAGCATTCAACGATTAAAAGAATGAAAAATAAAAGATCTGTTTCTTTTGACACCTTTTCTTCACCCTCATTTCATCCTCTTGCCATCAGTGAAAACAGGCTCCTTACTTTCCATTTACCCCAGACCCTCCCTTCCCTGCCCGTAACACAACCCCACACATTTAATAACAGAAGATAGCATTATGGAGCAACTATTCTGTGCCAGGGACAACGCTCAGTGATTTCTCACATGCTTTTAAGGTAAAAACCACTCATAGTTCAGTTTTTCACAGTAAGAACCCGAAAGCTCATAGACCACTTTCCCCAAGTCCCACAGCTTATAAGTGGGGAAGCCTGGACTCGAACTCGGGTCTCTAGCTCTGGAGCCAGCATGTTTAACCTCCTGTGTGAACCTATCCTTGCAGGAGGAGGTGGTTGCAGCCTCTCTGGCAGCTAGGAGCTCCGGATTTTCCTCACCTCTTTATCCTGGACTCATACTCTATCTTCTGTTTGGTCATCTCCTGTTTCAGGCTGGACACTAAACTGTGCAGTGCACTATGGTTGCTGGTGTTGTTGCCCACAAATGTCTCACTGTTGTCGCTGCTGCTGGTGGCACGACTACTTCGACCTCCCACACTCCTCCGGTCACTCTTGTTTTCATAGTCCCCAGGGTGGGAGAGGTCGTCCTGCGGGGGCCCATCCAAAACAGGGTCCTCAAAATTAGCCCCGTAAAAGTCTTGCTCTGGGCAGGTGGTGGTGGAGGAGCGACAGGAGTTGGAATTCTCGGGGAGGGAGATTTCACAGGAGGAAGTGGACCAGGTGGCGCTGTCGACGCTCTGCTTGTCATCAAGGTTCATCATGGAGAACTGTTGATGGACGTTGTCATAGGTGGAGAGCCTGTTGTGCTGGCCTGACTCTCCGGCTTGCTCTTTCTGCTTGTTATCCCTCAGGGTCACATAGCCATTGGGCAGCCAGCTCATGCTGCGACCGTTCATGGGGCTCCCAAGAGCGTCGGGGTTCAAAATGCCCATTCGCACCGTTCCGTTCTGTACACTGTGGGTGCCCATTTTGGTACCAGACCCCTTCAGGGAAGAGGTCCTTCTGGCCTGTAAGCTCCCATTGGGAGTGGTTTGGGTTTTCTCCAGACCTTCTGCATTACTGCTGCTGAAGGACCCATTGGTGACTATCCCACTGCCCTTATTGAAGGCAGGATTCTTTTTGACCATGAGAGGGGGGCTCCTAGACACATCCAGCTTGTGAACGCTGTTCCTTGGGCTGTTGGTTTTACTACCTGGTAGAGCTGTGGGGGATCCATTATCCATGCTGCTTCTCTGGGGAGACTCGGACTTGTCCCAAGAGCACCGCCTACCAGGACTGTCCTTGGTATTATTGTTCTCCTTGTTCTGTAGCTGACCCATGGTGGCTTTCTTCGGAATTTCATTGTTGTTGTTGCTCACTCCATCTTGGGGTTTGCTTTGCAGTTCTGCATCTTTGGGGAAGAGGCGATCATGTTTGCCAATCATCACTGACATCAACTGCTGGACCACCACAGTGCCTGCAATTGCATCGGAAACACAGTAGTATGAGTGAAATAGTTTTATTTCCCACCTCGAAAGTGACTCTTACAGAACCACAATCAGATGAACGTTCAACATTGTTATCAGTAGTGTTGAACTATATTCTTAATGATGATAATAGCAATAGAAGCTAGAAGTTCTTGGGCATTTACCGTGTGCCATGAACTGCCCCAAGCACTTTCCTTTTGCTAGTTTAGTTGGATTTTAAAACAAATCTATGAATAGGTAGTTATTATCGTTGTATTGTAAATGTTAAGTAACTTGACCAAGGTCACAAAGCTCTTAAGGAGCAGAAACAGGGCTTGAAACCAGAGTTAGCGAGTTCCAAAGAATAGGCTTTTAATCATTATACACCATTTCCTGCAAGTTTGAGATTTAATTATGAGAAGTCTTCCTGAGGAGGAGGTCAATGTGATCTCTCATCTGACAATTGCCTCAAACCACCAAGATATTTTAGTGGCATTTCTTAATGGAACCCTAGATGATCTCTGGTGGATATATGGTCTGTCTTTCTAATGCAGCACAATAATAACACTCCATATGACTTTTGTTCACTATTCAAAAGTTTCAAGGCATTTTAAGTGACAAGAGCCAGAATGGCATAATAAGGATCTTCAGAAATCCTCTTCTCCATAAAAGCAACTGACAAAAGTATTCTGAATCAACATTTGTAGGAATCTGGAAATTAACTAAAGGCTTGTTACAGTCTGAAGAATGTTTATCCAAGAAAAATGGTTGACTCAGAACAGCAAACTCTGTGGTGTTTTAACTTTGTCCCCATCCTCTTCTCGCTAGCTTTGCAATAGCCTTGAAAACTAATATCCCACAGTCACAGTGGGAACCAGCAGCTTGGCAGCCCCTGCAATGGGCAGAACAGAGTTGGAATTCCAAAGCTCCATTCCCAGAGTATTGTCATTGTTTGACCTGTTTGGTGGTTCCCTTGAAGACCCCCCTCACAATGCATGTCTTTATTTGATCTGACTAGGAATTGGACCAGTGTGAAGAGCATTTTTCTCAGGGGCATTTGTCAAAAATAATGAGGGCTCTTTTGTTTAACATCATGGCTGCCAGAAGCAGTGGGTAACAGTTGGGGCAGATAATAGGCTAACCACAAGCTTAAAAGGAAAATCTGAGGAATGTGACTTCCATGGGGGGTTTTGAAAAGCTTGGATCTATTCCTGGGAATCTAGAAAACTACAGGCATGTTTAGGGTTTTGTGCATGCCTACAGCTGAGTGCATGCTCAGGAAAGAACTAAGTCCCTAGTTTCTGACCTCTGGCTGATCTTGAGGCTCTGCACAAGCAGAAACTGAAGGCTACTATAGAGCTCTGAACTACCTGGCTGAATGTCAAAGGTTGGCATACAGAGCCATTTGGTAAAAAAATGGGAAACTTACTGGCCTAGGCAATTTAAGGAAATCTTTGCAAATAATTAGTTGACAACCAAGCAAACCAAGCATAGACTTCAGTGGTCACATATGGCAAAAAGTACAGACTTTATAGAATTAGTCCAGATAAATCACCAAACAAACAACAAACCTGAGGATGGGGAGGACCTGATATCCAAAGTTCTCACATTATTATGTTATTAAAAATGTCCAGTTTTCAATGAAAATTATGAGACATGCAAAGAGTAAAGACATTATGGCCCATACACAGGAAAAAAACAAACTCTGAGGAAGCCCAGACAGGACACTCACTAGACAAAGACTTTAAATCAGCTATTTTAAATGTGTTCTAATAACTAAAGGAAACCATGTCTAAAGAGACCAGATGAAAGTGAGAATAATGTCTCACCAAATAGACTTTATAATCAATAAAGAGACAGAAAGTATAAAAATGAAACAAATAGATATTCTGGAGTTGAAAAGTTGAAATGAAAAAAAAAATCAGTAGAGGGAATCAACAGCAGATATGAGCAGGCAGAAGAAAGAATTGTTATACTTGAAAATAGGTCAACTGAGGTTATCCAGTCTGAGGAACATAAAGGAAAAAGAAGGAAGAAAAACAAACAGAGCCTCACATACTTGTGGGACACCATAAAGATTATCAGCATATGCCTAATGGTAGTCCCAGAAGGAGAGTCCCAAAGGAGAAAGAATATTTAAAGAAACAGTTGCTGAAATGTCTCAATTTGATGAAAAACGTGATCTGTATAGCAAAAAAGATCAGCAAATTCCAAGCTAGGTAAATGCAAAAGGACCCAAACTTAGACCCATCATAGTCAAGCTGTCTTAAACCAAAAACAGAGAAAGAATCTTGAAAGTAGCAGAGAGAAGCAACTCATGTATAAGGGATCCTTAGTAAGATTAACAGCTGATTTCTCATCATTTCTCATTGCCAGAAGGTAATGTGACAAGATATTCAAAATGTTGAAAGACTGTCGAGCAAGAATTCTATATCCAACAAACCTATGCTTCAAAATGGAGGGGAAATAAAGACATTGCTAGATAAACAAAAACTGAGAGAATCTGTTACTACCAGGCCTGCTCTACAAGAAATAGCAAAGCATTAGGCAGGGCATTTTAAATGATGAAAATACCTTGAGAAAGAAAATAATTCTCTTACACAGATGAAAATACTATGGTTCCCATTTGATTCTCATATCTTCACTATGCACTGTAAAGTATGAATTAGAAATGAATACGAATCTCAGACAGCAGAAGTAATCAGACAACAATGGATAAAAAAGTTAATCCACTAATAAAAGCAGTAATTTATTAAAAAATCAATGGATTTATCAGGTTTTATGGCATATTAGCTGAAATCTCAAGTATATTTTCACATATTCCTCACTGCCTTTCAAGCTGAGCTCCTATCCCTTAAAACTGGCTGCCACCACTAACTAGGCTTCTCAAGTAGTTTCCTAACTTGGAGCCCCTTCCCCCCTCAATAACCCAAGAAACTCCTTACGTATTCATTTATTCATGTACCCATAATAAAACAGTATAAGCTAATGCAAACATCAATCATCTTTGCTTTGGCTTGAACTATACTAATTTGATGTGTTAACTGGGTTTATATGATGTTGCTAAAAGCTCCTAGGAATAGTCTCCAATAAACAGACATAGCAAAACAATTTAAATTCTAGTTAGTAAGCGTACTTTCTATATAAAATACTTAAATTGAGATATGGTGGGGAAAATGATGACAAGGGCTTTGACAACGCAGATTTCTACCGGAAACAGCTACTAATTGGGTAGCTGTCAGAGAGTAGAGGCCTGATCTGGGGTGAGGCCACTCTTTAGCTTAAAGCAATGTGTTGGCAAAATTTGCCTCTGAATGTAATTCATCCATCTGTATCCTGCACACTTCTGTGATAATCCAAAACTTACAATATATTTAGATCACAAATCTTCAATGTGCCAGGTCTGATGCTGGGTCAGTGTTGCTCAAACATTAATGTTCGTTCAAATTACCTGGAGATTCTGTTAAAATGTATTGGGTGGGGCATGAAATTTTACATTTCTAACCAGCTCCTGGATGACACCAGCAGTAACAGAATAGTAGCACTGATATCACCTGGGAGCTTCTAAATTGCAGGACCCACTGCAGATCTTCTCAATCGGGGAACTTGCGTGTTAATATCTCCAGATGATTCCTATGTATGTTGGAGTTTGAGAAACACTGTGTTAGGTGAAGATGTTTCACTTACATCTTTTAAATTAACTTTCTCAAAAGGCTGTGAGATAGGACTTAAAATTTTTCAGATGAGAAAATTGAGGTTCAGAGAGGTTAAGCTGTTTGTTCAAGGCCACACAGATGATAAATGACCAAGGTGAAATTTCATACTTTGTCTTCTTCCTCCACAGCATGCACTGTCCTATTATGTTTCAGCTGTTGGAATTTAAATTGTAGTAGTAACAAGTAAACTTGGGGTTGTTCTAAGTAAGAAACTAAATAAAAGACATCTATTTATTGAACCAGAGTTGTGGAAGAAAAAGGATTGAAAAAAATTAATGGTATAATATATCCATCTTTCCTTTTTTTAGCTACCTCTGAATTTGTCATCCTATTTTCAGTGCATGTGGAAGTGAATCTGATGAAAAGATGTTAGTGTAGTTAAAATGGCTGTCAACACTGTCGTTATGTACTGTTTGAAGACATGTGAACTAGTCCTATTTTACTATTTGCTCATATGACAGACACACTTTCAAATATTAGCAGCCTCTATTATATATGACTCTGTCTAGTACTTTGGGAAAATGGAGCTTTTCCCCATCACTGGAATATTAACATTTGAAGCATCACTACTTCTCACCACGGCTGTGAACTATGCAGGGCATTTAATTAATTGAAGAGTGACATTCCCAAGATCTCCACGATGAGTCTGTGAACAGTCATGACTAAGTTACCTGCCATAATTATAGAGTGACTGTCAGGGCCCCAGCGATCTAGAAATCTCTCTTTTCTACCTTGGGAGGCTTTGCTTTCATCTAATATCCAGAATAATAAATGGCAATAGTTCTTGCAAAGGGACTTTCTTTCAATTTTTATATCTTTTTAGGACAGACTAGCTTAGTAATGATGAAGTATGTGTTGCTATATACTCTTTTTTACTTTTTATTTCCTCTTCTCTGTCATTTTCTTTCTTGGGCTGCTAATGAATAACATGAAGCCCAAATAATGAGGTCAGAGTGGTTATAATCACCAGCCCACTCTGAAGAGTCCAAGCAGCTTTGGGGGTCCCACTGAACTACATGGATCCTGAAATCCCCCCTCGCCTGTATACTTTTACAAAGGTTGAATTTAAATATCACATTATAGGCACTTCTTCATAAGAATTGGATAAGAATTCAATTTTCCTTTAAAGGTACCTAGGCACTTTAAAATACACTTACATAGTATGGTGACTAACAAAACATAATAAAAAAAATAAAATAATAAAATAAAATACATATACACAGACATATGACAGCCTTCTATGAAATGTAGTTTCGATTTGTATTTTTGCAATGAATAACCTTATACGTGTGTCATTTTGTACATGTACAGATGTTTGTAAGTTATATCATGAACTTTGACAAATGACAGTCCTGGATGTTTCCATGTAATCATGAAATAGAGAATTCCCTTGTGCCTATTTGTAGCCAATTCCCTACCCCCACCTCCCAACCATGATAATCACTCATCTGCTTTCTAACACTATAGTTTTTCTTTTTCTAGAATTTCATATAAATGGAATTGTACAGTATGAAGTCTTTTGTGTCTAGGCATTATTCACTTAGCGTAATACATTTGACATTTATCCATATTGTTGGATGTATCAAATAGTTCATTCTTTTTATTGCTGAGTAGTATACCATTTTATGAATGTACCAAAAATTGTTTATCTATTCACTGATTGATAGACAATTGGTCTGTTTTCAGGTTGGAGCTATTATGAAATAAAGATATGAACATTTGACTAAAAGCTTTGGTGAACATATATTTTCTTTATATATGGGTAAATACTTAGCACACTGCTCTGGTCTTATGGCTAGTAAATGATTAAGTTTATAAGAAGCTACCCAACTTTGCAAAATGGAGCTCGATCCCAGGACCCCGGGAACATGACCTGAGCCGAAGGCAGACGCTTAACGACTGAGCCACTCAGGGGCCCCAGCTATTTGTTTATCTTTGATGAAATGTCTAATTCAGATCTTTCACCCAATTTTTCATTGGATTCACTGTCCTATTATTTGTATGAGTTATTTATATACCTTTAAAACAAATTCTTTAATTCTTTAATATTTGATTCACAACATATTCCCCATTTCAATGGCTGGCCTTTTTGTTCTCTTAAGGATATCTTTTTTTTTTTTAAAGATTTTATTTATTTATTTGACAGAGAGAGCGAAAGAGCACAAGCAGGGGGAGCAGCAGAGGGAGAGGAAGAAGCAGGCCCCCTTCCGAGCAGGGAGCCTGATGCAGGACTCGATCCTAGGACCCTGGGATCATGACCTGAGCCGAAGGCAGATGCTTAACCATCTGAGCCACCCAGGCGCCCTGTTCTCTTAAGGATATCTTGATGAAGTACAACTTATCAATTTTTTTTATGGTTAGAGATTTTTGTGTCCTAGTAAGTCTAAGGTTTCTTCTCCTATGTTTTCCTCTCTAATTTTATGCTTTTAGCTCTTACATTTAGGTCTATGATCCATTTCAACTTAATTTTCTAAGTGATGTGAAGTAAGGATAGAGGATTTTTAAACATGCAATTTTTCAAGTATCATTTGTTGAAATGACTACCCTTTTCCCACTGAACTAACCTGGCACATATGTCACAAACAAATGATGACATGTGTGGGTCTACTTCTGGACTCTCTTTTCTATTACATCGATCTATATGTCTATCTCTATATTGATAGCATACTACCTTGATTATTTGTGGCATTATATTAAGTCTTAAATCAAGTAGTATATTTCAACTTTCTTTTTCCCTTTCAAATTGTTTTTACTATTCTAGATAATTTTTATTTCCATGTAAGTTTTATAATCAGATTGTCAATTTCTACAAATAAAATTTTTTCTGTAATATTTTTGAGAATTATGTTGATACTATAGGTACGCTTTAGGAAAATTAATAGCTCATTGATTTTGACTATTCTAATTGATGAACATAGTATATTTCCCCATTTACATAGTTTTTTTTCATAAATGTTTAGTAGTTTTCAGGATATATATCTTGTGCATATTTTCTTAAATTTAACCCTAATTTTTGATATTTGTAAGTGTTGTTCTAAAATTATATTTTTTATTTCAATTTCCAATTGTTCAATGTTAGTGTATAGAAATACAATGAATTTTTATAAATTGACATTGTATCATATGACCTTGATAAGTTAACTTATTAGTTACAGTAGCTTTCCTTGTAGATTTTCTAGAATTTTCTACATAAATTATCATGTTGTCTGTGAATAAACAGAGTTGTACAACTTCCTAATTTGTATGCCTTTAATTCCTTCTTGATACTTTATCGCACTGGCTAGGATTTCTAGTACAGTCGAAGTGCCAGAAGTAGGCAATCTTACCTTATGCCCAATCTTAGGGGGGAAAGCATTCCGTCTTTCACCATTAAGTATAATATTATAACTACATTTTTTATAGATGACCTTTGTTAGGTTAAGCTCCTTTTATTTCTAATTTGCTAACAGCCTTTATCATGAGTGGTGTTAGATTTTGTAAAATACTTTTTTTGTATTCACGGAGAGGATTTTTTTTTAAAAAATGTTGTCAATATGGTGAATTACATTGATTTTTATTTATTTTTTTAAAAGATTTTATTTATTTATTTGACAGAGAGAGAGAGAGCACAAGCAGAGGGAGCAGCAGAAGAAGAGGGAGAAGCAGGCTCTCCGCTGAGCAGGGAGCTTGATGCAGAGCTCGATCCTGGGACCCTGGGATCATGACCTGAGCTGAAGGCAGCCGCTCAACTGACTGAGCCACCCAGGTGCCCCAGAATTACATTGATTTTTAAATGGCTAGCCAAGTTTGCCTTCCTGGGATTAAAACCCACTGGTGTTGGTTTATTATCCTTTTTATATGTTCCTGAAGTCAGGATATTAGGGCCAAAGACGTTAAAAAATATCAAATAAAATAATAGTAAAGATTAAATATAATGCCTAGGAAATCTATTTGGTTGATAAAACTATAAAGAAATGCAAGGAAGTGATTGATACAAATGTCTGTGTAGTAAAATAGAGTTATAAGTAAGTGGGGGAGTAAGATGGAGCAACAGGACACAGAGCCAGACTTTTGGGATGCCTAAAAAAGTTATATTTCTTGACCTGGGTGGTGATTTCTAGAGTATTTGTCTTATATAAATTCATTAAGATGTGTACGTGTGTGTGTTATTGGTGGTTTTCATTATCATATGCCTTCTATTTTATAATAAAAAAAGGTTTTAGAAAACTATAGACTAAAGTACTGGTAAGCTTCTTATAGCTTCACATTTTATATCTTCTAATGTCTGCTAAACTCTTCCAAAAGAAATTAAGTTTTCTGGGCCAACTAACTTATTGCCCCAAATCTGATGTTCACTTGTTATTGCCCTAAATATCTGACAAGGAAATGAAGCTGAGGTGGTGCAGGCAAACTCTTAAAAGCTTTCTCTCTGTCTCATAAGACATAGAGGAATAAAAATCGTAGAATTTTCAAGAAAGGAACAGTATCAGGAGTATATTTTGTTCTAAATAAGCTCAGGGTGAAACTAAAATGACTCGTTTTCTTTCTCCTCCCCTCTTCCTTATTAAATTCTTAAATGTTCAATTTGTCCAATTTGTAGAAAACAATGGTACTACTAATGGCCATAGGTAAGAAAGGTATTCAAGCAGTAAGGCCTACTGGAAACAAACAGAAGTAGAAGTTCAGTGTGGAAAATAATTCGAGGCATTTTATAATCTAGAAAACAATTCATGTTTCAAACCACAGTTTAATAAGTAGCATAATCTTACAGAAGACCATATTTTCCTGATTCTTGAAATTAGTCAAAACCAAAATTAATAAAACTATATTAACTTAAGATAGTTACCTTTTGAATTTTCTGAAAATTGAATGGGGCTCAAAAAGTCAACTGGTTTTTCTAGTTCTTGCATAATACTTTACAGCTGATTTATTCTTGTAAGGCTACTGAGGAATCTTTTAGTAAATTATTTTCTTTAGAAAACTAAAAAAAATGCCTGACTTCCAAAGAGAAGTTTTTTGCACTTGAAGGACTTGGGTCAATAAATGAAGTTACCATGGAGTTACTTATTTCCCTAGTTTCCTCAGAAGAGAATAGGTTCAGACCAAACAAAAGACAGTTGATTGGGATTGCCTGGCTGGCTCAGGCAGCAGAGCATGTGACTCTTGATCTTGGGGTTGTGAATTTGAGCCCCACATTGGGTATAGAGATTATAAATAAACTTTAGAAAAAACAAAACAAACAAACAAAAGACAGTTGATTGCTCTCTTGATGAGGATGTAAGATAATCATTTACTTACCCTCCATTATGGTCAAAGGATCTTCTACTTTGGGGCGCAGGATATTAGGGCCAAAAACAGTGGCCAAGTTCTGCACACTCATTTTGTTAACTCCAGAATAGGATTGTACTTCATCCAAGAACCTGTTGGGTATAAGAACATGAACAAAACAATGGTATCAAATTTGTCAGTGGAAGAAAGTAGGTTATTGGGAAATTTATTAACTAGAATATGTTCAAATACAATTATGGACACAAAATTATTTAGAAATTCAAACATCTCTCAGTCAAATGTGGGGAAAATATATTGCAAATGATTAAGGATCAAACTTGAGGGATCATATCAAATATTTCTGGCCTGGCTTAGCTTGGTTTCCTCTGTCAATCACAGAAACAGGTGTATTTGGATAATGTTAATATGGACATGAGATTCAAGAATATGGATTTGCTTTCAATCCTCAAAGAAAACATTTAATTTATATGTATATTCAATTTGAGAACTATAAATAAGATCATCCGGTACAATCCTTTATTTCAGAAAAGAGGAATCAACCCTCTTTATTGAGTAATTTGTCAGCTTCAAGTTTATAGTCTACTAAAAAATGATATCAAACATGGTTTAAATTAAAACCTTAGTTCTACTAATATGAAAAATTAATATAAGCACAATTTTTTCAATTTATTAGGTGCTAAAGAATAAGAAGCGTGCAATAGACTTTTCCCCAAATGATTTTAGTAGGAGGGATTGTTTTTGTAGTCTTTCAGCCATTTTTCATTCCCCAGCCCCTCTTCATTTCTAGATTTCATGGTTTACTAATTGTACTGATGAGACAAAGTGGAAGTGATGAAAAAATAAAAAAGAACTTATTACTTTTTCACTTGGTTTTATTTACTTATTTTTTTATTTCAAATTTTTATTTAAATTCTAGTTAGTTAACATACAGTAGGATTTAATGATTCATCACTCACATATAACACCCAGTGCTCATCACAATAAGTGCCCTCCTTAATATCCATCACTCATTTAGCCCAGCCCCCACCCACCTCCCCTCCATCAACCCTCAGTTTGTTCTCTATAGTTAAGAGTCACTTATGGTTTGCTTCCCTCTCTCTCTTTTTTTCCCTGTCCTTCCCCTATGTTCATCTGTTTGTTTCTTTAATTCCACATATGAGTGAAAGCATATGGTATTTGTTTTTCTCTGACTGACTTATTTCACTTGGCATAGAGGAATGGATAAAGAAGATATATATACCATATAGATATATATACACAACAGACTATTACTCAGCCATCAAAAAGAATGAAATCTTGTCATTTGCAACAACATGGATGAAGCTAGAGTGTATTATGCTAAGCAAAATAAGAGAACTTATTATTATTTAAAATAATATATTTTATGTGTCAGTCATTGCACTAACTTACTAAATTCTTGATGCAACTCTGTGAAGTACATACTATGACCATCTCCATTTTACAGACGAGACACACGAGGCACCAGAGTGGTTAAGAATATTCTCCAAGGACACAAAGTAACAGGTGGCAGAGCCGAGATTTGAACCCAGATCATCTGACTCTGGAGTCTGTGCTCTTGACTACTCCCCTATGACTTTGAAGAAAGGCACCTGTTCCACATATTCATTACTGTTAGACAGGCTAAGCTACAGTAAAACTGAAGGGCAAAAACTCATACCAGTGTAATTTCTTATTTGAAATAGCTGAAACCAAAAGTCTGCTTAAATGTTTCAAGAGAAGTGAAGTTCTCCTACTGTGGAGATAAAGATGGGTAATACGGAACAAGGAAAAGTCTTTTCCCTTTTACTTAAAGAGGATGTCTTTTCTCATTTACCACAACAGTTTGAATTAGTTCAAAATCTTGGGTTGGAACCCTGATGTGTTAATGAATCTATGTTATCAGTGATACTATTTCTTTCTTTTTTAAAATACGAAACCTGGGGTGCCTGGGCAGCTCAGTTGGTTGGGCGGCTGCCTTTGGCTCAGGTCTTGATCTCGGGGTCCTGGGATCAAGCCCCATGTTGGGCTCCCTGCTCAGTGGGGAGTCTGCTTCTGTCTCTCCCTCTGCCCCTCTCCCCACTGGGTTTCTCTCTCTCTCTCTCTCAAATAAATAAATAAAATCTTTAAAAAAACAAATTATGAAACCTAAACTCATATTTGCTTCCTACCATTCCCAGAAAAAGCTACAGTAGGAGATTCTGGAATTCCTACTCAGTTACAGTTGACAGTGAGGTCCACAGTGTCTGGCATTAGCCTTTTTTTTTTTTTAAGATTTTATTTATTTATTCATAAGAGACAGAGAGAGAGAGAGGCAGAGGGAGAAGCAGGTTCCCCGCTGAACAGGGAGCCTGATGCAGGACTCGATCCCAGGACCCTGGGATCATGACCTGAGCCGAAGGCAGATGCTTAACCATCTGAGCCACCCAGGCTCCCTGTCTGGCATTAGTCTTAAATTGCATTTTAGTTCCCACTCTCCTGAACATTTATCTAATCATGACACAAAAAGTATATGCAAATGTTAATACTGCATTGAATTAAAAATTTGAATTATTTAAAAACAAACTGAAAGGCTTTGATTTAAGATACCTTATAATGACTTGTATTGCCAATCATCATCTCTTTATTTAAATTTAATGTTTCAATTTTACATATTTGGTGTCTTTATTTTTTTTGTTTTTATTTAAATTCCAGTTAGTTAACATACAGTGTAATATTAGCTTCAGGTGTGCAATTTAGTGATTCAACACTTCCATACAACAGCCGGTACTCACCTCAACAAGTGCCTTCCTTAATCCCCATTACCTATGTCACCCATCCCCTACCTGCCGCCCCTTTGGTAATCATCAGTTTGTTCTCTATAGTTAAGAGTCTGTTTCTTGGTTTGCCTCTCTCTTCCCGCGCCGCCCCCCATGATTGTTTGTTTTGTTTCTTAAATTCCACGTATGACTGAAATCATATGGTTTCTTAAACAGGGCACAGTCATGGCACACACCATCCCAGGCCATAGGTAAATATGGTCATGAGTGAGAGATTTACCAGGCACAATTATTGTCCTAACAGAATTGAATAAAAATGTCTTTTCAATGAGTCTTGAAGTAAGAGGGAAATAGAAAGAAAATAATATTTATTCAATCAAAAAATATAATTTAAATGTTAAAACAACTGTGTGAAATGTGTGTTTTCAATACTCTTTTACCTAGTAGGACACTTAGAGAGAATAAGAAAATTGCATACAGACACATAAGAAGTCAGTGATAGAAACTGGCCCTCCCCCCACTGGTCTTTCTCATGCTAAGGTAAATGCTCCTCTAAACGAAGATACATGGCACATGTACAAAGAACTTTGATGGAAGTTTGAAGCAACATATCCTTCTTATTAGACCTAAGAGAGACTCAGAAACAGCAAATGGCAAAAATCGAGCAATTTCAGTGCTCAAAGAAACCTTTGAGATCATCTTGTCAAACCTCTTAATTTTATAAAGATCAACACTAGAGCTCAGAACAGTTCAGTGATTTTATTCATGGTCAAAAGTAACTTAGTATTAGGTTGTATATTGTCTTGTTCTGTTTAGTTTTGTCTTTAGGACAATTCTTACCTGCAAATATACTTCAGGAGGTTGTAATTGACCACTGGCAAACTCTTCACCTGCTTTGCTAATTCCTTAACACCCTGAGTAAAAAGAAATAGAGAATGAATGTTATCTAAGCGTTGGCCTTGGAATTAAAGCAAATAAAAAATGGGTATACAGTTTTTTTCAGTAGTTTCACATATCATCAGTGAAGAATCCTGTCCTGAAAACTTGCCACTATTAGAGAGCATTTCACAAATATTTTCAAAGATGTGAAAAAGTATTTCAAATATTTCCATAAGTACAATTTGTGGAGAAACAGATGTTAAGTGAAGCCTTTTAAACATTTTTAATACTTGCTCACTGTTGACTAAAAAGGGAAGGTAGCCTCATTTATAATAAGGTTATCTGGGGAAAAAAGTAGCCTTAATGTAGTGAGGATCTTTCCCATTTCTGGCATGCCCAAAACAGAGACAAATACACGTCTACTGACAAATAAGTCTCTCAAGATGGGCCATGTCTAGGATACACTGTTTGGGGTGGGATGGAGAACGAAAAACCTGCTCTTCCAGGACATTTCGCAAATGGATTAATTGCTTGGGTTCTTCTCATTGTAGAACTTCTAAAATGTAAATGGTCCCAGAAAAGCTAATGGATAATGTAATCTAATTTGTTCTTCTTCCTGAAAAAGGCCAGATGGTAAACATCGCAAGCATTCTGGGACATATGGTCTCTGTCTCAACTACTCAACTCTCCTGTTGTGGTACAAAAGCAGCCACAGACAATATTACATAACAAAGTAAAACTTCATTTATAAAAATAGGCAGCAATTTCAACAAGAGTGCCAAGAAAATCCAGTGGAGGAAACAAGAGTCTTTCCAACAAATGGTTCTGAGACAACTGGATATCCACGTGCCACAGGATGCAGTTGGATCTTTCCTCATATCATAAGCCAAAATTAACTCAAAATGCATCACAGACCTAAATGTAAGAGTTAATGTTACAAAAGTCTTACAAGAAAATATAGGAATAAATCCTGGTGAGCTTGGTTAAAGACTTCTTAGATATGACATTAAAAGCACAAGTGACAAAAGAAAAATAGATAAATTGGACTTCGTTGCAATTAAAAACTTTCGTGCTTGAAAGGACACTATCAAAAGACTGAAGAGACTTGGGGCACCTGGGTGGCTCAGTCATTTGAGTGTCTGACTCTTGATTTTGGCTCAGGTCATGATCTCAGGGTCATGGGAGTCTGGCATCGGGTTCTGTGCTCAGCAGGGAGTCTGCTTGAAATTCCCTCTCTCTGCCACCCCCTTCTAAAATAAATAAATAAATCTTTAAAAAAAACCTGAAGAGACAACCTATAGAATGGGAGAAATATTTGCAAATCAAATCATGTATCTGATAAGAGCTTTATAATCTAAACTATAAAGAACTCTCACAACTTGATAATAAGACAAATAACCCAATTAAAAATGGGAAAATGATTTGAAGAGATGTTTTTCCAAAGAAAATATGTGAAGAGCCAATAAGTACATGGAAAAATGTTTAACATCATTAACCATCAGAGAAATGCAACTCAAGCTCAATGAGATCTCACTTTACTTACGTTAGGATGGCTATGGTAAAAAAGAGAGATAACAAGTGTTGGCAAAAATGTGGAGACGTTGGAATCTGCACACATTGCTGGTGGGAATTTAAAATGACGGAGCCTCTTTAAGAAACACACATATGGCCCAGCAATTCTGCCTTCTAGGTATATACCCAGGAGAAATGCAGACATATATCCATGCAAAACTTTGCACGTGAATATTCACAGCAGCATTATTAATAATAGTCAAACAACAGAAACAACACACATGTGCTACAACTGATGAATGGATAAATAAATAAATAAATAAATAAATAAATAGCATGAAATACTAAATATATGTGGTATAGTGTGGATGAACCTTGGAAACAGTGAAAGAAGCCAGTCACAGAAGACAATGTAGTGAATGATTCCATTTATATGAAATAGCCAAAATACACAAGTCTATAGATACAGAAAGAGATTAGCAGTTGCCAAGAGCTAGGGAAGGTGGGGCCTGGGGAAGAGATATGGCGTTTGTTATAGGATGATGGAAATGTGCTAAATGTTCTAAAATTAGATTTTGGTAGTGGTTGCACAACTCTTGAGAATACAGTTGACCCTGAGTAATGTGGGGGTGAAGGGCACCAATCCCCCCCAACTCGAAAATCCATGAATAACTTTTGACTCCCCCAAAACTCAATTACTAATAGCCTGTTGTGGACTGGAACCCTTACTGATAACATAAACAGTTGATTAACAAATATTTTGTATGTTTTATGCATTATATGCTGTATTTTTACAATAAAGTAAGCTAGAGAAAAGAAAAGAAAATATTAAGAAAATCATAAGGAAGAGAAAATACATTTATAGTACTGCACTGCAAAAAATCCATGTATAGGAGGACCCGTTCAAACCCCTGTTGTTTGAGGGTCAACTGTATACTAAAATGCACTGATTGTACACTTTAAATAGGTGATTATATGGTATATGAATTGTATCTCAATAAAGCTGTTTTAAAAAAATGGTACCTAAGATTTGGTAGAAGGCATTGTTTAGGTAATTTAGAGGGGCACACAATGAAAAAGAGAATATGAAATAAGGCATCCACTTTGTTCATGGACTGTTTGGCCTCATGTAGCACACAGTTAACTATTTAGAGGAGCAAAGAGGGCAAGGAGGGTTCATTTCATTTATTAACCTGCAGTTTCTTTTTGATAAGAGAGGGGATTAAGAAATGGGACCTGAGTTGTGTGTGTAATGTCAAAGTGTGTGCAATATCAATAAATACATTAGTGGAAAATAATCCAAGGATGGGACAAAAGGAAATTTACAAATTAAAAACTAAGAACATTGACAAGAAAGCCAAATGAAGGTTTTTTAAGAAAGAAATGCATCAACTTACAGCTTCTTCTTCCTTGCTGAGCAGTTTGGCGCAGGACAAAAAATCTTCATACTTTGCATAAGGAATGACTGGTTCTGGAAGTTCTCGGAGATAGAGTTTAAGAAGTGACGCCACTGTGTGTACGTCCGTGTTGCTGTGGAAATAGAAGTGTGAAGATATTCTTTGGAGTAAACTTTATGCTATCCGATTTAGTTTTTCATCAAATACACATTGAAGAGTCGGAATTCTATACGAGTTGGCAATTCAATCAGTAAGTTCAGCTTTCAAGAAGCATACACTTTCATAAGGCCTATGAAATGCTACCACAGGTGGAGAGGAGAGGGATCTGGAAGGACTCTGGAAGCTTCAGTGTGGTCTGAATATATTCAGAAGGGCAAGGACTTTTCTTTTGTGTGTACTCGATGTTAAGCAAAAGTGTTAACTTTGGAAAGCAATGCCAATATACCAGACTTTAAATGAAATATAATACAATTTACAAAAAATACCAAATCCATCTATGCATGCATGTATTCAGTGTCACAGTTAATCACTTCTGAATCCTGGCTTCATTTCTTACTCTTTAGAAGACACTGGTGACTGGTTATAGATATCAGAAACTTAGTATGACATGTTATAAATTTTTTAAGCAGAACTTATTTTGAAATGATTGGTTCTCAGCATGATCTCTTGTCTAATATTCTAAGACAGTTGGGAATCCTTAGGGTCTTCTAGAAAGAGAAGGAATGTACTACAAAAATAAACAATGAAAACACAACCTGTCCTTTGTATAATGTGCAAATTTATACAAAGTGACAGGATAATTTCTTAAAATACTAATTTACATTTTGTGCTCTCTATCTCCATGTTAATCCCATGAAGATGGCAGACAGTAAAGACTACAAGAGGTGAATTTTGTTTGTTTGTTTATTTAATTTTGAGTGAGGGGAATAGAAATGTGGCAAGGAGGAATTGGTGGGCAGGGAGTGAAAGGCCACTTGACCTTGAGAAGTTGAAGAGCAGCAGTGAACAAGGTCAGGGATTCTGTAGGTATTGAGAATGAACATCCCACTCCCAGACGGTGTTGCAGGAAGTGACATGTCCCCAGAGGGCTATACCTTGAGAGCTACCATACAGTTGAACTTCCTGCCTCAGTGAATATTCTCTTGCCTCAAGGGTGACATGGAAGCAGAGTTGCCATCACAAAACTACAGGGGCTGGGACAATGGGCATCTCAGTTCTCAATTTTGGATTTCATCAGCTATTTCCCACATGCCTACTACTGTATTGAACTACAGAAACACACAGTGGCTAGGACCCCAAATGGTTAAAAAAAGATTATTTCAGCCTGCTCGAAATTTATAATCTAGTGGGGACAGGGCATATTAAGTAGATAATAACACAAGCATACAATTGCAAAGTGTGGTGAGTGGTAATAAGGAAAAGTGCTGGATGATATCTAATAACAAGAGAGGACTAATTAGGGGTTGGAGGGCTTCTCTGAGGAAATGATTCATAGGTCAAGGTCTGAAGGGTTGTAATAATTAACCAAATGAGAGCAGAAGCACAAAAGAATGCATTCCCGATTAAAGCAAGGCAGGTAAACAGAGCCCAAAGTGGGAGGGAACATCCTGTCCTTGAGGAGGTAACAAAAAGCTAAGGGAGAGCCAAGTTCAGAGTGGGACTGGATGAGTTTTGCGTGTAGGCAGCATTCTCTTAGAGTCGGGGACTCCACCTTCCCCCATATCAGACAGGGCGAAGGTTGAGCTGCTTCATTTCAGTGTTGAAGTCAGTCAAAGCAGGTGTTTTGTCAACCATTCTGCAGATGTTAAAATGATGGAGGTAATCTGATAGGGCCTGTCTTAAATTAATTTTGTTCTTTCATGATTAAATAAATATATTTTTTTCCCCTTAAAATTCCGAACTGATAGGCAATATAGAAGTCAACTCAAAGGCTAGTAAAGAAAATAAAAGTCACATCTCTGGGACATCTTGAAAACTGTGCCTAAGCATATTAATTCCATAAATTACTTTCTACAAAATTTTTTAAACAGATAGTCCTAACATAGTGTCAATGGTAAGACTAGTTTTTTTGTGTGTGGTTTTTTGTTTTTTTTTAAACACTGTATTTTATGCATATCAAAGCCCTTCTGTGTTTCTCTGGCTATGTAGTGAAGAACCTGGCCCTTGAAGGTACAATCATCAGCACTAACAAAACCACAACCTGGGACAGGATAGGCAGTGCAATCAAATATTACAATAAATGATTTCCATCTTTTGATTCTGCTCTAATCCAACCCAACCCATGACTAGGTTGCTTGTGTCGCCGTCAAAGACAATGACCATTGTGTTAGAGTTACAGGAAGGTACAGAGAAAAATATAAAAATAAAAGATAAAATAAGTATAATTTCAATACATGGAGTATGTTATCTAGAATTTGTCTGACTATGTAAATAGAATATATAAAAATCTTTGTGAAGGAAATGTAATAAATGAGGCAATAATGATAAGAAATATACATTTAATGAAAAATTCTGTTCTCGTGTTCTCAATGACTGACTATTCATTACATTGACTGTCCCCGGCACACTGGTTTTTAAAAATTTTTTATTTATTTATTTTATTTTATTATGTTATGTTAATCACCATACATTACATTATTAGTTTTTTTATGTTATGTTAATCACCATACATTACATCATTAGTTTTTGATGTAGTGTTCCATGATTCATTGTTTGCGTATAACACCCAGTGCTCCATGCAGTACGTGCCCTCTTTAATGGCACACTGTTTTTAAGGTAACTTGCTTGCTACTGTATTATTTGGCTTCTAATGAAGTTGAGCTATAGTACTGAGGACATGTGAACACTAGATGGCACCATTGTAAAGTTAGAGTAGTGAGAGGGCGCGAACATTGCGAAGGATGAAAGGCTGCAGAATCATTCTTCATCCACCAGCAATTTTCTCAGCACCAGAGCTGCAGTAATGTTCCAAGAATAGAAATATTTGAGCTATGAATCAAGGTAAGAGACGTGGTCGGGATGATGATTTTATTCCTTCCCTAAAGTGATGCGTTACATTAGCTTTCTAGCATTATAGTACACACCCACACATGGTTAGTTGTATAGAAATGATGAAGAAAAAATGACCAAATACTTTTCCATTTTTTTTCAATTAACAAAGGTTATTAAATTTTTACTTAAGGGCTAAAACTTAAAAATATATTACCTTCTTTTTTTGGGCTTTATTAAACTTAGGTTATTCTGTGGAAACAGAAACACCTACATTTTCCTGGCGTTCTCATTTTTGGCTTTGTCCTTTCCCACTGAATGGAAGAAAACAATTGCTTCTGGGAAGACTCCAGCATGTATGCCGGTTCTGATTCACCTCAAGGGGCTCACAGTCCATCTGCCCTTCTTGCCAGAAAGCCACCTACTGCAGCGGGAAGTCTGGTGCTTGTCTGAAAAATCTCTTTGCATATCCGCTGTACAAAATGGCAGCCATCTGCATCTCACTGTCCAGCCTATCTCTTACTGAAAACCCACGATTCTGACTAATTAATATTTGCTTACTATGGACATCCAAATAAGTAAATACTAATATTGTGTGGTAATTGCCCAATGTACCTAGGGGAACATGTCATCTTTGTCCCAGAGAAATGTATCTCAGTCTTTATCAAAGAAAGAAAAATGATGGGGCGCCTGGGTGGCTCAATCGGTTGAGTGTCCGACTCTAAATCTCAGCTCAGGTCTTGATCTCGGGGTCATGAGTTCAAGCCCTGCATTGAGCCTATTTTTTTAAAAAAAAAAAAAAGGTGAAGTGACTGCACTGTGGCACAAGTCAGTGTACAATAGAGAATTAAGATACCTAACCTGGTTAATAATAATGAATAATAATAATAACAATAAGAGCTGCAGCAGCAACACCGCCTATACATACCTCACTCTACATCAGGCCTGTGAGCAGGTCCTGTTACTAACCCTATTTTGGGTACTTGAACAAGAAACCAACCCGGTATGAAATTCTTTCTGGCTAATCACTAAGTTATGAGAGGTTTTAAAGTCTTCTGGTAGAAATTCAAGACTACTTGCTAATGCAAAATCATTATACAAATCTCAGGTCTCTTTCACTCACCTGGTGGTAGAATCTGTTTTCAGAAATTAAGATGAATAATCATGCACATTCTATCCAGTGATGGCAAGGAGGCAGAGACAGGCCCCAGGATCCTGAGTAAAGGAGCCCGCAGAGCAGGAGATGCTCTGAAGCATGTGTCCTTTAATTGATCAACATATGGGTTTTGTTTTCCTCTTATATTGTACTTGGACTCTACTTCTGAGTCCTGCTTCCTCACGTATAGTCTTTTTACCACGCTTAAAGGGAGGATTTCATGAAACTTTCACTAATTGACCTACTTTTATATTCTCATGCGCATGCCTTTGGTCATTCTGGAATCCTTCTACCAATAGTAGTTCCCAAATACTTATGGTGGGCATGGCTTCATGCCACATGCTGGGTGAAACAGAAATGAATAACATAGATCTTTTTGTCCCCCTTGGGCTTATATCTCTAACTAATCACCAACAATACTTTTCCATACCATGCCCCTACTTCTTAACCCTTCCTGTAAAATCTAGCTGCTAAGTCGCTGTCAAGTGTGAGATCTTAAGAATGTTCTTTACAGTTCCTGGAAATTGCCTGCCCTATTTATAATCTATGTACCATATAGGCCTCTCACTAATCTGAACAGGGATAAAAAAGTCTGACAACAATCCTTCCTTGTTCATCCACTATTCCCTCCCCTTCCTTCCCTGATAAATAGACTCTCATCTATGGATCAGTTCAAATGCCACAGTAATTACAAGTATAATACTACACAGGCAAAACCTTGAAACTTTTAAGCCTCAAAATTAGAAATGGGAATTTTTCACCCTGGATGCTATGCACAGAGCACAATATAATCTTTTGATTTCACTGAATAGAATGAATTTCCAACGCACCCACATTGGAAATTATTAAAGATAATGTGAACTTATTTGCAACACACACAACAATGAGAAGACCCAAAATTCGCTTGGAATTAAAAAATAATGTCAGGGGGTGCCTGAGTGGCTCAGTCGTTAAGCGTCTGCCTTCGGCTCAGGTCATGATCCCAGGGTCCTGGGATCGAGCCCCACATCGGGCTCCCTGCTCCGTGGGGAGCCTGCTTCTCCCTCTCCCGCTCCCCCTGCTTGTGTTCCTGCTGTCGCTATCTCTCTCTCTGTCAAATAAATAAATAAAATCTTTAAAAAAAAAAATAATGTCAGGTCCATCAAACTCCAGGGAGAACATATAGGAGACTGAAGCCATTCAGCCACACGATTATGATGAAGACTGCTGTCAAATTGTCTTAAACAACATGTTCTTTCCACCAGATTCACGAAGGCATAGAAGAACATATCTGAAGGTAGTAAGCAGTTCCAAACGAAACTAAATGTTTACAAGAAAAGCCTGGTTCTTGGGGTGCCTGGGTGGCTCAGATGGTTAAGCATCTGCCTTCAGCTCAGGTCATGATCCCAGGGTCCTGGGATCGAGCCCCACATCGGGCTCCTGGCTCAGCGAGGAACCTGCTTCTCCCTCTGCCTCTGCCTCTCTCCCTGCTCATGCTTTTTCTATCTCTGTGTCTCAAATGAATAAATAAAATCTTAAAAAAAAAAAAAAAAAAAAAGCCTGGTTCTGTTTAAACTTATTTATTTTTTTTACGTATCTGTCAAAACCGCTACACATTTCAGCAGGGCAACTTGAATCTGGTTCTGTCATGGCTCATTGTTGTTATGTGTCACCACTGAATTATATACAACAACAACAAGACACTTTTACCTGTCTGGACTACACTGAATCAGTGCTCGTGCCAAACAAGCCTTCCAGTTTAAAAGTAATGACAGAGAGCTGCACGATGATCTCCGCTATGGACTGAGTTGTGCGTCCTCCCTCATTCATTTGTTGAAGCCCTAACCTCTGGTGTGATGGTATTTGGAGATGGAGCCTTTGGGAGATAATTGGGGTTAGAAGAGGTCATGAGGATAGGACCCTTGTTTGATGAGACTGATGCCCTTATAAGAAAACACACCAGAGAGCTTGTTCCCCAAGCCCTTGCTCCCTTACACATGCAAGGAGAAAAGGCCACGTGAGCCCAGGGGGAGAAGAAGCTGTCTACAAGCCAAAACGAGAGCCCTTATCACAACCTGACTGAGTTGGCACCTTGATCTCAGACTTCCAGCCTCCAGAGCCGTGAGAAAATAAATTTCTGTTGGTTAAGTCACCCAGTCTGTGGCATTTTGTCATGGCAGCCTGAGGTGGCTAATATAACTCCCAAATCCACATCTCGCGAGCTTACCTATAAAACCATTAATAGTACTGGTAAGGTACTAGGTAATGAAAGGTTAGCAGAAAGTTAGAAATGCACTTTCAGATAATGTGGATTTATGGAAATATTGTCAGATAGATCAATGTGATAGAGAAAAAAGTGATCAACCTTAGATGCACACTAGAGTCATACAGAAAGTTTTTCAAAATACCGGTGATTGGGTCCTATATATTCTGATAGAACTGGTAGGGGCAGTGAGACTTTTAAAAAGCTCCTCAAATGATTCTCATGTGCTGCCATGGTTGAGAAACATCAATATGGAACACGTATTTGAGGTAGAAAACTTCCAAGGACAGGAGGCAATTCCGATGTAGAATGGTCACGAGTTCACAAATTTAAATCTGGCCACTGTATCACCCATGGGAGGCTACTAGTTATGCACTCGTCTGTCCAGTGTTCCCTGATAGAAGACAGGCGGGAGAAACGTTGGTCGAGAGACGCTGTTACGCTTAAATAAAATTGTCACGTTGACCCTTCCTTTCCTACTTCTAGAATTACTTACATGTATAGATGTATGTGGGCATAAAGACTCTTCCCTTACAATGCTAGCTAAACACATAAAAAGAATATTTGATAGTTTTATATACAACAAGCATACCACACACATCAGCACATGCATGCATCTGTATCTTATACACAAACTAACAGATAAAACACTCTGTTGTATAGTCGTAGGAAGAGATTCTTTAGAGCAATATGGGTTTGGTGAGTCCAAATAATAGAACCCTCAAATAGAAAGTAGCTACATCCCCAAACTGAAAAAAAAAATCACGGATATTTGTCCATTTGTTATTTTTGATGAATACTTCCCATAGATGTCTCTCATTTCATTATTGTTGTTGTTGTTGTTGTTGTTATTTGCCACCTCACTCTCCTCCTCCTACTTGGCCATCATTCCTTACCAGCCAGCTCCCCAGTTTTTCTTCCTCTGCTGGCCTCTGGAATCTATGCACACTCTGTGAGCTCAACTATCACTTTTCTATAATAACTGCAAAGTACACCTCTTCACACCAGACCTTTCCATGGAATTCGTAGATGTTCCATACATACTTTGAGCTCCATGTAAACAAAGCTGGATAACAACAACAAAAAACCTTGCAAGAAACCTTGCAACCATCTTAGCCATTTTCTCAACCATGGATGGCATCATTCACACAAATAAACAAGAAAACTAGAAGTCAGCCTAGATTTTGCTTTTCCTGAGACCCTAAATCTAACAGTGGTTAGTGATTCTCAGACTGAGCTGCACATTAGAATCCCCTGGAAAGTTTTAAAAAACACTCATGACTGGATCCTATATATTCTGATGTACCTTATGAATCAATTTCCTCTTCAGCAAGCTCAGTGACACTGCTCAAGTTCAAGTTCATATCACTCATCTCCAATAATGTAACATAACGCTGGCTGGTTTTTCTGTTGCAAGCCTGTCTTCCTGTGCCCAGTCCCCTGAACATACACATATAGGTGGTAATCATTAGTAACAAATAAATATAAATGACAAGTAAAATGCCTTGCTGTATAGCTTTTGAATACTATGTTTGAATGCAAAGGGCAAATGTATAAACATATATAGATAAATATACATCACAAAGAAACGTATGTATTTACTTTATAGTCATTAGAGTTGTCATCATTTATTTAGTTTGAGCTACAGAGCACTGATTCACTTTATAAATAGCTAATATGTCTAAGTAAATTAAATTCTTATATTAAAGAATAAAAATAAAATCTGACTTTTTCCATTATAGTACCAAGATGCTTTCACTGGAGAGGAAAGGCTAGTGGGATTGAGGCATTTATAAGGCTTGATGTAGAATATTCACAAAAGTTTCCTTAAAGTAGTATTATATCAGTACAACTATTTTAACAGGCTATCTTGTACATACATATGCATTCACTTCCAACAACAACAAAAAACTAAAACCTTAAGTAGATAAGTTCTGGAGGTCCAATGCACAGCATGCTGAATATAGTTAACAATGCTATTTTATAAAACTCCAAGTGCTAAGAGCCTAGATCTTAAAGTTCTTGGCACAAAAAAGAAATTATAATTATGTGACCTGATGGAGTGTTAGTTAACATGATGGTGGTAATCATTTTGCAATACGTAAATGTATCAGACCACCACATTGTATACCTTAAACTTATACAATGGTGTATGTCAATTATATCTCCATAAAAATGAATAATTTAAAAATAACATAAGTGTTGTTGGTTAGTAAATTAATCAACATGGCTATTAAAATGAGTTAGTATGTCCCTCCAACTCTGGTGATTTGGGACCTAAGAATCAATGTTACATGCAAATTATTTACCTTAGAAGCAATATTCAAATGTATATGATACAGTCTTATACTATAAATGACATTAATATTGTCCAAACTCTTAAGAGTCAAGTCATAAAAAAATTTTTCCTATAGAAATTAAAGCTGAAGTCAATGAAGCCACAAAGATTTTCTTACTAAACTGAGATCCTACTCATATCAATGATGCATATAATTGCTTAGAAAAAGGATTGACCTAAGGAATTATTTGAAAGTCACCAATGATAAAGAGATTAGGGATTAGTGATAGCCTGTTTACAAACCACAGAGATTCTATTTTAGGTGTGTGGGTATCTCTACATCCTACATATACACACCACGTATACACACATGCACACACATACTGCATACGCATAAATATATATTTCATTTTTTGTAGAATTAAAATAAAATGTATCTAGTCAGGTCTGAAGAACACTAAGACACTTCTTGATCGACTGTACATGTTGGACTTTGTTCTTGCTAATTAGTGCCAGCAGATCTTCATTGCATTTATTTATAATTGTTTTAGGAGAAAGTTCAAGGCTTTGAGTTCCACAGAGTATCTATAGTTGCCCATAGATGAAGCAGAGAGTTTGCTCGGGTTTTTATTAAACATGAGCATTCTTTTTTTTTTTTTTTTAAGATTTTATTTATTTATTTGAGAGAGAGAGAATGAGAGAGAAAGAGCATGAGCGGGGTGAGGGGCAGAGGGAGAAGCTGACTCTCTGCCCAGCAGGAAGCCCGACGTAAGGCTCGATCCCGGGACTCCAGGATCATGATCTGAGCCAAAGGCAGACGCCTAACTGAGCCACCTAGGTGCCCCAATTATGAGCATTCTTAATCTAGGTTGGGAGTTATGCCGAAGTAACATCTACCCGTTAGCACTTTCCCTCGCTATTCTATGGAACATAATTTCCTAAACACACAAAGTGTAAAATAAATGCCAAAAAATGTAAGAATGATTAAAAAAACTAGAAGATTATTGTTGACCTAGATGACTTATTTTTAGGTGGGTATAAAAAGACTATTCACAGTAAGGGATATAAGAAAATCCATTATAGGAAACTTAAGATTATATTAAGCAAATAGCACTTACTACTCAATGGATTATGTGACTATGGTTTGAGGGAGGTGGGGTTAGATATCTCTTGCTCACCTCACATTTCCTCTAGGAATGGCTCATATATAAAATAACTGGACGAAATACTCTATATCATCTAAGTATACTGTGATTATGCAATTATCTACTTAGATTTTGTAAGTGGTGAGCTTTCAGTTCTTGCTTAAATGGGATATGCTATTTTTCCTAACATTTGACTCCTGACATACAGACCCTGAAGGCTTCTTTCATAGATAGTTTACACGGCTCTACCAGTTTCCATGTCTTTACATTAGTAAATGTATATACATGAGACTTTATCACATAGCCCTTTCTTGCTTCAATTGCACCAAGGACTTGAAGTGCTATGGGTTGCAATTTCAGTTTCATATGGTCCTCAAAATTTTGCAAACAGTTAATGAACTTGACTTAGCTACAATAAAAAGTTACAGCTGCATTTAGTTACTTCTCAATTTTATATTGTTTGCTTACATATTTTTCCCTTTAGTAAACTCTGCAGATGGAATTTCAGGAGAAACAAAAAAAATGTGATCATCATAATACATTCAACAATTTATTTTTTTCCTGGAGATTTCAGATTATGCAACCAAGGATTCCCCTGAGAAGCATTGTTGAGGTTCTGGTGCTGAGGGGGTATATTTATGCTAAAAAAAAAAAAAATTATTTTTAAATGTTTTTAATAGCATTTAAAACCTACATACATACTTTAATCTTTCTATTTTAAAATAAAAAATAAAATAAAATATTTTTAAAAATAAAAAGAGCCAAATATCACAGTAATTTTCTAGCTAACAAAAACTAAATAGCAATCAAAGTTTCCTTTATATATATATCTATTTTTTCCTTATTAATGTGTCCCTAACACTGATTTCATTGCATATTGCCCATTTCCTTCCATAACTGCCACACGTTTGGAAAACTTTATCTGATTCTGGGAAAAACAATAAAAGATAAAACATTGTTTTCCAGAAACCTTATTTTTTTCCAGTAAAGTCAGCAAGGTAGAAAAAACTTTTGTGTCTTATAGAGGAGAAAAGTAAATAGATGCCTGGTTTTACATCGCTGAATCTCTAACTAATAGTGTTAGAAGGAACTTAAAAGGATTTGCTGATACATCCAGGTGAGTCTACAAATCAACACCCAAACCATCCAAGTCCATGCAAAACTCATTCCTTCTCCAAACACTTCAACAGTCTCTTGTTATAACACAAAAGCTTTCTCAACGTATAGACTAAATGACACCACCCCAGTTTATTTTTGTGGATATATATATTGAGAGAAAGGACAAAAAGCTTTAAAAAATCCAGCTGTATACTTATTGGGTGTCTCATATTAAAATCTGTCATGCTTCTTGAAAGGATAAGAAAGGATACTTCGCTCCCACATATACAGAAATTTATTATATTAGTGCTGTTTTCTACTTAGACCATTTTTAAGAGAAGTCAATGTAAGCAGAAAAAGAGAGACAATTTTATTGAGAAGTAGTAAGGAGTTTTGTTTTTGTTTTGTTGCTTCATTGTTACTATTTTGTTATAAATCAAAATCTAGTTCACTTCTGGAGTAGGCTGCACCCATATTCACGAGAGCATTTCTGGAGTACAAAACAAACAGAGGCACTGGACTTAATTTAGAACTGTCGCTCTGAGGAAATTATACACCCATTCATAAGATTATGATTCTATATTGACACAGACAGGCATTTTGCTTCAGCTGACAAAAATGATATCCTGACAGAATTTTAGAAGTTGTTTTGAAACATGACAATTTTCAGGCTTCCTAAATTGAAGGCTTTGAAAATAAGCACATGAATTATCTACTTATTGAGATATCAGAAATACTAGCATCCTTTCATTCGATTTTGAATATATTCAAAATATACTCCTTATATCCTTTTATTCAACAAAGGTTTATTGGGAGCCTACACTGTGTCAGACATTTTTCTGGGTGCTAGGGATAAAAAACGGTGATCAAGATTCATAAAATTCCCCCACTTTCTTTAAGCTCATATTCTATGTAAGTGTAGAGTTCTATTTTATGAATACAGAGTTTTAAATGAATATCCACAGTGATTTCCTCATGGGTATGAAGATGCATGCCTCCATGGTATCACAGTTGGTTATCGCAATCCTAAATAGATACTCCCAGAACATTATTATTGATTCTTCAGCAATTGAACCATTTCCTTATAATAAATTATCAAAATAATCAGAGAAATCAGACATTTAAAAATCATATGATTTCTAAAGGGCACATCTAAGTGGTTGATAAGCACATAAAAAGATACACATCAGTAGCCGTTAGGAAAATGCAAATTAAAATAATGGTACCATTTCACACTCACTAGAATGGTTAGAATGCTCCCTACTCAGCGGGAGGCCTCCTTCCCCCTCTCCCATTCCCCGTGCTTGTGTTCCCTCTCTCGCTGTCTCTTTCTCTGTCAAATAAATAAATAAATAAAAAATCTTAAAAAAAAAAAAGATTAAAAAATTGGCCCACTCATCCATTGCTGGTAGAAATATGAAATGGTGCAGCCACTTTGGAAAACAGTTTTGCAGTTCCCCAAGTCTTAAACATAAATATGACAATTCTACTTCTAGGTATATACCCAGGAGAAGTGAAAATATATGTCCACACAAAAAACTGTGCATGCGTGTTCACAGCAACATTATTTATAAAAGCCAAAAAATGGAAACAATGGAAATATCTATCAATAGATAGATGGATAAACAAAATGTAGTATATCCACAGTATGAAATTCTATTCATCAGTGAAAAGCAACAAACTACTGATAATATGCTATAACATGGACACACCTCAAGAGCATTATGCTAAGTGAAAGAAGCTGGATGCAAGAGACCATATATTGAATAATTCCATGTCCAGAAAAGGGAAAATCTATAGAGACAGAAAGCAGATTAGTGGTTGTCTGGGGATGAGGGCTGCTGGAAATAACAGTAAATGGCGTAAGGGCTGTCATTTGGGTGATGAAAATGTTCTAAACCAACATGTAGTAATGGTTGTATAACTTGGTAAATTTGTCACAAATCATTGAATTCCACCTTTGCAATGAGTGAATCACATGATATGTAAAATATGACTCAATAAGTTTATTTCAGAAAACGCATGCCTTTAAGGAATGTACTTTCACCAAGCACATGCAAGAATATTTACAATCTGATTTCTAAGATACACACAAGCACCCACTTTCAGAATGTAAAACCTTGCAGGTATCTTATTTCTTTCAGTAGGAATTTCCATGGAGATTTTAAAACAGAAATGAAGATATCCTAGAATAAAACACTGAAGAGCTTAGGTTCAAACATAGGTTCAAGCATATTACTTTTCCTTATCATATAAAATGTTAGAATCATCATTATCATCAACATCATGATACCTACAACAATGGCAGTAAATGTGCTAAGTGTCTTACTCCATTATATCATTTCTTCTGGTGATTTTGTTCATTTTGGTTTATTTATTTATGTAGTTAGTTCGTTCGTTAGTTTTTTTTTTTTGTTTCTTTGTTTTTAAAGATTTTATTCATTTATTTGACAGAGAGAGACACAGTGAGGGAGGGAACACAAGCAGGGGGAGTGGGAGAGGGAGAAGCAGGCTTCCCGCTGAGCAGGGAGCCCGATGTGGGGCTCGATTCCAGGACCCTGGGATCATGACCTGAGCCGAAGGCAGACGCTTAACGACTGAGCCACCCAGGTGCCCCCGTTAGTTTTTTTAATTAAGTTTTAAATTTTAATTCCAGCATAGTTAACATGCATTTTGTTTTATTCTTAAGTGCATTAATACAACAACCCTGTGGGTTAAGCATTATGGTTTTCGTTTTACACATGAGGAAACTAGGGGTTTTGAGAAGTGAAGTGTTAACTTAGGTAGTAAATGGTGGGCCTGCCTGAACTCTTACTCCTACACTGCTTCCTGGCAAAAAAGTATACAAACACCAAATGATATGCCACATACTGTGAAACTTCTTGTTAATTGACTATTTTTATTCATAACTCAGTCAGGTTTCAGGGGAAGTGAGCTCCAAATTTATTCAAAGATAAATTGACCTCACACTGGTCAGAATGGCTAACCAGGAAACGACATATGTTGGTGGGGATGCGGAGAAAGGGGAACCCTCCTACACTGTTGGTGGATGCAAGCTGGTGCAGCCACTCTGGAAAACAGTATGGGGGTTCCTCAAAAAGTTGGAAATAGAGCTGCCCTATGACCCAGCAACTGCACTACTGGGTATTTATCCAAAGGATACAAAAATAGTGATTTGAAGTGGCACATACACCCCAACGCTTATAGCAGCAATGTCCACAATAGCCAAAATATGGAATGAGCCAAGATGTCCACCAACAGATGAATGGATACAGAAGATGTGGTATAGGAGCACCTGGGTGACTCAGTCGGGTTAGTGTCTGCCTTTGGCTCAGGTCATGGTCTCAGAGTCCTGGGATGGAGCCCTGCGTTGGGCTCCCTGCTCTGTGGTGAGTCTGCTTTTCCCTCTCTCTCTCTGCCCCTCCATGCCCCTGCTCATGCTCTCTCTCTCTCAAATAAATAAATAAAATTAAAAAACAAAAATAAAAAAAGATGTGAGATACACACACACACACACACACACACACATATATAATGGAATGTTACTCAGCCATCAAAAAGAATGAAATCTTGCCATTTGCAACGACGTGGATGGAACTAGAGGGTATTATGCTAAATTAAATAAGTCAGTCAGAGAAAGACAAATACCATATGATTTCACTCCTATGTGGAATTTAAGAAACAAAACAGATGAACATAGGGGAAGGGAAGGAAAAATAAAATAAGATAAAAACAGAGAGGGAAGTAAACCATAAGAGACTCTTAACTACAGGGAACAAACTGAGGGTTGGTGGAGGGGAGGTGGGTGGGGGATGGGCATTAAGGAGGGGACTTGTTGTGATGAGCACTAGGTGTTCTATGTAAGTGATGGATCACTAAATTTTACCCCTGAAACTAATCATACACGATGCGTTAACTAACTTGAATTTAAATAAAAATTTAAAAAAAAAAGAAGAAGAAAAAACAAAGATAAACTGAAAGGAAAGTGAAACTCCTGTCCTCGCCTTCCAGTGTACAGGCTTTTAGATATTATCACCAAGAGAGTAAGCACAGTGAAAAATGACAGATTTCTAGCTGACAACCTGCACTACATAAAATGTTTAGTAAATATCCATTCATGGGAATATTTTCCACATACAAAATATTTCCCTTTCAAGCTCATTAATTTTTCAGACCCTGGTATGTTTACAAAGGGGTTTCACCACGGAACCCTAGGGAGTTACACTCATTGTTCAAATTAGGTTAGAAGCCGCGTGTTCAGGGAAGTGGGCCTGTCAGTGTTGCTGAAGGGTGATCGGAAGTGTGGGCTGTTCCAAGTACGATGCCACACAAACAGAACACTAAGGGACATCAAATCACACAATAGGAACGTTCGTCCTTTTCTGATTATCTTTCACCTCTTCTGATTATATCAAGTAGGAAGGACCCGTTGGAAATGAGAGAAATGTTGGAATGGTACCATTACTTGCCAATCTCCATTTTCATCAAGTACACAGAAGGCCTTAGGGCCAGCATTCGGAAAGCAGCTGTATTCAGTTGGCATCTAATAACATGTCCTGTTGTCACTGCATTTATGCTATAGTGCCCTTGCAATTTATGGTGAGTGTGCTGGTCTTCAACTAACAATAATGATATCAAATTCCTTTTACAACAAAATTGATAAAACAGTGAATAAATTTAAAGGGAAATACTAAAGTTAGTCTAGGTGTTCTGTGGAGATGGCTAAAATCGTGATGGTACTGTAAGAATGACAGAAGTTTGGGGTGTACTCTAGGGCGATGCTTATCAAATCTGGCCACGCCACCATAATATTTAAGAACTGCATCAAAAAATAGGAATGTTAGAAGTCACCACAGTTAAACAGCTGTTCAGGTCATGGGGGTGGGGGGTGGCTGGCTCCTCTCCTGGCTTCAGAGAATCACTCAGGGTGCCGATAACAGGTAACCAGTTTACCACCTACACATTCAGGGCTTGCCTTAGGCAAACTCCTGGGAGTCAGTTCTTTGCTTTTTCAACTCTTCACCTATCCACATGCCCTTAAGCTACCATTTGCTTTCTTCACTTTCCTCCATCAAATCCTATGCGTAGATCCTTTATTCACCGTATGATACAAAGGCTCTATAACTGTATAGTTTGCTACTGAACTCCCCAGTGTTTGATTTTTCACGTGGATCAAAGCATAAAGGTGCCGGGAAGTTCTTTTTAGATTGTTCTAAAATTTCAGGTCCATTTCAGCAGGTAGGAAAGAATACATTTTACACATTAACTGTATACCCCGGAAAATAAATTATCTTTCACAGTAGCTTAAGACCAGCCCAGCTGAGTCAGAACTAACATGTGGCTTCCACTAATGCCATGAGGTTGATTTTTTTTTCTCTCATTTCATATATGAGAAAACTATCACTTCAAATGAGCATTTCTTCTTACCCCACACTCCTGTATCCGATAGTCTGGCTAGTATTTTTCCAAGTTATGATTTGAGAACCATGCATGTAAGAATTACTTGGGGATTTGTTTGAAATTCAGATTCCAATACATCCTCCAACCTTTTAAAAACGCAATGAGAGACAGTTGGGTGTGAGCTTCTGAATCTAGAGACACCTGTCTGGGTCATTCTTAAGCAAACTAATGTTTGAGAATCTCTATTGGCTGTAGTGCTCCCCCCTTTCAAGTCCACTTTTTATAACTCAGGTCAGTAGTACTCAAAGCTATAGTGCTACTCAGAAGATAAGAATTAAACTATGTGTCTGGCTTTTCTGCCTTCTAAGTTTTAGACTTTTAAAAAATTTTTATCTCTGTAGAATTGCAGTTTGTTTAGTGATCCTAATTCAGTCACCAAAACAAATAAAAAATAAACAAGATGGTAGAAGAAAAGAAAGAGGGTCAAGGGCAAAATGAACAGATTATGTGGGAATGTGTCTGGGGTAATGGGGACAGCAGCTACCTTATGGGATTTTTGGACAGAGTGTGTAAAATCATTGACTTCTACAGCCTTGCTCTTTTAAGGACGTGTGTTATAAGTGCATAGTTTTTTTTTGTTGCTGAACAATTAATGTTTTGATGGTGATGTCCACATGGTCATTCTTGACCCTATCTTCCCAGCAATTCCAAAATGTATCCTCTTTAACAGCTGATGCCACCTGGAGAGCTTTGGAAATGAAAGAACATTCCGCTTCTAATCTGATTTTACACATTCTGTATTTCATTTTTATCCCCTCAAAGTGGGGAAATTCAATATAAAATGTTATATTTTAATTTGTTTTCATTTCTGAACAGAAATAATAAAGAAAAGAATGGTTAGGAACTATGATATCTGCTGTTTTTTACAGTTGACATCAACTGATAAAATACAAATTTTTTCAGGTCAATGAAAATGTTTTTTCTCACAAAATTCACTTTGGTCAAGGAGTCTGTGGGAATATGTCATCTAACTGTAGGAACAAAAAGTCATGCGTACATAAAAGTCTTAAATTTGAACCTCAGAACTGGGAAAATAGCATGAGATAATTAAAGAAGAACAGAAAGTGAATAGTTTAATAAAAGCTGGTCCATGTGCCTGCAACCTCTTTAAATTTAAATAATGTATGTTCCAGGTTCCTTTTTTTCAATCTTTTTTTTCTCCATAAGACAACATACTTCTTCTCATTCAAATATGAAATATCATCTTCCGAATGGATCCATAACTTCAAAAGCACAGGCCAATTTATGAATATAGATGGTTGTTAGCATAGGACTGATGTGTGCAAAACATTGAAAACAACAGATGCAGAATTAGACAAAGCAATGCACTCATATGATGACTTACTACATAGCCCTTGAAATCATGTTTGTGAAAGCCACTTAGTGACATGGAAGTTGTTCATGATATAATGTTAACAAGAAAAGGCAAGATGTAAAAACTGAGTGATTCCAATACTTTGTATATATACATATCTGTATTTAGATATATCTGTACGTTTAAGTTCCTACATATCTCCTTATTTATACATTATATATAGCAAGAGCTCCCTGGGTTATTTACTTTCAAAATATCCATCTTCCCTTCTTATAGTCTTCTATATTCTAAACTGTATACAAAATGTTATAATTAAAATATGATCTTAATAATATTTAAATTAAATTTTAATAACACCTTATACTGTCATAATTTTTTAAAGTTATTAAGAAAGTTCACTTTAAAAATCAAATTTTAGGCCTTAATATTGGAGTTTCAATAACATTAGGCCTTAATATTAAAATTAGAGATTATTTTTGCAGAATTCTTGTGAGAATTCCTTTGTACATTTTAACACATATGGAGATGAAAGCTACATCTTGCTGACTCTTTAGTGAGATAGAAGCATTATGAGGAGACACGGGAATATACTTATTCATTCTCACTTTTTCTCATATTTCACAATGAAAAATTTCTGTCCTTTGCTTTACATCCTAATAGCTATTGAAAACATTATACACAGTCTATATTTTTAAACTTACACCCTTTTAGAAATCATTTTGATGGTGAACGTTGGTGAAACTAACTTGAACATGCTAGTTCCAAGGCAGTTTGTTTTCACATCTCGAAAACTGAAACCTGAGCTAGCTAGGACTTGGACATGAGAAATTTCAAACTCAGACAATTAACTGAAAAAGCAGAGGGGGCAGAATACTCTACATGTTCTGAAAATAATCTTACTTTTCTTGGGAAATTATGGATTATTTATTCCCCTACCAGAGTAGTTGACAATCACATTTTGCCACAAATATGTGACTCTTTTCTTTATATTTCCCTGTTCATGGATCGGGAAGTCCTCTTTTTTTTTTTTTTTTTTAATCAGCAGAATCCAGTAATTTGCATATGTGTCTCCCTATGACAGAGGGACTCAAGCTTGACAATTTATTTATCAAAACAAGGATATTTAGATTGCCAGAATGTGATATTGTGATATAATAAGAAATATATTTTTGGGGTTTTTTTTCCTGGCTCCTGGCCAGAGTTCCTAAAACCCTTGTAATTCTCTCAATGATAAAATAGACACATCTTTTGTTACGGTATTTGGTTTTTATCCCCAGTTCCTGAAGTAGTTCTAGTGATGAATGTAAAAGAAAAGACTTCTTTATTCATAACAAACGCCTTTCAACCACACCCGAGTTTATGAGTTTATATGTTTATGTTAATGAGGTGACTTTTGGAAAGCCCCAAGATGGGAGGGGGTGGTTGCCAGAGGAAGGAACCGTGTGATGAGGGTGTTGGAACTTTCAGCTTTACCCCTCAATCTTCGGGGAGAGAAGAGGGTACTAGAGATTCAGTTCAGTCACCAATGGCCAAAGATGTAATCAATCATGGCTACACAATGAAGCCTCCATAAAAAATTCCTAACCGAAGGGGTTCCGAAAGCTTCTGGGCTAGTGAACACATCCTCTTGCTGGGAGCAGGTATGCCTGGTGAGGCCCTGGAAGCTCTGCCCCCTTCCCTATACCTGCCCTATGCAGCTGTTCCATTTGGCTATTTCTGAGTTGTATCTTTTTATAATAAACTGGTAATTGTTTTCCCGAGTTGTGTGAGCTCTTCTAGCAAATTGTGAAACTCAAGCAATCTCCGATTTGTAACTGTTTGGCCAGCAGTATGTGACAACCTGGGACTTGGGAGGGGGCTGGGGGGGGGGGGGGGGGGGGACAGTTTTCTGGAACTGAGCCCTTAATCTATGGAGTCTGCACTAACTCTGGGAAATTAGTATCAGAATTTAATAAAATTGTAGGACACCCAGTGGGTGTTCACCAATAATTAGAGAACTGCTTGCTGTGGAAAACCTGCACATTTGGTGTCAGAAATATTCTGTGGGTAGAATAATAGAAAATATTAGTTTTTCTTTACAGAGTGATGATTTTTTTAACATGTAAATAAAATTATTCCATTTCTTGTTAAAAATATTTCAATGGATTTCCATTTCACTTAGAAGGAAAACGAAAGTCCTTATCATAATCTACTGGGCTACATAGGATTCATCTCTTTCACCTGTCTCCCAAGACTGTACTTCTCACCTATCTCCCAAGACTGTACTCATCATCTATCTCCCAAGACTGTACTTATCACTCACTGTGTTCCAGCCACAATGTCCTTCTTTATGGTCCTCAAACAAGCCAAGCCATGCTCATCACAAGGCCTTTGTACTTGATATTCCACCTACAATGTGCCTCTACCGTATCTTAGATATGGCAAGCTTCTTCCTGTCATTCAAGCTAAACCTAAAAGTTATATTCTCAGGGAGGAGATGTGTGTTTCCACTTCACTCACTAACATTTTAGCATGTCATCATATCACTCTTTGAAATTATTTACATATTGACTGTTTATTATTTATCTGCCCACCACTAGTAATGCAAATTCCAGAAGAGAACTGACTTTGTCTTTTTCACTTAGAACAGGTGTCCAAGTGTCTAAGACATACTAAACACTCCAAAATTATTTGTTGAATGAATGAATGAGATGGACTGTCCCCAAAGGTGACTGCCAACAATTTCCCTCACCCCTATACATTCATGTCACCCCTTCTACCAAGAAGTAGAACCAATTTTTAATCTCTTTTGATCTGAACTGGCCTTACGATTTACTTTGGACCAATAGTATTCAGTGGATGTGACATTGTGCCAGTTCTGGGCCTAAACCCTTCATAGGCCTTATAGCTTCCAGTCTTATTTTCTTTCAGTCCTGAGATACTGTGTAAAAAGTTCTAATAATTGGTTAAAGAGAGAAGCCCTGTAGGACACAAGACTGCAGAGAGAAAGAGAGAGGCTCAGCCCACCATCAGCCATGTCAGCTGGCCCAGTGTCGGCACCAGGCTTGGAAGGTTGCTCTCTTGGATACTGCAGCTACATTAGATCATGGCAACGGATATCATGTCTTTGCCAAGCACTGCCCAAGTGCAGAATCTGAAAAGATTGCTGTTGTTTTTAAACCAAAAACTTTGGACTGGTTTGCGATGCAGCAAGAGATACCTAAAACAGTCCCTGGAAGCAGAAATTGGGTGCTGCCGCAACAAAACTCTAATGTATGGCACTGGCTTTGTCCAGGCAGTGTCTGGACAGTTGTGAGGACACTATCAGAAATGGAAAAGCAATGAGAAAATTGCTACTAGAAGCTAGAGAAGGGTGAGCTTGCAGAGCTTATTAAGCAGTGGTGGAAAGATTTGCAAGACTATTGGCTGCCATAACTCAGAATGTAGAAAATGTTCCTGATGAAGCTAATTAGGAACTGTTCAACTCTGAAGAAAAATTTAGAGAAACTATAGTGGCCCTCGGATTGTGTCTCCAGCTGGTGAAATCTTCTCAAATAAGACATGGCCCCAGAGCAAAGATAAAATCCAGAGTGCTGCCAATAAAACATGACCTGAAGGTAAAGACCAGATGATGGTGTGACTTAGGATTCCTCATTAAAACCTCTGAAAGACTGAAGGTAGCACCTCACAGATTCTCTCAGCAATACAAAAGGATTTAGAAAGAATATTAAGATTGTTCTATAAACGCTGACTCATGGACCCCATAATGGCAGGACCTGATACAGTGGGATTTATGGGTGTGACTTTGTTTCAGCAAAAGGATTATAATTTGACACTTCCAAGGTTTTTAAAGGAACTATGGCAACTTGGAATAAAAGGGATGGTACTAGTTCAAAATGAAAGGAGGCTTTGAGACCCCAACTTTCTATGGACAGGAAGCAGGCTGAGAAACTACTCAACTAAAAAAGTGCGCCATTTCTTGGGGGCAGGGGGAGAAGTCTCATGGAGCAAAACCAGGGTTCTAGAGAGTAGATCAAAGAGTAGAGGAGAGCAGAAGTTTAGAGAACCAAGCCGTAACCTAGGCACATTTCCCACCTTCCCACCCCCCAGAGGAGGGGCCCTGAGAACACATGTCCAGCAGGAGTTTAGAACTGTGGATGAGAATCCACTCACCGTCTTCACAGAGTAACAGGTATCCCATCTGCTATTAAAAATGAGAAAACTAGTCTAATTATATGAAACAAGTTCTTTTTTTTTTAAGATATTGGACAATAGTGCAAAAATGTGACCCGTGAGAGTATGGAATCAAATAAGGTAAATCTTATGATTACTCCAGCCTTGTGCATTGTCATGTACCAGAGTCTGGGACAGGGATGGGAACCCTGAAGAGAGAACAGCAGTCTCACCGGGCCAAGGAGACAGAGATTCCAGTTTGGAGAGGTTGAATCAGTTGGCATTTGTGATGCAGACTACTAACAGTAGGGAGCTTTGCACAACAGGACTTCTTGAAATCTACATATACATATACGGCTTCTTGAGTCTTCATGTAAATACCAACATGAGCCAGCAGAGGGTAACACTCTAAACACAGAACAACTACCAGGGAAAGAACCACCATCAGAGTTAACAGAGTATAAGAGAAACATTTTTAAAAGAGAGACAATCAATGGTTCTCTCTTAAAAACTGGTTCTTTTTAAGGCTTAATGAAATTGATAATACATAAATAGACTGATTAAGGAAAAATGATGTAACAAATCACTAATATCAGAAGTAAAGGAGAGGACTTCACTAAAAAGTCTACAGACAATACAGAAAAGGAATATTATAAACAACTTCGTGATAATAAATTTGAAAAGTTATATGGAACGGGAAAATGTCATGAAAGAGACAAATTACCAAAACTGACACAAGAAGAATTAGAAAAGCCATCTCTAAAAACTTCCCCATGAAGATAACTTCAGGACTAGATGACATCACTGGTAAATTTTACCAAAGATTTATAGAGGAAATAATACAAAATACACCTACTCTTTGAGAAAATAGAGGTAGAGGGGACACTTGCCAGCTAATAGGGGGGCCAGAATTTCTCTGATAACAAAACTAGTTGAAGATACTATAAGAAATCTACAGGTCAATACCCTTGATGAATATAGGTCCCAAAGTCCTTAACAAATTATTTGCAAGTCAGATACAGCAATATATAAAAAGAGTAATGCATCACAAGCAAATGTGGCTTACCCTAGCAACATAAATTTGGTTTAATATTTGAAAATAGATTAATGTAATTCAGGACATTCACATCACAAAAGGGAAGAATCAGATCATTTCTGCAATAAATGCAGAAAGAAATGGATTTTATAAAATTTAATTCTCATTCATTATTAAGAATGTCGGCAAACTAGAAATAAAAGGACATTTTTTAACCCCATAAAGGTCATCTACGGAAAACCTATAGCTATCATCACACGTGGCAGTGAAAGACTGAGAACCTCCCTCTACATACAAGAGAAGTATGTTCACTCACTACTATGGTAGACAAGTTCTTAGCAAGTACAAACAGGCAAGAAAAAGAAATACAAGGCCTACATATTGAAAAGGAAGAAATAAAACTCTCGCTATGTACAGTCAACAAGATTATATACCTAGAAAATCCTAAGGGATCTACAAAGTCCCACTAGCACTAATAAATGAACTTGCCAAGTCCATAGAACCAAAGATCTCTCTCTCTCTATAAATCAATTGTATTTGGATAATCCAGCAGTGAGCAATTAGAAAATTAAATATTAAAAACAATACTATTTACAGGAGCATCTATAAATAGTAAATACTTAAGGATAAATTTAACAAAATGGAGAAAGATCTGAACATTGAAAAATACAAAATGTTGCTGAAATGCAAAAAGTTCTAATGAAATGGAGAGATGGGCCATGTTCATGGATTAGAAGCTTTCATATTTCTATTAAAAATAAATAAAATTTAAAAAAAAGAAGCTTTAATATTTCTAAGATATCAATTTTCTCCCAGTTGATTTCTGGAGTCAATGAAATTTCAATCAAAATCCTCACAGACATTTTTTGTACAAATTGACAAGCATGTGCTAAATTTCTTTCCTTTTTTTTTTTTTTATGGGGATGTAAATGACCTAGAATAGGCAAAACAATCTTGAGAAAGAACGAAGGGGATTTACTCCCCTTGATTTCAAGACTTTAAAGCTGTGGTGATTTTCTCTAAAAATAGCGTCCCACAAATCTTCCTTCTCTTCAAGTGCTTGCCCCTCTCTCCATCAAGTGGCGCCGTTTACTTCCCTTCTCTTCAAATGTAGGCGGGCCTGTCTTGTGACTTGCTTTGACCAACAGACTGCACCAGAAATCACACTGTCCTCCGGACCCAGCCCTTGTGAGGCTTGCAAACTGCCCTTTTCATTTTCTTGGAACCCTGAGGTATCATGTCACTAAGTCTGACTAATCTGCTAGAGATAAAGGCCATATGCCGAGCAGCTCTATTAGATGTGAGATTTATAGAGGGAGAGACAGAGAGAGAGAGATGGAGGGAGGGAAGGAGGAGGTGGGGAGAGGAGGAGGGACAGGTTGTGGGGGAGGGCATGAGGGAGGAAGGGTAGGGAAGGAGGGGAGAGAGAGAAAGAAAGGCCCAAGCAGCGTCCAGCCATGTTAGCCATCTCGGATAAGGCGCTGGACATCTGAGTAAAACCATCCTGGATCCTTCAGACCTAACGGATCTCGTGAATCAACATCATGTGCAGGAGAAAGGAGCACATCCTGGCCAGCTCCTGCCCAAAGGGCAGAACCATGAGCAATAACCGGTTGTTATTACTGAAGTCACAAAGTTCTGGCGTGGTTTGTTACAGACCTGAAACACTGAGTGACCGAGCAAATGAAGAACACTCTCCTTTTCCTCGCGGGATGCTAGTGGCCTTACCATATTGTGCTAACATTCAAATACTCTCCCCAACTCTTTTCTATAGGTTTTCTAGTTGACAGGTAGCTTCTGTAATCACTCTTTCGAAATTAAAAGAAAGGAGATTTTTATGTAGCATGAAATCACCAGGTAATTAAAAGATCTTTCAGATGAAATTTCTGATTATAAAAGTAATGGATGCTTATTGGAATCACAATATTAAAAAACAGAAGGAAAACATCACTCACTATCCCACAAAATCAATGCTTATCTTTTGTTACATTTTCTTCAGTCTGTTTATGCATTTATGTATTTCACACAAAAAATAATTTCTTTTATAAGTGAGATCATATTTTATATAAAGATTGCACACTATTTCATTATCAGCTCAGTATTAAGAACATGATTTGGAGATAACTGCTTACAAGGCATATCTTTTCTTATAGGATCTTAAAACTTATAAATATCCCTCCATTCTTTCATATTAGCGAGAATCTTGTTATAAGAGCCAAATCATAAATGCCTATAGAAAAATAATTTTTAATAAATATACTTTTCTATAATGTCATCTGCATATATAGTAGGCCATATATGATATAAGAAAAAGCCACTGAAACTTATCAATGTCACATGAAGTTCATTGTAGAAGATTTTGTTTATCCCATTATATGATATTTTATTATAAGGATCCCACTGGACAAATTTCTTTCAATTTTGGAAATTGAAAGAATTAAAAATAATAAAAAAATTACATTTCTTCTAGATAAACTATTGTGTATGTCTTGTGAATAGGCCTGAATTTGCAACTACTGTTTAGGTTTTCTTTTTTAAAGTATAAAATAAGACATGGGGCTCCCCTGCCAAAAGGATATCTGTGTTTTTGAAATTTGTTCTCCAACTCTGGTTTTGAATTCATTTCTTTGTCTCCACATTTAATTTTTATCTTTCAGAGATAAATTATGAATGTCTATAAACTGTCTGTAATATTTTCTGTAAACAGGTAGGATTTTAATCAATTAATTTATCCTGTCTTATTTTTCCATTTGTTATTTCCACTTATTATTGGATAGCTTTAGCATTTTTCCAAAATTTTAATAATTGCATAATATTTTATTATATTAATGCACTATTATTTAATTAACCATACTCTATCGCTGGAGATAATAGATTGGTGTTCATTTTTTACTATTACAAAAATTGTAATAAGCCACTTTGCACTTAAGTTTTTTTCCACATATCTGATTTTTTTCTAGGACAAGAATTTCCTGCTAAAACAGTCTTGAAATATATTACCAAATTTCTTTAGAAAGACTATAATAATTTGCACTCTTACCATCAGGGTGCCTACCTTGCCAGCACTGAGTATTACCATTGTTCAAGATTTTGTTAATGTGACTAGAGGAAGGGCATTCATTAAATGATTTAATGTGCATTTCTTGGATTATTAGTAAAAGTCCATATTCCCAAAGATGCGTCCTTTGTCTTATAGCATGTATTCAAGTGTCTTCTTGTCTATCTGTTCCGTAGATCTGTGTCTATCCATGTGCTAATTCTATGCTTTCAAAGAGAAATAATACTTAGTATGCAAATTTCAATTTTCAAGAATAAGACTATTATTATCCACAACGTCCAATACTGAGACTTTCTCCTGAGGAGATAATCCAAAAATAGAAAATATTTATGTAAATGGATATCCTCTACAACATTATTTATAGTAGTGACAAAAGTGATGACAGCATGTCCCAATTGTTGAAATGGTTACGAACAATATACTTGTAGAGTGAAATAGTAGATAGGAAAATTATGCTTACGGAGGTTGCCAGCCATCAAGTATTCAGTTAAAATATATTGTAATATTGGGGATATTTCAAATATTAATATGAAAAATATCTGCTACACTATGCTAAATTGATAATATTGGGATAAAAATATTATTTTCTACTAATTAAAAAAGTGAAGAGAAGAAGGTAGTTTACAAAATATTGCCGTATTTAACTCTTAATTAGTGGAATTATGGATGCTTTATATGCTCTTTCCTGGAGCTTCCATTAGTCCCTGAATTTCATCATTCTATACTTCTTGTTCCCTTATAAATCTACTCTAGATTAAGGTGAAGCTATATATTGAAAAATATAATGCTTTTATTATTATTATTAAAAAGTTATTTTAATTACATTGCCTATATCCCAATCTCTGCTTATTAATACTTTTAATATCTCTTAGCTGAAAGAATTAAAAAAAACCACTGAACAGGAGAGGACTCCTATTTTAAACGTTCACTTTTCTGATGCAAAAGTTTAACACAGTGTTAATTTAGGACCAAAGGAGAAGAAGAAATAATCATGTTTCAAGAGGGACAAAAAGTCAAAATTTTGACTCTGTAAATTAATAAAAATAATCCACCCTTGTGTGGCTATATAATTCATATTCTAAAACCATTATAACATCAATTAAGGTTCTATTGTCTCAGCTCACTACATTCTTTCTGTTCAGTTTGGATTTCTCAGTGCAGGATGATTAATGAAATCTTGAAATCTACCTGTCAAATGATGGCTTCTCTCCACAGTCAAAGGCATCCTGGAGCTCCTTGACGAGGTTAGCCTGGCCCGGCAGCCGGAAGAGACCCTCTTCTTTCAGCCCCCTTTGTCGGATAAAGTCCACACACTGCTCGACCAGCATTGGAGCCAGACGGTTCCCATATCTCTTCTCGTAACGGACAGTGTCTTCCAGTTTCTGTCCAAAAATGCCTGGAGGAACAAAGGCTCACAATGAATTTGAGGAACTTATATCACCCCACTTGGTTATTTTTTTAAAATCCTCAATATAAAGGAAAAACAAAGATTGAAAGGCTGACAAGCATTTAACAATCAGTACCTCACAGTTTTCCAGAATCAAATCCATGATACACAATTCTTCAAAGGAAAAGGCTTTGCCTTACGCTGCCCTTCTCCCCTAAATTCCATATTTAGCCCTCACACCAAATAGACATACAAAGTTGGAGATAGCCACTTTGATATAAGAAACACTGCAATAAATGAAAGTTTAGTTATTTTGTGTGGGCTCTGAGGGCCTGCAGTCCCAATGGAGTCACTGCTGTGCACTCCATTGCATCTGGAGGTGGTGTTCCTACTGATGATGACCAGATGACTGGGCTGGAAATGGAGGCCATGATGGCTGCTTGGAAGGGACTGGACCCTTACAATAGCTAGCCCCAAAGGCAGCTTTAGGCACAAAGAAGGACTCTAATTTTGTCCCATCTCTCACTAACAAGCAAAGAGTGGGTTGTATCTATGAAGAGGACAATAGTTGCTCTCATCTCATCTGGTTCCAGCTGCACAAAGGCAAGACCCAGCAATACCCTAACTGTGGAGATTGTTACCAGCTGGTGCCCCACCAGTGGGCCCACTGAGTCTTTACACTAACTTACTCAAAATGTGCTGTAAACTTCCTTCTTTCCAATAAAGAGTAGCCATTGTATTGGCTTCTTCTCTCGAAAGAAAGAAAGAAAGCCTCTAAAATATATTAATATCAGGTCGTAGCTTGGCAAAAATGATCAACCTATGAGGAAAAAAGGTGGGGAAAGCCAAAGCAAATGTCACTCCAATGTTCCCAGATGGGATGAATATCACTAAATAGTTTTAATGGTCTAATGGTTTCATAAAAGGGAAAGAAAAATTAGTCTTGCATGTTGAAATTATGTGAGACTCCAGAATACTTGGGGAATTATTTCAAAAACATTAGGTTAAGAATTGAACAATAAAAACAAATATTTTACCTCCCTATCTGTAAAATAATTTATGTATGGATTCAGCAATGCAAAACCATCACATTCCAAGCAATAAACGACTGCTAACAAAGAGAAAATTTTTAGCCCTGGTAGAAACAATAAGACAACAACAAACCAAACTATTCAACACCTGATATCAAATCTAGTATTAAGGGAGTTCATATATTCGCTGTAGGAAAAAATGTTGAGTGAACTAATATTAATATTCAAATACATAGAAAGCAAAATCAGAAAATGGCATCTTCTAAGGGCAGGAAAATTAATGTAGGTAACAGGTTTATTCAGCTAAATTTGTAGACTTTGGAATAAGCAGTTTCTCAATGGTGTGAAACATTGTTTGCTAACTCAACAGACATTCATACCCCTATTTTCTCTTGTCATTTCCATTTTAGGGACTGGAAAATTAAATACCTCTCCCACTTTTTAAGAAGTCTTTGGAGTCTCTAGGAAGATTTTTGTTGTTGATGAAAGAGAAAGACAGCTGGAATTGCCAATCATTCCTTTTTTTCTACCATGAACTTGGACATGCTATCTGTTGATCTAAGAGTCATCTTTTGACTATTAGATAGTAATCATGAGGGAAAGCCTGAAAGGTTCAGAGACAATGGGGATGAAATCATTGAACCACTGACCCAATACCGGCAGCACCTTCTTTATGATTTTTTTTTAATGTGAGAAAAATGCATGTTTAACCACTGTTAGCTGGGTTTTCTGTTGCTTGCAGCAATACCAAACTCTAACCCACACAGTGGTAATAATGACTTTGAAGATATTTTAGTGTTTTAATAACAAAGCTTGAAAATTGATTATGAATGGAGAATACTGACTCTTTTTCTGTGGAGTTCTTTTTTGTTTTCCCCCCTGTGGAGTTCTTTGATGCTTATTTGCCTGAGATGTTTGGATTCTATTCTGTCAAAATTAAGAAAATAGCCTTTCAAAGGCACTAATAGTTTATTTATTTATTTATTTTTTAAAGATTTTATTTATTTATTTGACAGAGAGAGACACAGCGAGAGAGGGAACACAAGCAGGGGGAGTGGGAGAGGGAGAAGCAGGCCTCCCGCTGAGCAGGGAGCCCGATGCGGGGCTCGATCCCAGGACCCTGGGATCATGACCTGAGCCGCAGGCAGACGCTTAATGACTGAGCCACCCAGGCGCTCCACTAATAGTTTATTTTTTTTAAATAACAATATTGACATCTGGGAATACATCTTATGTATCTGTGGTTTTACATTTATTGTTTTAGATTGATAAATATATTATCTAAAGTTTCTCTCTAAATCCAGCAGAAAACCTACTAAAGATGTTGCAACTCAACATCTCTGTGTGCTACAAATGAGAACCAAACTTCCAAGACTTTGTTTTATACAGTAATAAAAAACAAACATTCTTTTCTTAAAATTCTCAGGATTTCTTTTTTCCCAACAACTTAGGGACATGATAAAAGAAGCAGTAAGTTTTGTTTTATGGCTACTCTGGTTTCTCCTCTTTCTTCCTCTTTTCCTTCCTTCCTTCCTTCTTTCCTTCCTTCCTTCCTTCCTTCCTTCCTTCCTTCTTTTTTGTACATACAGCTTTGTGTTGTGGTAAGAATTCACTTAAGAAGTATAGCAAGAAACGAAAAGGCAAAAGCCCTTACATCTTTCCATTTATTAAGGACCTATTACATACTAAGTCCTTGACATATATTCTCTTATTTTCGTAATAAATATATAAGGTAACTATCTTATACATGAGGAAACTGGGGCTCAGAGAGATTAAGCGAATAGCTCAAGGTTAATTACACAACCCCAAGTATTGGAATGGAAGTCCATATCCAGATTTATTCAGCCTTAAAACCTTTGCTCATTCCCAAATACCAGTCCTCTTCCTCTTTATTTAATCACAATGATCATATGTCCTCATTTTCTAGTAATTCAAAATATTAGTAAATTCTAAAAATGAATAAAATAGAGTATCTTTTTTGTGCTCTAAAAAGTGATAATAGCGAAGATGTACTTACGTATGTCAGGCATGGGTACACGTGGTTTATCTGCATTTCTTTCATTTAAAACTCACAGCATTTTATGAGGTGGTCACCACTATTTTACCAAGGAGGAGACTGAAGCACAGAAAGGTTAAGTGACTCGCTGAATGTCACATAGCTAGTAAATGATGGAGCCAGGATTTGTTCAGGGCTATTGGATTCCAGAGCCACTCTGTATCTATTACATAATACTGTGTAGTGTGCACACTGGCTGAAAAATGAGTTACTGAGGAAGAAACCTGCTGCTTACTAGCTTTCTGACCTAAATTTCTGTCATCACACTAGCAGGAGTAATTTCTGCTGAGAAAATGCAAATTTGGAGGAAGATCAGGAAAAAAAAATAGAGAAGGAGAAAACTGAACACCTTATGCATCCTGCCCAAGGAAATGATTTCCTTTATGTAAAGAGCTATGCTTATTTAGCAATATAATATGTAAGAGAGTTAAAGCATATAGATGATAGATACACATGCTTAGAGATTCCTGTGGAAAATTAATAGTTTTCTGCTGTAAGTCTGGTCTCGCAAAGAATTAGTAAGTGATTATAATAAACATATCCTTCCCAATTTGTGGCATTGGAAATAGAATGTCTCAACCATCTCTGTCTTATAACGGTAGATGTGAATTAATGTCCTATATGAGCATGTTTTTTGTGTGGAAGGTTAGGGGGAAATTTTTTTTTAAGCTGTTTTGTTTAGCATTTTCATTGAGGAAGCAGTGAAACTTCAAATTTTAAGATTAACAAGAAAGCACAAAGGTCATGAGCCTATCCCCAACTAGCAGCATGGGGAAAAGGACACACTGACTAGCAGATTATTAACAAGAATATACTCTGTGATGTGAGTCATGCAAATGGTTCTAGCTATATCCATTTAAATTCCCGGGGAGGTTTCACACTACCTGACAAAACCATCCCTGGAATTTCTAGGTGACAAAGGTACATCATGTGTACTTCCTTTGGAAGTATATTGATGGTGTCATAAAGCATCACCAAGGAGGTGACTTTTCACTGGGATGAGAAGGTAAATTACATAGGTGATTTTATTATACCTGTGGGAGGCTGTTCCAACTGGAGATAGATCTAAATCTCCTTCAGGATTTGTGAGGTTCCTGCTTTATGTGTGATTTATACACTCAATAGCTAGAGGCAGCCTGTGAAGTTAACTGAGTGTGATCAGATAAATATATTCATATTCCACCGATCTTAAATATGAATAAACAAACACAAAGCCAAACCTTCTTGGATTTTCTGTGCCTTGCAATTATTTATTGTTTTTGCTCCTTGGTTCCCAGTTAAGTATAACTCTGGCTCCATTTCATCACTTTCTGTCCTTGCCAACCTATTGCAATTTGGACTCTGACACTGCCACTCTACTAAAAGAGCTTTTTCTATAGTCATCGATAACTTCCTAGTTGTCAAATCACTGAAAGCCAAATTTACTTTTTGTATTACTTCATGCCTCACTCCCTTTAAAACTGTCAATGTCACTCTTCTTCCTGACACTTCTCATGTGTTACATAGTTCTTGCCTTCCAGAATACTCTTATCAATCTCCTTCTTGACTGTGCTACTTACTACAACCTTCTCATAAATTTGTTGGTCCTCTGGGTTCTGTCCTCAGCCCTATTTTTATGCTACTTGACACAATTTCTTTGCTTGACTACATTTAATCTCACTGTCTAACAGTTATTCCCAGATCTGTATCTCAGTTTGGGCCACTCTTACGATCCTTGGCATTGGATTTCTAAGTGCCCATTAGACCTCTCAACGTGGATATCTCAAAACATTCCCAAACTCAGAATTTCTAAAACGAAGTTACCTTTTCTTCAAAACCTGTTCTACTTCCTGTAATCTGGTTTTGGTTATCAGTTCCAGTTATCCTCCTGAACATTTGAAGTGCCATCTGAGAGTCAACCTAGATTTGCCTTCCTTCATGACCATCACTTAGTCACCACATGGGTCCCTTCCAAACTCGCTGTCACTACATTAGGCTAGATCCTCAATATTTCTTAAGTGATTTTTTGAAGAGCAGAGTATTTATTTCAGGCAAGTGCTGCCATAGTGATCTTCATAATATTTAAATTGGATCATGACATTCCTTTGCTTTATTTCTTCCAGTGGTGCCCACTGGCCAACCAAACTCTTTTTCATGCCATATGGAGTCTCCACAATCTGATCTCTGCCTCTTTATCTGCCATTCAATCAACAAATGTTTAGGTGGCGCCCACTGTGCGCCAGGCCCTGGGCCATATCCACCCTCATCTCTACTGCTTGCTCACAAACAACATGCTCTCTATCTATACCGGACTATTAGTTGTTCCTCAAGTGCAATATCATCTCCTGTGTGAAGTCTTTACTAACATTCCCTCATCGCTCCAGACCCAAACCTTGATATGTTTCTTCTTTGGTTTCTTAGCATTTTAAGCACTTTAAGATGGCCTTGTAATTATTTATTTAGATGCCTATCTATACTGGACTACTCTCACTAGTCATAAGAAGAATGTACTTTTATAATCACTATAGTAAAATAATTATTTTGCATTTTTTATTATTATAAATAATATTGGATAAAAGCTGTAGACTATGTGTCTATCCAATAAACATCAGAGAGGGGTGTCTATCCAATAAACATCTGAGTGTCTGTGTGCCCTCCAAATTCCTACATTGAAAACCTACTGCCCAAGGCGATGGTATTAGGGTGGGGCCTTTGGGAGGTGATTAGGTCATGAGGGTGGAGCCCTCCTGAATGGGATTAGTGCCTGGGTAAATGGCTCCAGAGACCTCTCATGCTTCTTCCTATTCTGTCACTAGAGAATATAACAAGAATTTGACAGTCTGCAACCCAAAAAAGGGCTCGCACCAGCCTGATCTCAGACTTCTAGCTTCCAGAACTGTGAAAAATAAATTTCTGTTGTGTATCAGCTACATAGTCTATGATATTTTGTTCCAGCCGCCTGAATGCGCCAAGACCGACAGACAAACTCTCTTGCTTATGTTCCTGGAACTTAATTTCAAAGTGGGTAAGGATCGCGTGCTCCATAAACATTTGTGGAATTAATGTGTGCATTAAAACAAAATACTTCACTTCCTCAGTTATGGGAATAAGTGAATAACTCCATTGTAAAATGACACTCATCAATAATTCTCAGGCTGTTGATTTCTATAAAAACTGGAAAACAAAAAAGTCTGTGGTGTGCTGATGAAAAGCCAGAAGTTAAACAACTTTTCCATTATTACTCATATTCTCTGCTGTCATGATTTCTCAGAGTTCTTGTCCTTTTCCTCCTATCGATCATATACTAAGCCATATGGAGAACTTGCTTTTACCTATCCTTCTGCTTACTGCAATCCTGCTAGCAGAATAAGTCTTGGTATCACTAGGATTATAATAATTTTTAATTAAAAATGAACATTCACCCACGATAAAAAGACAAATCAAGATAAAAGACATCCAATTTAGTACAGAACTAAGAAACAAAGACAGTCAAAGTTTACTTCAGTCTATCACCAACACTTTCTAAGCAACCAAAAAATCTCATATGGCTAGAAATCTCTTAATCCCAGGAGCTCTGAATCTATAAAAACCAGTGAATATTTGGTAGAATCTTGATTCTTTTTGTAGTCAGAGTGGGGAAGGAGGGAGAAAAAGAAAGCCTTGGTAAAACGAAGAAGTGTAATAATGCCAGAATAGTGGCCTAGCTCTCAGACCATCAGACACCGTTTATGTCTAGGTACCAAGCCATGCAATTTGCGTGTATTTTCTTTATTTGACACTCCAAGGACTCTGCACAGAGGGCTCCCTTCTACAAACCAATTCAGAAATGCTAGGCGGTCTGAGGTCACACATCTAGAAAGTGGCAGATCTGGGATACAAATATAGGTCTATACAATTCTAAGAGTCTTCCTTTTCCACTATGTTACGTTAATTCAATTCAGACATAGTTTTTTTTTTCCATAGGTGTGCTGACCACTCTCTTAGGAGAATACAGGAGAAAATGTCTAAATCTGATTCCTTTCTAAATGATTATATCTGATTTTACATAGTTCAGATGAATTACTGCCTTCCCAGATAAGCCCATGGTCGGTCTTTTGTTCATGGCTCTTCAGTCTTCATATATACTTTGTTGTAGGGCTTACCACAGAGTAATTGTTTATGTCTCTTTATCCTCAAGGAGTGTGTGAACTCATAGATTCAAGGCAATGTATTTTCTTTGCCTACTCATCTCCAGAATCACTTGGTACGTGCTCCATAATATTTTGATATTATGAATTAATGAGCTACTCATTTACAATTATATGGATTTGGATAGTAGCATTCTATTGAACAAATCTATTTCCATTAAGTGTGATTACAACATACAATAAACTTTAAAGAAAATGTTGGTTTTATTCAACCATGTCACAACCATGACAAACTATTTAAACTCATTATTGCCTATGGACCAGTAGGAAAAGATACATAATAATACTGTACTTCACCAGTTTGCAATAAACCTTGAATCCTCGATTCAATAGACCTATTACCATTCTTCACTCTGGGAAGAAGTAAATAAATCTCTATCTCTATGTATGTATGTATGTATGTATGTATCTATCATCTATCTATCTACTTATCTATCTTTTACCACAAGTGTATATAAAGCACTTTAAGATGGCTATGAAGATAAGGTGGCCAGGTGGCAGCATATAAGAAATATAAGGACTACACAGAAGGCTTGGGTGAGCAGGGAAGACTTGATGAGAAATGAGAGCCAGCAATGCCTAGAAGGAAGCATAAAGTTTGAACAGAGAAGAGAGAGTGTCATAGCATAGTGAAAAAAAGCAAAGAGGTGGAGTAGAACATGTGTTTAGGGAGAAAGAGTGGGGCAGTCTGGGGAACTGGGAGTTTATCCTCCAGGGAATAGATGCGATAGGTTAGAAGGCCTTGATAATTACATGAAACAGTTAGGACTTCCTCCCGGGAGCCAGAGGGACTCATAAAAACATTTGAGCTGTGGGATGCTTGAGAATACTCTTTCAGGAATACCAATTGGTCAGTGCTTTACAAATGGCTTGTGTGTTGTAGGAATTTGTGAAGAACATTAGGGTGGAAATGAGGATGGATGCTGTCTCAAAGAGTTCTTCCTATGTTAAAATAAGTTGTGTGCATGAAGCAATAAAGGCACAGAGAACTAAGGTGATAGAAACTGAAATGGAGCTGGAAGTCTATAAAGAAGGAAGAAGCAATAATGCACAGCTACTAACTGGTTACAGTGTAGGGGAAAAGCTCTAGGGAATTAATGATGACTTATCTCTAAGAGGAGAGCACCTCAGGAAAAGACAAAAAAGAAAAAAAAAACAACAAACAACAAAACAAAAAGCCCAAAACAAGATACAGTTAGACTTTAAAATTTACTTCAGTGTGTCCTGTGAGAATAACAATCTTAAATTACCTAGCTAGTCTATTTGACCAGAAATTAACAGTAACATTCAGGAACCAAGGTAGTATGCACCTCCAGGTAATCAAAAGGTTGGTTATGCTTCCCATATTAGATATTAGCCCTACAGAGGTTAAAAAAAAAAATTACATATATAGTTTCAAAATCAACAGGGTAAAAATACATTGGAATCATTCTGTCTCTAGAACATAAATCCAAAGCACTGCCATCCCCAGCTTCCTGCCTAGGAAATGTTTCTCTGTTCCTAGATTTTTCAAACCACTGGGAAAACATCTTCAGCAATCTGTATTAGTACCCAAACGAAGAAATGGAGAGATGAAGAGGACAGTAAAGGACCAAAGGGACCTGGAAGGGAAAACAACCCTGAGAAGTCAGTTAGGGCCTGCCCAGCATGCAGTTCTCCATGACCACCAGGCCTCCGGAAACTTTAACGCAACTGCACACTTCATTCTGAGGGCATTTCTAAAGCGGCAAGTCTCCTCTTCTGTTGGCCTACCCTTGACAACGGTAAAAAAAATATGTTTTAAATGTAGATTAGGAAAAGCAGACGCGTCAACATTCTTTGCTCTGGGTGCTTTTCCATGAATCATGCACTCTCCCTCTGCTTTCATTGAAATGACTTAAGCTGATGCTCTCCAACAGGCCTGGTTGAGGAACGCAGGAACGCAGAAATGGGTCCACTTCTTGAACTACTTGAGTACCCAGGAGATTAAACAAAGCACAAAAGAACACTCTCTTCTTAAGGTAGCATGGTTTGGGGCGGGGGGACACAGGGTTGAAAGAAAGGTCCATTCTTTTCAGTGCAGGACCTTACATAAAGACGTAAACAGCCCAGTGAGTCATGCCACTGCGGGCTGGAGTGATTAGCGCTGCGCACACAGAGGCTGCTTCTCTCCCAGAGCCTCACTGCACAGCTGTGGTCGCCGCCAGGGAATGAGACAGAGCCTGGTGTGCTGCCGGCTCTGGCTAAAGGGGAAGGAAACTTAAAACAGCTCCATGCTTCCCGCTCCTCCTCTCCTTTATGGTTCTGACAGAAACCAGAATGCAGTTTTGTAAATTAGAAATCTGTCAATCCTTGACTGGCATGCCGAACATTCCTCAGATTGCTAGGACTGCACAGGACAGGACAATAGTTTAAAAATAACCCACAGGAGACGATAGGTGGAAGTGTTCTGCACACCCATGGTAGCCATTTGCCAGCCCGTGGGGATTCTGTCTGCAGCCGCTGCCTTCCCTCCCTGGTATTTAAGGAGCAAGGGAAGAGGGCATAATGAATAGCAGTGTCAGGCAGGGTTCTCGCAGATATGCCAGGCTCCACTATTGGAGAGAAGGCGGAAAAAGTCAAAAACACCTTGCTCTGTGCTTCCAAAATACATTAAATGTCCGCAGAACATCTCATGTTACAAATGAGCGGCAATAGCCTGGAAAAGTAGACCTTCTCTGCATGTTTGGATAAACTTACTTTAGTTGCTGAGGGCCGGAAGAGCTAGAAAGAGAGAGAAAGTCCTTTAAGCAACGACTCCCTCGCTTTTTTTTCGATTTCTACTGCTACCAATTTGTCTGTCAATGATGCAATCTTAACAGTAACCATGAAATCTCGAGATCTATAAAATCTGAGGCACATATCTCTCACTTAATTACCTTTGTGGATAAGAGAGGAATATAAATTAACACCTGAATTCCTTGCTAATAGTACAGGATAATGATCATAGGCAGATCTTAACTGCTCAAAGGGAAAGACTCAGAAGGAACAAGGTTTAGTCTTAAAAAAGTTCATACTATATTTTGCTTTACACACGTGTTTTTTTTCTTACTTTGTTTTCTTCTCTTTTTTGTTGGTTAGTAAGTAGAAAGGGTTAATAGGTGGCAGATCAAAGAAAAAAGGGAGAAAGAACCTTAGATGTTAGTCGTATCTGCTCCTGATTGAATTATTAGCTTACTATGCATGACATTAAATTATAACTACCTACTTCCAAATTAAATAATCACATCATTTAACTATCCCCATTTTAAAGCAAAAGGGCATTTAAAAATATTTTGATACATAAATGTTTTCTAAAAGCATTTTATTTTACCTATGCTGTACCCTTTAACTCCCCTTGCACAAATCAATTCTGAAATGCATTGCTTCTTTTACTGATCATAAATCATGAGATTTTTCCCACTCCCTGTTCCTGATAGTTCGAGTCTTTGGGCTTTGCCAATGCCACCTTTTGATATATTTGGAAAGTCAAGGTGACACCTATTTCTAATCAGTGTTAGTCAATATGGTCAAAAGGCTCCTGAAAGGGGTCACTACAGATAACCTAATTATTCAAATTTTCTCCGCAGGGGAGGGGAAGCAAGTACAGGCAGCCAGAACAAAACCAAGGTGATGGGGGCAGAGAACAAGGAACTGAGAGGGACTGATTTCGAGAAGTCACAGCATGGCTGCTTGATTCGGGTCTGGCAGCAGCCCAAGGTCGCCTTGGCCCCTCCTCTCAGAAGGGCCAGGCCAGCTCGCTTGGCTTTCCATCAGTCAAGGTGATCCCTACAGGACTACCCTTCTTCAAGCCCCACCTACCCGGCCCATTCACAGTCATAAACAGATCAATAGGAACCTCGAAATATAAATATAGGCAAGCAGAGACACACAGCAATCACTCTCGTACAGTTCTAATCTCTTGGTTTTCAAACTTCCATTTTATCCGAACATCAACTGACCTTAAAGCATACGCAAATATATGTACATTTTTTAAAGGGACATTAACAGATAGATCATCTACCTACCTTTCCGAAAACTAAAACACCGTTTGATTCTTCTGTATGTAGTTTTAGGAATGAAGGGAGTTGATGCTAAGGCACCTGAGGGGCGTCCCCCCGTAGTTCGGTCTTCAGGCATCACACAGGCCTGAGGTTCTGAACCGGTCTCAGGCTTCTTTTTAAAACCTGCCTCTGTGCGATACCCCACAGCCCCTCCTTCTCCTGTCTATTTGTTAGGATGGAAGTGCTGATTCCTAGAACTTGAAGGCTTTTATCATCCAGGTCCTGGATCAGGGATAAGTTACCACCTCTCCTTTACTTCTTGTTTTGGCAAAAAAACTTCCTTTTCTCTTGCCTAATCCAAGGAGTTTTACGGTTTTGGTGTTTTGTTTTGTTTTGAAGTTTCTGCAGACATTCCAAAATGTCACAGCAAAAAGAACCGCAGCAAGCAAGCTGCACCTCCCATTCAAACAGCACGAGTTGTTTTTTTGTTTTTGTTTTTTTTTATTAAGAACTGTCTTCTCAGCTGGAACTGGGGGGGACTGAGATTCTTCTGGAAAGGTCAGCAAACAGTCGTGTGCAAGGGGGAAAAAGGAACAATGACAAAAAGGCCCCTGAGGAATACTTCAGGACCGTCCTTGCTGGTTCCTTTCATCTGAGCAAAAGGGGAGGCAGCTAATGGACCCTTCTCCAGAAAGCATTTCAGTGCATGATAGGTTCTTTTCAAAGGACTCCCCGGTTCCTTTTAGAGCACCCCTCAGCCTTTGATGCTCTCTGCGGGCTTCTCCCTTTTCCCTTCTGTCTTCAAACGGCTGGGGCTCCCGAGGGAGTCTCCGCGTCAGAACAGTCGAGTGCCCATTCCAAGGAGCCTCCTGGGATCCGTGGAGGAGGCAGCTCTGCGGGGAGCTTCTCCTCCCCCTCCTCCGGCTCCGGCTCCCCTTTTCTCAATGAGGGCTGGGCGGGAGCTAGCACGGAGGCAGCTGCGCCGCGGTGGCTGCCCGCGGTCACATGCAGCAGGTGCAATCACAACAGCATGCGGGGAGGAGGGAGAATGCCACATGGCTGTGAACCCCTCTCTTCTTCCTCTGACTTTGCGTTGACTTCCCTGCCCTTGTCTGTGCAGCTCCTTGAGAGCTGGCTGCCTCAGCCGCTCCTGAAAGCAAACGGCACCAAACCAGCTCCAGGGGAGAAGCTTCTACCCCCCTCCTTCCTGCATTTATTCTCTTCCTATACAAGACTTTTTCAGAGATTTTGCGATTCAATCTATTTGTGAGTGCTGGTTTCAATGTGCATATCACTGAACCATATGTGTGCAGACTTGTACATATGTGTGTGACTGTGAAATAGAAAAATAGTCTCCATCTGGTAACAAAGAACCTGCAGGTATAACCATACAAACAAGTCAACTCAACTCACGGGTGCGCATTTATGCATATTTATACCTGTGTATATATGTATATATATATGTATATATATATGTATATATATATATACATATATATATATGTCTCGGGTTATGGTTTGAAAACCAATCCGGTTTTTAACTTTCTCCTCTGCTCTTGCATGCACCCTCTCCGCCCCAGCCCCCATGTCCACCAACACTCTCAATCCCACTCACTGAACAATTGACTCACTGGGTTAATCATTCATCCTGGCTGTTCCATGAGCAGATTCGGACTTCTAGTGCTTTAACCCCAACTGACCCCCAAGGTTTCTGCGTTCCTTCCAAGCCATTCAACAGGCGCTGTTACAAAACTGTGAAGAATACTGCAAAGGCACTCCCCTTAGAAACGTCATTTCTCTGACCAGCATGCCCAGATAGGTAATAGTTTGTCACGGAAGGAATCGTTAGGAGTGATTTCTGCCCTATGGTTCAAACTTGTTTTTGCCCTCAGTGTCACAGCATGCTACTAGGAAAATAAGGAACCACAGAGTATAACTCAGTATAAACAAGACAGTGGCAAGGCTGGACTGAGAGGCACCTCAGCCAGCTGAAAACCTCACTGACCTGAGCATTGGCATGGAGGGAACACGTGTAATCCCAGGACTTTGGAGCTGGAATGAATCTCACTTAAAAGGGTTTTGTCTAATTTTCTTATTTCACAAACAAGCAAACTGAAAGTCTGGGGGCTAATACCCCTTATCCAAGATCACATAGCTGCCTATGTCAGAGGCAAGACCACATTACCGCTTAATTAACCCTTGCTTGACCACATGCCAGTTATTCATCATGAGGATTATTCACATTCAGTATTTTTACTGCATCAATGGGTCTCTGACTCAACTCTTTTTGTAAGGAGACAGAAATACGGGGAGAACCTGATTTTGTTAGTAGTTAAAGTTAGGCAAAACACTTAGATCTAATGAACACTCAATGGATTCACACTCTTCCCAGACCATGGGCTTGGCACTTCCATACACATTGCCTCAAAAACAATTGAAAAGAATTGTAAAAAAAAACAAAAACAAAAAAACCTCCAAAATACAAAAGACAAAAAAAAAAACAGTGTAGGGACACCTGGGTGGCTCAGTTAGTTAAGCATCCAACTCTTGATTTCAGCTCAGGTCATGATCTCAGGGTCCTGGGATTGAGCCCCACATGGGACTCTGCGCTCAGCAGGGAGTCTGCTGGAGGTTCTCTCTCTTCTTCTCCCTATGCCCCTCCCTCCACTTGTGCTCTCTCTCTCTCTCTCTCAAATAAATAAGTAAATCTTAAAAAAAACAAACAACAGTTTTTTTAAAAAAAGCAAAAATAAGCAAAACAAATGTAAACTTTTCCAAAGCTAAATAAATGCTTTGACATCCTAAATTTCGGATTTGATTTTTAGGCAGAAACCATGTGCCTCTCAGCATTATTAATGGGAAGCAACTGTTTACAAGTGGTTTTAAGCAGATAACACAAAGCTGAAGTATCTAGATTCAATACTGAATTTTGTTATCAAGCTAGGTTGTTAAGCGAATGTCTACTTCTTCCATTTCCATTGGTTCCCTTCCCTTATCTGAATGTCTATTGTAAGTTTGCTTTATTTAATAAAAAGAAAAGGCCTATAATTCCAAAGCTGTACATTTTATGATTTTCACATAACAGTTTTTCATTTCTAAGAGACTGAAAAGCTTGGCAAACCCCTCGGGTGTCTCCTATTTTTCATCAAATGTCTTATTATTGTAATGGTAAAGGGGGAAGATTTTACATGTATATGCAACCTGAACAAGGATAAGCTTAGGTGTCTCATGAAAAACTTTAACTTTTTAAAAACAGGCTGTGAAAGTGCAGTGTAGGTAATGAAATGCCCTTTCTGTAATAAACACATTTAAAATGTATCCAAAGGAGGCATACAGAAATTATATATCAGAGTGATAGGTCACCTTCCAAATGTCTTGCAGATATCATTTAATCAATGACCACAACAATATTTAAGTAGCGGGAGGGAGACTGAAATCTAAGAGGTCTTTATTTAGGATTAACAGAATCTTGGGTTCCATAACTAAGATAGGGAGGAGAAAATGTATTTTCTTATGAAAGACAATTATGGCAATTGAGGAATTTTTTAACAGCTTTTCTGAGATATAATTAACATATAGAGTTCACCCATTTCAAGTGTACAAGTCATTGCTTTTTAGCATATTCACAGATATATACAACCATCATCATAGTCAATTTTAGAATATTTTCATCACCTCAACAAGAAATCCCTTATCTTGGACTATCACCCATCCCCTCCAACATTCCCATCCCAGCACTAAGTGACTACTAATCTATTTTCTGTTTCTATGGTTTTCCCTGTTCTGTACTTTCATAGGAACAGAATCAGATCCTATGTAGCCTTTTGTGACTGGCTTCTTCCACTTAGCATAATGTTTTCAAAGTTTATTCACATTGTAGTATGTTTCAGTACCACATTCTTTTTTTATGGCTGCATAATAATCCCTGGTATGGATATACCGCTTTCTATTGACTCATTTGTCCATTGATGGACAGTTGGGCTTTTCCACTTTTGGACTATTAGCAATAATGCTGCTATAAATATTCACATACAAATTTCTGTGTGACCATATATTTTCATTTCTCTTGGGTATGTATCTACCTAGGAGTGCAAATTCTGGTCTATGATAACTGTGTGTTTAATTGATTGAGGACCTGCCAGACTCTTTTCCAAAGCAGCTGCACCATTTTGCATTCTCATTAGCAATGTAGGAGCGTTTTGATTTTTCCACATCCTCATCAATACTTGTTATTATTGGACTTTTTGACTCTAGCCACCCTAGTGGGTATAAAGTCGTATCTCATTGTGATTTTGACTTGCATTTCCCAGATGACTAATAGCACTGAACATTTTTCCATGTGCTTTTTGGCCATTTGAATATTTTGGAGAAATGTTTATTCAGATTCTTCTTTTTTCTTAAGATTTTATTTATTTATTTGACAGAGAGAGAGAGAGAGGCAGAGAGAGAAGCAGGCTCCCCGCAGAGCAGGGAACCTGATGTGGGACTCAATCCCAGGACCTCAGGATCATGACCTGAGCTGAAGGCAGATGCTTAACCGACTAAGCCACCCAGGTGCCCCTATTCAGATTCTTTGCTCATTTTTTAATTGAGTCAAAATGAGTCAAATTTTTAAGTTCTCTTTATTACTGAGTTGTTAAGAGTTCATTATAAATTCTGAATACAAGTTCATTATTAGATATATGATCTGGAAATACCTCTTCCCAATCTGGTGGTTGTATTTTCGCTTTCTTGATCTTATCAATTCAGGTATTTTTGAAGGACTTGAAAAGCCATATTTATTTTAATTAGCATAATTTTAAAATTTTTGTTCTCATATACTGAAGGATATACTACTAGTAAGGCATGGGCTTGTAATTGCGGGTTTTCCATTTCCACAATAGAGGTAATAGATCACATTATTGTGCAAGGAAGCAGGAGGAGCTCACAAACCCGAAGCCATGGGTTTTCTTTGTAGTTCTGTTACTCACAGTGTGATTGACATTTGGCAAGTTAGTCACCCTCCCTGGGTTTTAATGACCTACTCCACAAAATCTGGGTATGAACTAAAACAGTGGTTTTAAAATATTCTTTATCAGTAGTAAACGTATTTTCAATGAAATGTTAAGTGTACTCCTAATATATAAGATAAATAAAAGGGTTTTTAGTTATATAAATTTGTTTGAAATTCAAATTTATGATATTTCTTTAAAATTCAATCAATGAGCAGAGAGAGGGGATAGTAATACAAACATTCGAAACCCTAGATTATGGGTGACAATTGCAATCTGCTACCAATGTCAATATTCAGCTTGGTTCTATTGTCTGTATTTACTTTAAACAATTCTAATGTTCAGTTGGATGACAAAGGATTTATTGCAAACTGAATGAGTCCTTTAAAAGCTTGCCTTGCATTCTCATAACACTCTTCAATTAAACAGAAAGGGCAGAAAAATTTTTACTGGAGCATTGTTTCTATGGTAAGTGTTCTATGCTAAAATATATCTCTTTACAAGTAAATTTGAATCAAGCATTTACGAAATCCCTGAAGCTCATTGTATAGGATAAAGTATAGTAGTCCACTCTTATCCACAGGAAATATGTTCCAAGACCCCCAGTGGATGCCTGAAACCGGGGATAGTACTGAACCTTATACACACTATGTTTTTTCCTTAGGTAGATACTTATGATAAAGTTTAATCTATAAATTGAGGACAGTGAGAAATTAACAATAATGAATAACAATAAACTAGAACAATTATAACAACACACTGTAATAAAAGTTATGTGAATGTTGTCACTCTCTCTCAAAATATCTTGTAGTGTATTCACCTTTCTTCTTGTGATGATGTGAGATGATAAAATGCCTACGTGATGAGATGAAGTGAGGGGAATGACGTAGGCATTGTGACATAGCATTAGGTTACTATTGACCTTCTGACGGTAGATCAGAAGGAGCATTATCTGCTTCTGGACTGTGGTTGACCGCGAGTAACTGAAAACCGCAGAAAGAGAAACTGCAGATGAGGGGGGATGACTGTATATAGTCAAGTAGCAGAGCTCCTTTTAAGTTCATAAATTTGAAGTTTTATATATAGCTCTTGTCTAGTCCCACTGGGATAACTTCTGGGACTCCTGAGCTGGTAGCACCTCTGTGGCTACTGATTTAATAAAGCTAATTGGATCTCATTCATTTTTCTTGAGAAAAGGGCAGATGGAAGAGGAGGAAAGGGAGAAAATGGCACACTTCATGGAAATAATCCCAAACAAAAATACCTCCTTTGGCAGATATTAAGGATCCTCCTAAACTCAGAAGCCCCAGAAATTTGATAATAGGGGGAAAGAGAGTCTTTAGAAATGACAGGAACTTTGAAAAGACACATCTTCAGGCACCCCACAAACCCCTGGCTCTGGAGCTAATCAGCAAACCTCCAGTGTGGGAGTACGTGACTCAAGACTAATCGTGAGCAATCCTTTGCTAATGTTGTAGGGGGATCTCAGCCCACAGGCCTTTTCGAATGTTTTACATAGTCATTTACTAGCCATTTTAGTATATGAATAGGGTGACCGTATAAGTTGTCACTGAAACTACGATACCATGAAAGTGAAAAGCAGCACTATCAATGATTATCCTGGGATGACAGTTGTAAACCAGACTGTTACCAGGCAAACTGGGATGAACGGTCACCCTGTGAGGAACCGCCCCCTTCCCCAACAGAAGGCACTACTAGAAAACAGACAATTTGCAGACCTGTAACGTTCACCTGGTAAAACCTAACTTTCCAACTTTTTAAAGTACATCTTTGAAGCTATGCTAAAATATAAAGTGGTGAGTCAGCCTAAGAAGTATCTTTTTTTTTTTTTTGTATGCAACTGTTTACAGCAACTTTATTCATTATTGCCCAAACCAGAAACAAACATTCACTAACTGGTGAATGAATAAACAAATTGCAGTACATTCATGCAATATACTACATAGCAATGTAAAAGAACAGACCACTGATATGTGCAAACACACGGATGAATCTCAGTGTGTTCTACAAAGTGAAAGAAACCAGATACTGTTTGGTATCTGGTTAATGGCTGATACTGTATGATTCCATTTATATAATATTCTGGAAAAAGTACAACCATAGCCTAAGAAGTATCTAAGATGTTAAGGGAAAAAAAAATTCACTTCTGAGTTCAGGATGCTGACAACACACAAAAGAGAATATAAAATAAATATTGGAGTTATATAATTGGTTTGCTAAATACGAATTTGATTTAATACAATTTGTTTTAACTATATGAACATAAAATAATTAGGCTTTACATTTTAGAAAATGCATGTTGGTTATAGACAAATTTTTTTGAGTCCTTATGGTTTTTGGTTCCACTTATTGAATTTTTGACTTATGTAATTTGTCTGTTTATGTCATATCTGTTTATTTTATAATCCTTGATAGACAAAGATCATGTCTCTTACCCTTTCTTCCTCCTTTTAGTTCTATTTATAGTACCATTTAGTTTATTCTTCGAATAGTGCATTCTCAAAACTGTATTAACTAAGATTTTAAAAAATTTATCAAATCCACAAACAAAATGCCTGATCACAAAGCATTTTGTTACTCTAGTAATCATCAGATTCTCATCTAGAGCTTTGCCATTCTTCTTCGATATCACTGATCATCTCAGGGCTAAGTTCCCTTCCAAAGATACTAGTCAAAAAAAATTTTTCCCTATATCTGCATAATCTTAACTAATCTACATTTATAGTACAATTCCTATAACTATTTATTGTTAGTGAAATGGAAAAATCCAAAACAAAAAATATATCATCCCTTTTTATAATTCAAGATATTCATAGAAGAAAGTTGGTTATTGATGATATTTGATTTAAATTAACTTCTGAGAATTACTTAGATATATGACAGTAACATGGAATAGTTTACTATTTATTTTAACGGTTGTCCATTTGAAAATAGGAGCTCATAGTAACATCAACTGGGAGGGCAAGGATGAACAGGTTTGACCTCCCTTTCTGTTCTTCCACAATTCTATATATACTCGCCTCCTCCAAAAGGTCCCCATATGACTCGGCGGATGGACTTAACCCAGTCTTCCATATCATTCTGGGTGCTCGCCATAAGGAGGTAGCTCTCATGGTTTGCTGTCATCCGATCTCGATCGCCTCCTGTAAGATAGTACCACATGAGTGTGTGCTCAGTTGAAGATTCCCCATCAGCAGCAGTGTCCCTGAAATGTACACTATGCCTATCTAATCAATTGGAAATATTTACCATGGTTTCAGAATGAAAAAATCTGCTTAAAAAGGAAAGGCTCTTATGTTTCCAGGGGAAAACTGGAGAACAAATGTCATTCCCCAAACAAAGCCTGCCTTTTTGTCCTAGCAACAACCCATAGGTCTGCATTAACTTATAATCCAGTCTATTCACACTGCACTGCTGAATAAGGAGAAATAGCAAAGCAAAGTGAAAGATGGAGAAGTAATCCACAGAGCCTGGATATTCATTGGAAGCAAGTGCTGAGCAGTCTGAGTACTGCTTAATACACATACAGTGAGGCCAACCAGGACATCATGGGCGATCAGGGGAGTTCTAGGAAAGGGAAAAGAACTACATGTAAAACTTTTGACCCAGAGGTCCTCTTCTATTGCTCCATCATGGAAGGGAAGCCTCTTCTCCCAGAACACACCTTCAGGGGGGCAAACAAAGAGAAGAGGAGAAGAAGGCACAGCCTGGCCAGCCACAAATGTCAAATCAACCCCCTAGATGGCCCTCGCACCAAAGCATAAGCTTTAGGAAACCCCAGGGGTGCCTCCATGCAAAAACTTGATGGTTTCTCTCATTTTACCACCCCTCCAAAGAACCCATATACCTTTAAACCTTTATAATCTCTAATATCAATTTTGAAGTGCTAGACCTCAGATGCCTGTGATTTAATTTCTTAGAAATGTTTTATACCATATTTACATTTCCCTAGTGACTTAAATTTCTCATTTATAAAACAGGCATAACCATATATGACCTTGAAAGGGGTCTTGAGTCATGGTTTTCCTTACTTCCTATTTTATGGTTAAAGCAGAATTTTTTTTTAAGATTTTATTTATTTATTTTTATTTATTTATTTATTTATTTATTTATTTATTTATTTGCGAGAGAGAGGGAGAGGGAGCAGGGGGCGGGGCGGGGAGCAGAGGGAGAGGAACAAGCAGACTCCATGCTGAGTGTGGAGCTCCACGAGGAGCTTGATCTCATGACCCTGAGATCATGACCTGAGCCAAAATCAAGAGTCTGACACTCAACCAATTGAGCCACCCAGGAGCCCCTAAAGGAGTATTTCTGAAGACATGTATCAGCAACTATACTGCTTTGGTCTCTTTGAAAATAATGAGTGTTGTTCACAGAAGGAATACTTAAGGAAAATGGAACATTTAACTGAATTCTGATAATGTTTTAGTATTAGACTAACTTCTGAGGTGCTCAAAATATCTATGCACATTTAAGTGTTCACTAAGTGAACACTAAGCACTGTACACTTGCAACCTTGGGTTGAATTAGTTCATATCCAAGTGTCATGTCTGACTGAGACATTTTTGTTTGTTTGTTTCTTTTTTTTTTTGAGTTTTCTTTGTTCTCTTTTAAAAAAATTTTTTATTGTTATGTTAATCACCATACATTACATAATTAGTTTTTGATGTAGTGTTCCATGATTCATTGTTTCCGTATAACACCTAGTGCTCCATTCAGTATGTGTCCTCTTTAATCCCCATCACCGGGCTAACACATCCCCCCATCCCCCTCCCCTCTAGAACCCTCAGTTTGTTTCTCAGAGTCCATAGTCTCTCATGGTTCGTCTCCCCCTCTGATCCCCCCCCTTCATTTATATTTGCAAATGACATATCAGATAAAGGGCTAGTATCCAAAATCTATAAAGAACTTACCAAACTCAACACCCGAAGAACAAATAATCCAATCAAGAAATGGGCAGAAGACATGAACAGACATTTTTCCAAAGACGACATCCAAATGGCCAACAGGCACATGAAAAAGTGCTCAACATCGCTCGCCATCAGAGAAATCCAAATCAAAACCTCAATGGGATATCACCTCACACCAGTCAGAATGGCTAAAATTAACAAGTCAGGAAATGACAGATGTTGGCGAGGATGCAGAGAAAGGGGAACCCTCCTACACTGTTGGTGGGAACGTAAGCTGGTGCAACCACTCTGGAAAACAGTATGGAGGTTCCTCAAAAAGTTGAAAATAGAGCTATCATACTACCCAGCAATTGCACTACTGGGTATTTACCCCAAAGATACAAATGTAGTGATCTGAAGGGGTATGTGCACCCCAATGTTTATAGCAGCAATGTCCACAATAGCCAAACTATGGAAAGAGCCCAGATGTCCATCGACAGATGAATGGATAAAGAAGAGATGGTATATATATATACAATGGAATATTATGCAGCCATCAAAAGGAATGAAATCTTGCCATTTGCAACAACGTGGATGGAACTGGAGGGTATTATCCTGAGCGAAATAAGTCAATCAGAGAAAGACATGTATCATATGATCTCACTGATATGAGGAATTCTTAATCTCAGGAAACAAACTGAGGGTTGCTGGAGTGGTGGGGGGGTGGGAGGCATGGGGTGGCTGGGTGATAGACATTGGGGAGGGTATGTCTATGATGAGACATATTCACGCTGTGAATTGTGTAAGACTGTTGAATCACAGACCTGTACCTCTGAAACAAATAATACATTCTGTGTTTCTAACTGGATCTAAACACCTTCATGAGGAACTTACATTACAGGCTCCAGTTCATAACAGGCCCACCCCACCACTCACTATTCTTTCCCGTCCAACCTAATCTGCACATAGGTGTGAAAGCCATAGGCATTTGAATCTGTGACCTCTGAATTCCATACAATTGTCCTAGGTTGAGAAATAGAACTCTTCTACCACTGATGTAAATTTATAGAACATGTGAAAGGTCAAAGAAGTGAAATAACTTTAAGCCAATCAGATGAACAAGTAGAATTGGTGTTGTATATTTTAATACAACTGGATGGGAGTAAGAGGGGGGGCGAAGGAACCACATCAAATTGGTTTCTTGGGGCACCTGGGTGGCTCAGTCGGTTAAGTGTCTGCCTCTGGCTCAGGTCATGATCCCGGGGTCCTGGGATCAAGCCCCGAGTCGGGCTCCCTGATCAGCAGGGGAGTCTGCTTCACCCTCTCCTTCTGCCCCTCCCCCTGCTTGTGCTTTCTCTCTCATTTGCTCAGTCTCTCAAATAAATAAATGAAATCTTTAAAAAATTTGGTTTCTTAATGTTTATAAATTCTTGACTAAACAAGGCTAGCCTTCCCATACTATAAAGAACAACTCACTGTTTGGGAAACAATGACCCTCTTACACCTATAGGTCCATCCTCAGTCCATCATCACTTTAAGCAACTCGTATCTGAAAAAGCATAGGTTTAGGAGTCAGAGAAAACCCAGCTAAAATTTTAATTTTACCTTGTACTGGCTGTTTGATTTCTGGGACATTATATAACTTCTGGAAACTCAGTGTTTTTAATTAGGCTTTAGATATAATAATACTGATAGAATAAATTTTTGTGAGAATTCAATGAAATAAAGTGACAATATTAGCCCTGTGTTAGGCTAAAGGAGAAATTCTACAAATATTAATTCAGCCTCATTTAACTGCTCCCACACCTACAAATGCAAAAAGAACAAATTTTATTCAATTTGACCTCAGAGATATTATGTCTAGCAAATGCTTCGGAACAGTTAGTCAATAGCAAATATATATATATATATATATATATGGATTTTTATTATGAAGCTATCTTTCTCTGATACACAATACACATTAAAATTATATACTGTACATGTATGTAGATATGCCACATATTAATATGCATGCACATGGCCATATTACAGAGAAGTGGCAGAAAGAACTAAATGACAAAAGGAAGACGTGCTTCATTTGGCATGGCGCAGTACTAACAATTTATTCTGTATTCTTATCCACTTATACCCCAGTGCTAGGCCAAAAAAATTACCATTTTGAAATCTGAATATTTTAATTATTGTCTTTGCCTAAGGGATACTTAGCAATTCAGACAGCAATATCCTGCTGTGTCACTCCCAGCCTGGGCAGAGACAGCCCTAGTAATGAGTGAGTGACAGCCACTGGAGTGTGTTTCTGCCTGAAAGCAGGGAAGAAAGAGAATGATAAGCACAACTGGCCATTATCCCCTGACTTTTCATTTGATTCTCTATCTCTGACCCTGAATCTCATTTAGACTGCCAATCACAGATATGAAATCCCATCTGTGAACTTCACCCATGGATATGGATCTTGATTCCGCAGGGTATTAACAAGAGAGGGGGAAAAGATGAAAGCAACTTTACCTACCAGTCTTGGTGGAAATAGAGACTCATTGCTACGAATGCGATTAAAACAACTGGAGACATTTATATAAACATGAACTAGACACGCTACTAAAATTATGTGATTTTCAACTAGAGATGCCATCTGTTCTAATTCACAGCCCTTCAGGTCTCAGAGCTGGTACTGCACCTTGCAATTAAAGGGGCTCAAAAACAACTTACTAAATGTACGAGCTGATAAATAAATTCAATATTGACCTTCAACCATGTGAATCGTTTCACTCTCTTTGTTAATCCTTTACAGGGCTTAATGTTCCATTTAACTATTCATGGATCTACAATTTTTTCAAAAGGTGAAATTTTAAAAAGCAGTCTTGAGATGTAATTTTCACTGGAGTAAGAGTGTCATAGTCATCTTCAATCCATATAAGCATATATACGTGTGTATATAATATGATATTAAAGTCAGTATATACTCTACATTGTTCAATTCCGCTTGAAAATTAATACCTGCTCAGCTTTGTTTTAATTTTTTAATACTACTTTAGATTTGCACACATTTTTAAAGGATACAGTGCTTCAGAAAATTGTACACATCTTTTAGATATTAGCTTGGGTTGGTAGCAATGCTTTGGTGGTAGTGTTAATACTTCAAGCATCTGTGATTTTAAGTTAACTGAGTAGGTCATATCGCTCAATTTTACTTGTTTATATGTAATTGAAAATACGTGTACATTTTATTAGGATCTTCTGTATATTTGCATTTGATATAAATTGTTTTTTCCCAGAAATAATATAGATTCTCTGAAATAAAATAAATACTTGACATAATTAACTTTTGCAAAAATTAAAAGGTAGATTAAGAAAAGCTTAATGAATTTAATAGACTAAGAAAAAGCTTAATCTAAAATTAAAAAGTAAGCTAAAGAAATCACAATAAAGTAAATGTACAGTTAATTTTAAAAAGAGGTGCAATATCAATTAACCATATGAAAAGTTTGACTCCTCTAATAATTATAAAATAATAATTTAAGAGATAATATTTTTGATGAATAATTTTGCATAGAATTTTTAAATATTGTATTAATTAAGTAATCTCTACACCTAACATGGGGCTTGAACTTACAATCCTGAGATCAAGAGGCACATGCTCTACTGACTAGCATACTTCTGCATAGAATTTTTTTTAATTTTAAGAGAAATATTGGAAAAGATATGCCAAGGAAAAGGTATGCCAAGATATACATGCTCACTGTTTATAGGAGTATGGATAATGTTCCTTATGATGCAGCCACCAAAATAGGATTTTGAAGGATACTTCTTAATATGAGTGTTTGTTATACAAAAGGAAATATACACATTTTTATGTGATATTATCTCAATTTTCATATAGGCAGAAAGTTAGATAAATAAGATACTAGATTGAAATTGACAATAATTTTAACAACGGTTATCTCTGAATGATAGGATTGGGAATTTCTTTGCTCTCCTTTTGTACCTTTCTATATTTTCCAGATGCTCAACCATGTGTTTTTTCCTGTATTATTCCAGATGTTCTATCATGCATTATTTGATATGAGAAAAAAGCATTATTGAACAGAACAAATGATTGGAATGATATGGTCATGAAAGCACTAAATCCATAAAAAGCCCAGGTGAGCTGGAAGGTAATTGTCACTAACATCACTCAGTGTTGCTTAAGATTGTTCACTTTGAGTTCTCATTAATTTACCTATAATTTCGTCTGCCTTCTTCCCCAGATCCTGATCCCCAAGCATCCCCAAAGGAAGATTTGGGACAGGAGGCCAGTGCTGCTCAGAGTGCAGACTGCATCATGTCACTAGGATGATCTCAGTAAAAAAGAGACGACTACTATTATGTGCATTACCCTTCTTAAAAAATATATTTAAAGAAATATTTTTCTGAATTTATTGTGTGGAAATTTCCAAGAAGAGTTACCAATGTAAACTTTTGTTATTCTTTCCTCAGAGAAAAATACTTGTAAATTGTCATAATTATGAACTAAAAAGCAAAACAATTACTCAGAAGCAAAGTATTTATGTGTGTATCATTTTGAGTAAATAAACTTTTAAACATGCACAGGAAATTATTTCTTTGCATTTAAATTTTAAAGCAAGTTGCTCAAGGGAAACTGTGATCATAGACATTTGGGTTCATTTCCCAGTACAGTTCATGGTACAGACCCAGGCACATTTCAGTGAACTCCTCTGATGCTGTTAATAATTTCACAAGCAAAATGTTTCCTCATTCCTAATTACAAATCAGGTCAAAACTAGACCTATTATACTACTTGTTTCATATAGCTTACAGAAAAATAATTTATACTCTAGTTAGGGTTACTAATTTTCACTCATACAACTGCAAGGTCTTATTTTATTTTTTTAAAGCACTACCTGCCTCAAAACTTAGTTTGGGTCTTCATTGGTAGTAGAGATCTAATGATAAATTGCAAGATATAAAGTAAATTCTGAAGGATATCAGTGGAAAATTACTGAAATAGGAAAACGTTTCCTCTCTTTTATGGAGCCAGTTATTTGTAAAACAACCCAAGTTATGTGAAGTACAAACAACAAAGTACAGGCTTCTGTGGATACCACCACCTCTTAATAAATAACAGCAAAAAACAATAAAACAGCACATAATTTACAAGATGAGGCCAGAAAACAAATTGGTCTCACAATCAATATCATATTTAATTTTTCCATATTGTTTTGTGTATTACAGAGACATGGTTATCTGAAAATTAAGAGTTTTGATATGCTTTGCTAATCAAAATTTTTTCCAAGTATTTCTTCCTCAAAGGCTAATTTCAAAAGTATCAGAAGGGCAAAATTTCAATGCATGTTGTCAATGGAAAAATTGTATGACTCTCTAATGAGATTTTGAATATTTTAAAACCCCTAAATCAGAAAATGACAATTAATTATGGGACCGATAGCAATAACCATCATTTTGTTTGTAGTGTGTAGTCAGTATCACACAACAAACAATTACCAAATGTTATCTTGCATTATAATAAAATTAATGCTACATTTTAATTTCAGGAGTACTTTATAAAACTGTTTTACATATTTCTTACACCTCTTCCTAGGTCATAATCTCTTTGTAAGAATCCGCCTGCACTACATAGTTAATTTATGTTTAAGATGAAAGTAACTATAAATGCACACTTTTTAACTAATTATAGATTGATTGGTATTTATTAATTATGGTAGATTTCTAATCATTATGTTTAGAAATGATTTGCTGGAAGTCTGTCTATTTGGCTACAGATATAGAAAGCATTGACATAAACATTTTATACCGTACAAGTTACTTCTCACTTGTCTTTCCTCAAACTTCACTATAAAAAATGTCAAAAAATGTGAATATGAGACCAAAGGTGCTAGCTGGATCAAACTGCAAAAACAAGAGGTACTTACAAAGAAGTACTAAAAAATGGTCAGTGAAGGACAGTGAAGCCAGACTCATCAAGTTCAAATTAGTCATTGATTAGCTGTGAGATCCCTCATCTTTAACTGAGAGTGCTAAAAGCACCTACCTCATGGTGTTATTGTGAATTAACTGAATGAATAATACCACAAAATACTTGGAATAGTGTTTGGGACATGGTATGCCATGCTGTTATTTTTATTGCCATGTGTAAAAATTTTGATCCTAAATTTTTCAGTAAATTATGTGTAATTTGAATCATTTAAAATGCAGAAAGCTAGCTTATTTTTGAACAAATATTCTGAATACCTCCATAAAGCAAAATCCTTTTGTAGGAACTATAAATGTAACTATTGATTTATTTTTCAAGTAAATATTGATTTTCATATTGGTCATGTTTATTTTTTATTTTTTAAAGATTTTATTTATTCATTTGAGAGAAAGAAAGAGCACAAGTTGGGGGGGGTAGGGGCAGAGGGAGAGGGAGAGAAGTAGACTCCCCACTGAGCAGAAAGCCCAACACGGGGCTCAATCCCAGGACACTGAGATCATGACCTGATCCCAAGGCAGACGTTTAACCAACTGAACCACCTAGGTGTCCCCATTATTGGTCATGTTTTTAAAAGTACAGCTGTGATCCATTTACTTTTAAATAATTAATGACAATTTTAAAACCTCAAATAGGCATAGTTATATTTCCATTAATTTTTCACATTCTTGGACTCATTCTTTCAAGACATCTACTATCTGTGCTAGGTACATTAACTACAAAAATGAGACAATTTATTACATTTTGGATATTTGTTTTCCAGATTGCCCTGGACCTGGAATAGAATCTCAATTTAAGTCCAACAATATATTTTGACTCTCACTTATGTCAGATGCTCAGAATCTAGGCACTTCCTTCTCAGCATCTAATTAAATTCTGATTGAAATTTCCAGAAGTAGATAGAATATTTCCTTGGCAGAGCCAAGGCATCTAGAGTTTATGTCCTCTTCTAATTTAGCTTGGCTAGTTTGGGAGATCAGTGAATTCAATATTTTATCTCATTGATATAGAAGGCAGGCAGGTAGAATAGCTGATATGTATATTTAGATCAGTGTTACTTCAACAATGATGATACAGACCAGAGTCACAAGGGAAAGCAAGTCTCGATGCAATAAACACCAACTTGCAGCAAATGGAATGTCATTAATAGTCAAAGAAGCAAGGCAGAGAGTTTGTTGGCTTGAATGAATCTAAAATTAAAAGTACTGTTTTATTAGGCGGTCTCTTAATACACAGCACAAATGATCACTTGAATGTCGAGGCATATTGGAAAGTTTGGGAGAAATGTTTTGGAGCTATATTGAACTTTATACCCTCCATGAGCACGTAAATAAACCCTCTCCTGCAGTGTTTCTCAATGTGAGATGAAACTAGAGTGTATATGTCTAGAAAGGTAGGAAGAACTGGGTCCTTGTTAGAAATGCAAATTCTTGGGCCCAAGCTCAAATCAATTGAATCAGAAACAGTGGTGGTGGGCCCCAGCAATCTGTGCTTTAAGATGCCTGCCAGATGATTCTGATATATCATAAAGTTTGAGAACCACTACTCTTGTAAGATAATTTGCTTTAATAGGCAGAGGCTATAAATTTTAGAATTCATGCACTTCAGCCACACTCATCCTGTTAGCTTGTATCCATATCTTACTCTTTCAGTGACAGCCATTCAGCCCACGAAGTACTAAGCTCTAAAACTATGGATCATATAACTTTGCTAATTGCTTATTTGTGTTGTAAATGATTAACACTGTGCAACTAGTTTTGCAAGGACATGTCATTTGACTTGGTATTACTGAGTCTAGCAAATTTGTGGGCCTCATACATTAAAGATACCATACTTTTATCAGAGCAAACATTAGACCATTTCTTTTTGTATCTGAATACAGATTTGTTATCCCTCTTTCCCTGATGCCCAGAACTTGATGAGTGAAATAGAACACTGAATTTGGGAAGATATATACCACTTTTGAAGATCTAGATTAGAATGCTGAAATCCATTTTTAAAATTCTCTCATATCCCACCCCTTTTACTGTTTTTGAATAATAGAAATCTGCAAGATTATTAACTGCAGGTTGATTTACAGTTTGCAAGTTACTTTTATATCCCTTGATTCATTTGGGTTTTACAATAATCCTGGGAAGTAAAGCAGAGCATTAATTAATTTATCCAATACATATTTATTGAACACCTGTACTGTGCCAGTCACTATTCTAGGTTCTAAGGATACAGCAGTGAACAAAACAAAGTCTGCAGTCCAGAGGTGAGGTCCACACTAAAGATGCAGATTTGGAAGTCATCCATGTAACAGTATTTAAAAACATGGGCCTGAATGACGTTCCCAGGGAATACTGCGGCTAGAATAGTGAGAATGAAGCTCAAATGAGCTCCCATGTTTAGAGGTTGAGAAAAGGAAGAGGAATCAGCAAAGCAGATTGAGAATGCAGCTAGTAAGTTTGGAAGAGAAACAAGAGAGTCTGAGTGGAGAAAAGTGATCAGTGAGTCGAGTGCTGTTGAGAGGTTAAATAAAATGATGACTAAGTGAGTACAGACCACCAGTTTAGGAACCATGGAGATCACTGGATTGGGCAACATGGACATTATTGGTGTCCTTGGAGGATTGATCACACCAGCACAAATAAAATCATCGTGAAAATGTGTTCATATGATCATGGAAGAGAGAAAATAGAAACAGCCAGTGTAACACCTCTCCTAGGCATTGTGGTGTATAAAGGAGCAGAGAAATGGAGGGTAGGAGTGAGTGGGTAGGGGAGTTGTGGGGCCAAGAGGATTTAAGATGAGAAATATTACAGAATGTTATAGATTTATGGGCATTATTCACTTGAGAGGGAAAAAATTGATGAAGCAGAAGAGAGGAGGTTTATAGATGCCTCCATATTTAATTAAAGGAATATTCAATTTTTCTCACTGTCCTCAATCTTCAGTAAGTGTTGGTGATTAATATAATAATTGATTTCTCCCCAAAGTTTGTTACTTTAAAAGTATTTGAGACATTTAGAAGAGAGTCATTGAAAGAAAAGGAACTAGCATTGAGCAGGTGTTTCTACACAGCTCTGCCTATGGGCAAAATAGGAAGGAATGGGGTTAAGCTCATAAATCATTTTTAAAGCTAAATTTTACTACCTTTACTTGAATGCAGTGTTTGGTATTTGCTCAATAGGAGATTTAATTTAATTGGGACATTTTCCTTTGTACAATATCTCTTAGTTTTAACTGCCACAGATGCTAATTATTCAATTTTACACAGCAGTTTTATAAAATGGGTTTTGATATATACAAAAAAACTGGTATTTTAAAATAAAATGCTATGATAGATAGCTTAAAATCAAATTATTCCACTCAACGAATGACAACTAGTAATCATTGTAATAGTGTAAAATTAAGAAAACTCTGATTTTGGTTTGAATTTGAATTTTGTTCTCCTAAGCAACTAAAATTGACTTTACAATCAGAACAGCTTAACTGTCCAGTACTTTGTCTCCCACAGTTTATGTCGGGATTTGCTGGGTTTCATCAGCTCTAGTGTGTATGTTTGGAAGCGCAGGATGTAAAACTCACCTTAGGGGTCTGGAATTTGAACCCAGCCTTCTAGCTAGCTTCGCAGAGAACATACCTGTATAATGTGCCAAGAATGTAATGCTAAGAATGGTGTTCCGGAACTATTATCACTTCCGCTAGTAAGGATACTTGTGACTATTTTCCTAACTTACTTGATATAGACACATTACAAACTAACTCTATGATTTCCTCAAGCGTAAGCTGTTTTCTCAATAAATGTTAAAAAGAGTCTCTGTGTTCACTTTGTTAATTCCTCAACCTATTTCTGGAGTTGGGGGTCTCACCTAATTGTCCCATTCTAATTATAAATCATTCCAAGACCCTACAGAAGGAATAGGGGCTAGAAAGTCACATGTTGTTCCCAAAATGACTATGGGCATAGAAATTCCCATAAAGAGTACTAACCCTTATCTGCTTCTTAATCCAAAACCCTTGTATACTAGTTTAGAATGATTAACACTATCAGGCTAAGCCAACTTTCTCTTTTTAATTCTCATATTGGTGATATGAACACATTTGAGGATGACTTCTTTTAAAATAAACACACATGAATGCACAAACGTAACCGCACTGAGGCTGGTAATAGATTATTTGATCTATTTCTTAAAACATGATTTCTTGTAGGCAAGATTTCCTAATTCAGTCAGTCTTATATGTATCTTAAACATGTTTTAAAAAACTGAAATTCCTTCCAAATTTTCTGGAACTCAAAACTTTTACTACTTCTGATGGGTTAGTCCATCAATTTTCAATATCACCAAATCATGACCATACAATCAGGGTTAATGAGTCAGATAGGAAAAATTATTAATAAAGGAGGGTGTAGAATTGCTTTAAGTGCAAATAGGTTGGTGAAGAGATGGTTCAAAACCAAATAGGGTTATGTGTGTGCAGAATCCAAGTAATACAACTGAGTTTTTGAATTTTTAAAAGAAAAATGTTTATAAAATCTAAGCGTTTGGACATAAGGCTGGTAAGTACTCATTACGTGCTTGGGAAGTTTTTGGCAGATCTCTCTGTCTGCCTTGGAAGGTGACAGCAGTACTTTGGAGAATTAAATATATTATTATGGTTTAAAACAGCTCAGGGATATGACAATATGGATAGAACTAGAAGGTATAATGCTAAGTGAAATAAGTCAGATCGAGAAAGACAAATACCATATGATTTCACTCATATGTGAAATCCAAAAAACAAAATAAATGAATAAATGAACAAACAAAAAGCAGAATCAGACTATAAATACAGAGAATAAACTGATGGTTGCCAGGTGGAAGGGGGTGGTGGAATGGGCAAAATGGATGAAAGGGAGTGGGAGGTACAGGTTTGCCCTTATGGAATGAATAAGTCAGGGGAATAAAAGGCACGGCATAAGGAATATAGTCAATGTAATTGTAATAGCACTGTTTGGTGACAGAAAATAGCTACACTTGTGGTGAGCACAAAATAATATATAGAGATGATGAATCACTATGTTGTACACCTGAAACTAATGTAACATTGTGTGTCAACTATACTCAAATAAAATAATAAATAGATGGATAGATAGATAAATAAATAAATAAGTAAGTAAGTAAAATAGCTCAGGGATTTCGATTAATGCATAAACATATTTAAATATTTAGGGAAATCTAACTTGGCAAATTCATAAGTTAATTGAGCTTTAACCAAAAATGACTAAAAGTTATTTTGTAATCACAAAATGAAACAACATGTGACTTTCTTGCCCCTATTCCTTCCGTAAGGTCTTGGAATTATTTGTAATTAGAATGGGACAATTAGTTTAGACCCCTAACTCCAGATATAGGTTGAGGAATAATGATGATGATGATGATGATGATGATGATGATGATGATGATGATGGTGATGAAAACTGGAACTAAAATTTAAGGCTCAGAAAACTCTAGGGTCCTATTTCTTCAATTAATGGAGTATTAATTTAAGTACAGGTAGTATTGAGGAGTGTTTGCCTAACAAATAAAGCTTCACTTAGATAATTAAAAACAACAACAACAACAACCTTAATGGACACAAATTAATTTTGATGCTCAGAAATATACCAAATTCATCTTACTAAAACACTAACTCGTTTCTTTTTACTCCAAATTAGAGTCAATCTGGCTAATTACATCAGAATTATTACAGCAGGGTTTTCTTGGACTTTTTAAAAAGTGAATTTTATAATTTTGGATAATATTATGTAAGCAAATAAATGAAAAATTTTAAATTCTCCCTTAAAATTATGACTCCCAGTAACCATTTGCAAGCACTTGGAAACATAAATATGGAGTCTTATGTTTGAAAGTTACTTAGAACAAATGAGAAGCATCTTAAGAAAATTAGGAATTCCTTCCCACCTCTCAAAATAATCTTCAACTACTTCCAAAACTTTAAAAAATGGTGACTGTCCTTAGCAGAAAAGTATAATGTCACTTAGGGCAACAACAAGAAGTTCAAGGTTCTAACAATTATCCAAGAAACAACAAATATGCTAAAAATTAAAAAAAAGTCACCTAGCTTTTATATGAATTTTGGATAACTGAATCCAAATGAGAACTTTTTTAAATTAAAGAAAAACAAAGGCAAGGAAAAGCTCCTAGAAAAAGCTGTCAGATGTTTTCCATTGTACTCACTTTTTCATTATATAGTATCTTTCATATCTACTACAAATACATACTTCTTTGAATTCCTAAAGTTCTACAGTTTCCTAGACACATGCAATAAATTAAAATTTCATCCTGCCTGCTACCAGATTAATGCTATGCATCTCATAATTTTAAATTGAAGAGTAATCAGCCAGAATCTGCAAGTCAATTCAACCCAGCATATTATCATTAATTAACATTTAATGAATGCCCACAGGTGTATGCAGTAGTATTAGAAGTCAGTATACCAATTGCTGTTTTAGGGCATGTAATATGATTCATATATAATTGCCATCCTAAATCTGGCTAAACTCTGAATACAGATTGGCAAATTGACAGACATATTATATTGATCAACTAAAGGCAAGATTCCTAAAAAGCACTCAACGAGAAATAACAGAATATTTTTTCAAATATAATGTAAGAAAGACACCAAAGTAGTAATTGCTATGTGCTATCTTTCCTGATCTTTTCTGTGGGGGTGGGGGTGGGGTGTCGGGGGCAAGGGCATAAAATAAGTGGATCGGCACATACATATACATTATATACACCAAGATAGAAAAAGAAAAAAAAACATAAAGCCAGTTATTTACTGAAGAAGAATGTTTTGTAGAGGAAAGCAAGACTAAATCAAGGTCACCGGGTTTCTTTTCAGCAGAGTCCATAAATACCTCAAAGTTAGCAAACTCGATAATTTAGATAACAGAAAAACCTGATCCTAATCAGAAAATCTGAAGAAAGCAAGACTGAACTAACTATAATAGTTATTAAAAGATGTTTCTTGAATAAATGAATAGAGAATTGAAGAATTATATGACTCCATTCATTAAAAGTCATTACTTATTGCTCTTTAATATGCACACAAGCTGGACCTGAAATATATTGAAATTCACCTTTGGATGGTTTACAACAAATTACAAAGTCAGAAGTGAGCAAAGACAGGGAAATTATTTGGTACCAATATTAGAGGCCAACAGAGAACAACCATAAAAGGGAAATAATAGGATTGCTTACTATTAAAAGTGATCTACATCCAATACGTCAGTTATCATGTAACTCCAAGTTGGAAAGTTATTTTGTTGATTTGTTTGTTTGCCTTTTTAATCTATAGTTTCTCAGCCTAATAACAAGTCATTACTTTGTAGCTGAAGTGATTATTTGGAAATAACAGTCTGCGAGTCTAATGAGAGTGCTCCTGGGAACTGTGCATAATTATTGATACTTTTAATATATTATCTCATTTAATCAGTACAAGTAACCCACGAGGTAGGAATTATTGTGCTTGTTTTAGAGAAGATACAATTAAGCACCAGAAAGGTTTTGATCATTTCTCAGCATCACATAGCTAATAAATGGCAGGGGTGGAGTTTGAACAGGTTTTAGTTTGACTCCAAAGGCCAATTTTTTTTCAGAGTCACGCTACGCTTTTTCATGACTCACCCTGTACACCCTCTGCATAACATTTCCCCCTTCCTTTCTTCACTGGGACCTTTAAAGATCTTACCAAACTAGGATGCTTACCCAAACTAGATCTTACCCAAGTAAAGTTGGGCCCTCCCTCCTGATTCCCACTGCGCTGTTTGTGTCTCTCAGGGCTAGCACATACAACATTATTGTGCATTTAAAATGCAGCGGCATCACAGGCATTTGACTTAGTGCATTCAAATATATTCACTATTACTACTATACCACTAATCCCTTTAGTAGTACAAATTTTTAAGGATCAGGACAGGTTCTGATAAGAGGTAATGTGCCAAAGATCTTCCATGTGCCCCTTCAAACACACTCTCTGCACTTCTCCCCCCAGCCTCCTGGGTGTTTGGCCAATAGGTCAATAGGCCGATAGGCAGCCATCGCAGGAGATAGGAGGGAGGAAGAAGTGTAAGATCAGGGCATTTATTTCCTTGACTTCCTAGTTCTGGGGTTGCCTTGAGTTGGTTCTGTATTTTGACCAAAAATCACTACTCCCTGGAAAACTTTTTTGCATGGCATTTTTTTTCAGAGCTCTATTAAGACCTCTTTGCCATTGTCCCTTAGACCTCATACTGGAAAATTCACTATTATTAAACCCAGGTTATTTCCCTATTGTTTGTAATCCCATTACACCCCACCCACACTTGTGTAAGTAATACTTTTGTACAGAAACTTTCTTCAAATCATCCTAATTTGAGTGTGTCACCTTTTTTAGCTGGGACTGTGATTAATACAGTTCAGAGTGGGTAACTGATTCATCTTGAACCCTTTAAATCACAACAGTCTCCTCCTTTCTAAAAGCCTAGATATGTCGTTACTTTGGTGCATAGGAAAAACATAATAAACTGGAAATTAGTTTAATGCCACACCTACTTAAATTTTATATACTTTCAGGACTGTGAAGGCACTGTGAAGAGTACAAAAAGAATTTATGATAAGCTCTCTCCACCAGGGCATTTTGATCTTATTAAGGATACAAGGCATGAAATGAAGAAAATTATAAAGGAAGCATGAGCTGAACAGTCAGGTGCAATCATTTATGATGCAGAGAATAAGAGGTATCATTTATTTATTATGGCTCCCACATGCTCTGGACTTCCTCCAGGCTGCATCTAAGCTCTGAGAAACTCCCGGCCCCCACAAGAGCCTTCTTTTTTGTCCCATTTCCCTGAGCCTTTCTTAGATCTTTCTGCACAATGCCATCTTTTTCCAGGTTCACTGCAAGTGACGCTCTATTATTAGAAGATCTCCAAGATAAAGATAATAGAAACAAGGCATCATTTTTTGGATGAGTTCATCTCGAGCAGCACGACATGGCAGGCACCAAACTAGTTAAGAGTCATTGATACAAAGATGATGAAGTCACAGTTCTTGTTTGTAAGTGGTGTGTCACCTCATAGGGGAAATTAACAAGTATATGCATCTCGAAGTCCTAATTCTGATAAAAGTCTGGGGATTGCGGGTAAATACAATGCTTACACTCACACAAATACACACACACACATATATAGATACAAACACGCACACACAAAACAATCAGTAATCAAGATAAATGCTATTTTAATAACATTAAAAGAACAAATTCACATAAAAATCCACAATGAGCAAAATATCAAAATAAAGACAGGATCACTATTACTGTTTTTTTTTTTTTCTTTTGTCTTAGTTTCCAATATCAGTATTATGGATCCTGGCCCTGTTTGTTTGAATATTGTCAACCCCAACTAGTACCTTCCTTCCAAACCCCCATTTCTGCCAAGTAAGCACACTCCCTGCCTTCCAGATGACATGGTTGTCACCATTTATCTATGAGAAACAACAGAGAGTGATAGAAGCAACTTCCTTATATGAAGAATGGGTTTTAGTATGCTGGACAAATCTATAATGTGTACTTTGTATGCTAGTAGTCATTGCCATAATTCTAAAATATTTGTGATAGGTTTTCACTATCTTTCTTTTGTATAAAAAATGAAAAAAAAAAAACCTGTCTATTCTCTGTGATAAGCCTCCTGCATATAAAACAGTTCCTGGACTAAACAATGTCTTTAGCCTCTAGCACCAGGTTAAATACAGCTTAGCAGTGACCTTGGTGCCAAGATGAAATAAGCCGATGACCTCATTTCAGCTCCTTCCTGGCAGATGTCCAGTGTACTAATTGGCACCCAGGTGACAGCATCATGAATCCAACCAAGGTGAATCAAATGTGAGAAGTAATCCAAGTACACAATTTCAGGTCATCTACATACTTGAAACCGGACATATTATGTTTCATTTTGCTTTGCTTCACTAAATATGATGGGATACTGACTGCTTCTGACAGTTCTGCTATCATTCTAATTTAAGGTAAAACTCTTTGTATGTATCTAGAAATAAGGTGCAACAATATGCCAATACGCTAGCATTCAACATGAGCTCAGGAAGAAGACTACTGTTCAATGGAAACCAAATGCAAGGGAGTCTCCTCGCCACACAGAGCACATGAAGACATGGCTCTTCATTTACGTGTTAACATTTTCAGGGAGTTTCACTGAGTGAAGAACACAGGGGTAATTTCTAAAAGGGAAGAAAGAATTAGAACAAGAGAGGATGGGGCAGACAAAGGAAGAAAAATGGAGAAAGAATGGAAAGTGTGAATATAGATCTAGTATGTAAAAGTCCATTATCACAACTTTTTTTTTTTATCACTCCAAACAACAGATAATCTTTTCTATCAGTATAAAAGAATTTGAAGAAAATTTCTTTTACCCAAATGAAATAATGTTCATAAAGTGTCTTGTGCAGAGACTGGCCCACATGACCTGAAAAGATGTTGGTTAACAAATCACCCTCCCTTCTCTTCTTTTCTGGAAGGTAAAGCTAGTGACTCTTTGCCTTCCTTTTTTGATAATATTTTCCAATGTTATGGAAATGCTTCCTTTCTTAGAATTGTGACTCAAGCTCTACCTTCAGACCCAGAACCCTCTCTAATATTCTTTCCTATGGAAGGAAAATGTAATTAAATATATTCCAAACCTCTTTGAACATATTACATTAAATTAAAAAAAAAAAATCAAGTAACCCATTTTCACAAAGTCTCTGTCCTTCCTGAGTATAATTTTAAGTTTGGTTCTACAGTTAAAGGTAACAGTAACAATTAAGCTTTTATCATTTCTTTTTTTTTTTTTTACCAGTCTATTTTTAAAGTCTTGTGATGTGAAAAGATCACTCACCAACAAAATGCATTTGCTTACAAATTTTTATCCAGCAATATGGTGACAAGAGGGCTTTTAGCAGTTTAGCTTCAGATAACCATTATTCCTTTCAGGGAAGTGTCACCTAAACCACTGAAACAAACCATTTTTTCTTTATTTTTTTATTTGCTCTCTTCCTGATTATTTTATGCAATAAGAAAATAAATCATACAAAAATAGTGTGAATCTTCAGAACTTAATTTTTAGATGCCATGTTAGGTAATCAAAACATTCCATTTATAGGTCTCAACAAAGGTAAAATAATTCTCAACGGCCTTGAAAGTTGCATGTTCTCAAAGCTGTCATAATGATATCACATCAAAAAGCTGTACTAAGGAGGGCACGTGTTGTGATGAGCACTGGGTGTGATACGCAACTAATGAATCGTTGAACACTACAAAAAAAAATAAAAATAAAATGCTACACTAATGTAAATAATAATTTAGATCTTGTCAAATTTTATTTAGTAGGGGCGCCTGGGTGGCTCAGTCATTAAGTGTCTGCCCTCGGCTCAGGTCATGATCCCAGGGTCCTGGGATCGAGCCCCGCATCGGGCTCCCTGCTCAGTGGGAAGCCTGCTTCTCCCTCTCCCCCTCTCCCTGCTTGTGTTCCTCTCTCGCTGTGTCTCTCTCTGTGAAATAAATAAATAAAATCTTTAAAAAAAAATTTATTTAGTAGAATTGCACAAAGACATCGTGGAGAAAATAGGTTTTATGGTCCAGTAAGAGATAGCATGATGAAAATGTTATCCAGGATCAAATACATCAGAGAAAGTACGGGTCAAACCCAGTTAAACAGGATTCTTCCCCGCAGGACTTCTCAGTCTTAAATATTTAGAAATACTCTAAAAAAAAACTCCAAGAAAAGATAATATGCAGGGGATTCCTTACCAACTTGACTATGGAAACTTTTCTTTGCAAATCATCTCAAGGGATTTGTGTTATATGGAATATAACCTTGCCTTCTAATGCCAGTCACCATATTGTACTGATGTTTGGAGTGCACATAAAATCTGGAGAGGGTTATAAACAATCAGGGTGTCTGGGCCATCTTCAAATCAAGTGAATTAGAATCTCTGGGGACACGGCCTAGAAATTCATGTTTTTAAAAAAGCTCCTAAAATAATTTGATGTTTTAAACACCCTGGTTTGTACCCTTGTTTGTGTAGGTGTGTGTTTTAAAGAATGCTTCAAACTAAGTCTTGAAGTTGTACATTGCATTAGCTTCTTCATATCACCACTGGCGGAAATTTTCAAGCATATCTCTTATATGGTAAATTTTGTATAACTTTTATATTTACTGAAGTAAGCCATCTAATATCACTACATTTTGGAAAAAAACACACCCAAATGTGACTGCTATACAATATAAGAATCTTGAGGTGAACAAACTGTAAGATTTGCAATAAAAACAAAAATTAAAAGCCCATTTTAAATTGCAGTAGCTCAGCTGCAGTAAAATCAAATCTAACGCACACCAGTGCTCTTGGCCTTGCCACCGCTCCAGCATATATCAGAAGATTTTTAGATCTTAGATGCTTTTGACCAAAGATCAAAGTGTTCAGTTAATTAGAAAAAATTTTTGACCTTGCTCCCCTTTCTTACATGGAGTATAAAAGTGCACAGTTTCTAATTTAAGAAAAAAAATTAAACACAGTGTTTTTGATCTTTTCAATAAGTTAGAAAGAGATATATTTTCAATAAAACCTCAATTACATCCTCAGTTGACTATTCCTAAAGCCTACATGAAAACCAGCTCTTCACTGGAGAAAACAAACAAACAAACAAACTGGGATATGGTTTAACTCTTCACCAAAGCCGAGATCAGTTCAACTAGAAATGTTAAGTTTTCATCAAGTTTCAAAACTCTGGTCACATCTGATTGGGTTTGTTTGCATTCTGTTCTAGACAGTATTGATGGGCTTTTTAAAAACAGATTTGTGACCCAGCCCAAGGGGAGCATGTTACAAATAAAGACAACCCATGATTACCAGACCATGATTGCCAGACTATGGAGGTTTTATTTTCTTCTCTCAGCCAACCTTAAAAATGAGTGGCCAGTTAGAGCTGGGAGGTTATTTGAGACAGGGAACTATGGTGTTTTATCAACCTACATTGGAATGTAGAAGTGTGAAGCACTAGATCCACTCAATGTGACCATTTGGAAACAAAGCTTCCTGGGAAAGAAAATATCATAATCTCTAAATGAGACAGACCACTAGGTTTCGGTTGTTAACCCTGTGCACTGTCTGAGTTTACAGAGATTTTAAATATCTTCAGGAATCTCACCCACAACAGAAGTGTTACCTATTAAATACGTCCTGAAGAATAGGGTTCAGTTAGTATAACCCAAACGCCATTTATTGTTTGGCAAATAGATTATCAACAGAATGAACCATCTCTTCTGGTTAGTAAAGCTACAATAAATATTTACTTCTTGTTTGGCAAACAAATTAGCTGCAAGCTGAACATTCTTGAAAGAGCAGTACTACAATAAAGTTAAAGCAACCAGTAAGTTATTTGGCTTAGTTACTTTCCCATATATGTTCTCAAGTTCCTTGCTGAGTAAATGCATCTCTCAAGAAGGCAAACTACCACCTAACAAACGTCACTGATCCTAGTCAAGTTTTCAATATGCTATTATGTTTAGGATTCTAAAACACTGTGTAAAAATCTGGTCACCTATCAAATGTTCTATTGCGTCTACTGCGTCCACTGCAACTAGTTTACTCTGTGATAGGGAATTGGGACATGAGGAAGGAGATTTCTTATGGTTTCAAGGCTCTTATCGGTTATTTATTTTTGACCCTTGGTTTTCCATAATGGATCCTGACAAGAAACAAATCACTATAACTTTCTTACTACTTCTTTTTTAATATGAGGGAGTAACAGCAAATTAAAATGAAGGCAGGTCTCTGTGACATTAAAAAAAAAACAACAAAAACCTTTGATTTGTGTGCAACTCGGATGGGTAAATCATTTATTTTTTCATTTTTTTCTAATACATTTCTAGTGCCAAAAACAAATTAGAAAGTATGACCTCCTTAGAAGTTCAGTAATTTGCCCTGTACCCAAGAGAAAATAAGGTGACTACACTTAGCAAGTTAAAGTATGCATAAATAGTGAAAGGTTAACTTTGCCTTTAAGACTGTAGGCCTTGGTTCCAACTGAGAGGGCATATTGTGAATGCAAACAAAAGACAAGAGTAATAGTTATTGTATGCCCCCTATATGCCAAGCATTGTGCTTGGCCTTGTCCCACATTTCATTTAATTCTCATAGTAACACTGAGATGTAGATTTTATAATGTCTATTATACAGATGAGATAACTGAGGTTTGTAAGTACTGAGTACTTCAGTGACATCTGGGAGTCACCTGTCCCTGGGCAAGGCATTGATGATACTCCCTGTGCTCAGTGTTCTCAATGATAGAATGAGACTATTCTTCTTCATGGTTACATTGCTTTAAGTAAGTGACAAGATTCATGAAAAGGTCCACATAATCTTCATGGTAATGGTAATAATTATTAACAAGAACTCATTTCAAGGGAGGCAGAAGCAACTTAATTTTGTTCAGACCAAATTTTACTTTGGCTTCTCTAATTCAGCCACTCTGAAAACCATAAAGTCTCCTTTTATAATTCTTGCTCCATTCTCGACCTTTCCTTCCTCTTTTCCAATCACAAACGTGTAACTTGCTACCAGCTACTGTACTTCCACTCAGAATTCCTCTCTCTTTAGTCAATTACTTGGAAGCTTTTTCTTGTTCCTGAAAATGTAATAGGTAATCCAGGAAAAAAAAAAAGAGTTGCTGATGAAGAAAATTTGAGAGATGCTCAATATCACAATGTACATCGGCATATTAAAAAATTGGTAGGGGTGCCCGAGTGGCTCAGTTGGCTAAGCGTCTGATTCTAGGTTTGGGCTCAGGTCATGATCTCAGGGTTGTGAGTTCGAGCCCCCTGTTGGCTCCACACTGCCGTGGAGCCTGCTTGAGATTCTCTCTCTCTCCCTCTCCTTCTGCCCTGTTCATACATTCTCTCTCTAAAAATAAATAAATAAATAAATAAATAAATAAATAAATAAATAAATATTGGTATACACTAGCATTTTCTAAACTTCAATGATCTGAAAGCATTTATTCCCCTTTAATTATAGAGAAATGATCTGAGGAACTCAGTTTCACAAATACTAATATTTTGTATTATACATATATTAAGGGCTCAAATCTGCTGACACAAAAGAGTCTTACATATCAATAAGACCATAATATACACTCATTTAAACATCACCACCAAAACTGTCCATAGATGACTTGGTAGGAAGACATGTGTTTAAGTAACTCAATCATATTTTTGTATCACAAAACATACTGTTGTGTAGCAAGTTTAGAGTCATGTAGGAACTATCTCTGCCCCTTGTTGGAGCAAAATTTACTGTTCTTTTATAGGGGATTAGAAACATCTTTACCCTGAGTTCTCCCAAGAAGATAAACAACCTCAATGAGGTCAGTAGGCTTATTCATAAAGTTAAAAATGAAGTTATAGATGAAGTATTGCCAAATATGGTGAGATGAAAAGAATAAGTAAGAAAACAAAGAAACAGAACACAAAAAGAGATGAAAGAAAGCTAGATTGAATCTTGAGAATGGTTGTATGCCATCCAGAATAGACTAATTCCAGAGAATTTACTCCAAAGTTTATGGATGAGGAAAATATCATATACCTCAACAAATATATCTATAGGACACAGAAGTTCTGCAGTCTTGACATAATAAAAACTAACTTACAAGAGAGTTTTTTTCACTTGTTTTTATCTCATCACTGCATTGGATAATCAACATTCTCAATTTCTTTCTGTAAAACAGTTTATTGTTACTCATAGCACACTAAATTTTGTGTCTAATCTCTTTCTTATATGTCTGCTTAATTTCTACTCCCACCAGCTTGGTAAGACGTGTTTGTTGCCAAATCCATTTGTGTAGGTTCAATTTGTTAAAATGCCATTAAAAAGTCATTCAGTGTAAGACTGATGAATCACAGACCTGTACCTCTGAAACAAACAATACATTATATGTTAAAAAAAAATTGTAGGAAGGGAAAAATGAAGGGGGGGAAATTGGAGGGGGAGATGAACCATGAGAGACTATGGACTCTGAGAAACAAACTGAGGGTTTTAGAGGAGAGGGAGAGGTTTGGGAGGATGGGTTAGGCCAGTGATGTGTATTAAGGAGGGCATGTATTGCATGGAGCACTGGGTGTTACACACAAACAATAAATCATGGAACACTACATCAAAAACTAACAATGTAATGTATGGTGACTAACATAACATAAAATTAATAATAATAATAAAAAAAAGTCATTCAGTCAAGAAACTTGCATAACTTGCTGTACACTAGCATTTCCTAAACTTATTTGATCCGAAAACATTTAGAACATTCTAAAACCTATGGACAAATGGTCTAAGGAACCATTTAATAAATATTATTTTGTGTATATACAATATTAAGTGTTCCAAATGGGGATGCAGCAACAAAGGGAGATACTTCTACAAAAATTTAATTTTTAGTTTAATGCTTTGCAATACAGAACTTACTTAAAATAAAATTACTATTAAATTAGATGTGGACAAAATAACAGTGATTATTGGTTTAAAAAATCATATCTCAGATGTCACTATTTGCAGATGACATGATACTACATCTAGAAAACCCTAAAGATGCCACCAAAAACTATTAGAACTGAAAAAAAAAAAAAAACTATTAGAACTGATAAATGAATTCAGTAAGGTTGCAGGATACAAAATTAATATATAGAAATCTGTTGTGTTTCTATACACTAATAACAAATCGATGAAAGAGAAATTAAGAAAACAATCCCATTTACAATTCCACCAAAAAGAATAAAATACCTAGGAATAAACTTAGCTGAAGAGGTAAAAGGCCTATACCCTGAAAACTGGAAGATTCTGAGGAAAGAAACTGAAGATGACACAAAGAAATGAAAAGATTTACACGCTCATGGATTGGAAGAATTGACATTGTTAAAATGTCTACATTACCTAAGGCAATTTCCAGATTCAATGAAATCCCTATTAAAATACCAATAGCATTTTTCACAGAACTAGAACAAATAATCCTAAAATTTATATAGAACCACAAAAATCCTTGAATAGCTAAAGCAATCTTTTTTTTTTATTATTATTAACATATAATGTAGTATTTGTTTCAGGGGTACAGGTCTGTGATTCATCAGTCTTACACAATTCACAGTGCTCACCATAGCACATACCCTCCCCAATGTCCATCACCCAACCACCCCATCCCTCCCACACCCCTCCACTCCTGCAACCTTCAGTTTGTTTCCTGAGATTAAGAGTTTCTTATGGTTTGTCTCCTTCTCTGGTTTTGTCTTGTTTCATTTTTCCCTCCCTTCCCCTATGATCCTCTGTCTTGTTTCTCAAACTCCTCATATCAGGGAGATCATATGATAATTGTCTTTCTCTGATTGACTTATTTTGCTTAGCATAATACCTTCTAGTTCTAACCACGTTGTTGCAAGTGGCAAGATTTTGGGGGTTTTTGATGGCTTCATAATATTCCATTTTGTGTGTGTGTGTGTGTGTGTGTGTGTGTGTGTGTGTTTGTACCACATCTTCTTTATCCAATCATCTGTTGATGGACATCTAGGCTCTTTCCATAGTTTGGCTATTGTGGACATTGCTGCTATAAACATTGGGGTGCACGTGCCCCTTTGGATCACTACATTTGTATCTTTGGGGTAAATACCCAGTAGTGCAATTGCTGGGTTGTATGGTAGCTCTATTTTCAACTTTTTGAGGAACCTCCATACTGTTTTCCAGAGTGGCTGCACCAGCTTGCATTCGCACCAACAGTGTAGGAGGGTTCCCCTTTCTCCGCATCCCCGCCAACATCTGTTGTTTCCTGACTTGTTAATTAGCTAAAGCAATCTTGACAAAGAACAAAGCTGGAAGTATCACAATCCCAGATTTCAAGGTATACTATAAGGCTATAGTAATCAAAACAGTATGGTATTGGCACAAAATAGATGCATAGATCAATAGAATAGGATAGAGAGCCCAGAAATAAACCCACATGTATATGATCAATTGCTCTACAACAAAGGAGGCAAGAATATGCAATGGGGAAAAGACAGTCTTTTTAATAAATGGTGTTAGGAAAACTGGATAGCTACATGCAAAAGAATGAAACTGGACCACTTTCTTACAACATACACAAAAATAAACTCAAGATGGATTAAAGACCTAAATGTGAGATCTAAAACCAGAAAACTCCTTAAAGAAAACATAGGGAATTATCTTTTAGACATCAGCCTTAGCAACATATTTATGGATATATCATCTTAAGCAAGGGAAACAAAACCAAAAATAAACTATTGGGACTACATCAAAATGAAAAGCTTTTTCACAGCAAAGGAAACCACCAACAAACCAAAAAGGCAACCTACCTTCTCCAAATGGGAGAAGATATTTGCAAATGATATATCCAATAAGAGGCTAGTACCCAAAATACATAAAAAACTGATATGATTCAACACCAAAAAAAACAAACACTCCAGTTAAAAAAATGGGTGAGGACCTGAATAGACATTTTTCCAAAGAAGAGATACAGGTGGCCAACAGACACATGAAAAGATGCTCAGCACTAATCATCAGAGAAATGAAAAATCAAAACCACAATGAGATATTACCTCAAGCCAGTCAGAATGGTTAGTATCAAAACAACAAGAAACAACCAATATTGGTGAGGATGAGGCGAAAAGGAAACCTTCATGCACTGTTGGTGGGAATGTAAATTGGTGCAGCCACTGTGGAAAACAGTATGGAGGTTCCTCAAAAATTAAAAATAGAAACACCATATGATCCAGTAATCTCACTACTGAGCATTTACCCAAAGAAAATGAAAACACTAATTCAAAAAGGTACATGACTTATGTTCTTGCAGCATTATTTACAATAGCCAAGATATGGAAACAATCCAGGTGTCCACCAATAAATGAATGCATAAAGAAGATGTGGCATGCATATATGCATAATGGAATATTATTCAGTCATAAAAAAGAATGAGATCTTTACCATTTGTGACAATGTGGTTGGACCTAGATGGTATTATGCTTAGTGAAATAAATCAAACAGAGAAAGACAAATACCATCTGATTTCACGTATATGTGGAATCTAAAAAACAAAGGACTAAACAAACAGACTTTTAAATACAGAGAACAAACTGGTGGCTGCCAGAGGGGAGGTGGGGGGATGGGCAAAATAGATAAAGAGGATTGAAAGGTACAAACTTCTAGTTATAAAATAAATAAGTCATGGAGATATAAAGTAGAGCATAGAGAATATAGTCAATAGTATTGTAATGTTGTATGGCAACAAATGGTGATTATACAGATACCAAAAAACACAGCTCAACAGATTTTAAAAACAAATCATAACAACCTAGAAGGGTTTAGAACTTACGTTACTTTACAAATGTACTTTGTATAAATGAATCCAGAAATTATAAGTGTTACATTATAGGCACAACTTCTGCCAAGAGAATACCAATCATTTGACCCCTACTCAAAGAAAAGAACTTAATTTCACATCATAATTAACAAATGTATTTATACTTAAATGTTTTAAATTGATTTTAAAAAGTCTATGTTATATGTGCATTATTTCATAGCTCCCTGCTTTAACCAAATTTTTAGGTGAACTAATTAATTGAACATCCGCAGTCCAAATGTGGTAAAGATGGCTGCAACTGACATTATACAAATTTATCTTGTGGGTACCTGTCTTTTTTCTAGAGGAAGCTGTCCTTTTCTGCTATTGCAAGAGAAAAATCAACAGCGTGGAGTTCAAACATGAGTGGGATTTGGAAGATTGATTTGTTCAAAAGACATCAGGTCCGGAAGTCCAGCCTCAGGATTTCTGGGCCCCAGGAGAATCTCATGACCTTGTGGAGCAAGGAACACTCTTTCTTCTGTATGAAGAATGTATAAGCATTAAAAAAATCTACAGGATAAGGCAAATTTAAATTCCTCACATTACTTGGTTTTGCATGTAAATGCATGTTAATCGTGCTTGCTGCATACTCTATCCCTTCCCAAACTCAGTTGAAATGATCAGCCAATGCTACTGAATGCATCCTGAATAGTTAAGAGAAGAAAATATACTGATAGAAAGGAAGGTAAATTGTTTGTAAATATATTGATCAGCAGGTAGATATTGTCAAACAGCCATTACAGACCACCATATTAAGTTTTCTATTCAATAACTTCAATGATTATTTCAGTTTTGCTTTGGACCATAGGTTGACAGCATGAGCATTTTAATATACACATTCTTTTTTTCTTATAATTTGTTATGGTAACCATTTTAATGTTGTAAAACTTAGTGGTTATTACTACACTAATATCTTTATGATCTTAATTATTCTGTGAATATCTTTATTATCTGAGGTTCGTCACGTTTTTAAAATAACATCTTGCTGGATATGGACTACTTTTAAATAGTAGTATATATTGCATATGAAGATACTGAAGTACAGGGATGTTTTGGGATTTTGGACAGCATTGAGAAAAAGCTAGTCTTTTAATTTACTGTTTGGTTTAAATTTAATTTTACCTGGGAGTTGACCAGATGATATCTCAAAGTATATTTTGTCTCCAGAACTTATTATTTTTGTCACATAATATTATTTTTGTCCTATTTCTTTATCACTGGATATTACCTTAATAGCCCTTCACCTTAAAAAAAAACAAAAAACTTCTGTATCTTCTTTTTCCTTGTAGATTCTGTTTCTGCATAATAGTCAAATAAAAAGTAAAGAAAAGAAATAGTGACCTCTGGAAGTATGTGAGTAAAGCAAAATAGGAACTGGAGGTCCTACTGAATAGTGCCTGTAACATAGCCAAAGTCATTTACTGATTAACTGACCTTGTACCAAATGCAAGGGAGGTAAAAAAAATATTTTGGTTACCAATACGGTTTTGTTCTTTTCTTATTTGCATTCTATAAATGCATTTCAAGCTATATATCTAGTATAGAAATTTTTTTCCCTCCAAAGATTTTTTTCTTCACAAAACTGGAGGTTCCCAAAATGAAGCAAAGAGTTTTAACTTTAAATACATTTACTGGTAAGCTTGTGCTTTAAAAAATTCCCAGAAAAGTTATCTGATTAATTTTTTTAATGCAGGATTCAACACAGTTACACCCTAAGCCATTATAAAACGCAGGCACATATTAAATCCCGATAGTCTAATTGGAGTCACTTTTTTTTTTTTTAAAGATTTTATTTATTTATTTGAGAGAGAGAAAGAGTGAGCACAAGCAGGGGGAGCAGCAGAGGGAGAGGGACAAGCAGACTCCCTGCTGAGCAGGGAGCCTGAGGCAGGGAGGTAGGGCTCGATCCCAGGACCCCAGGATCATGACCCTAGCCAAAGCAGATGCTTAACTAACTGAGCCACCCAGATGCCCCTTGGAGTAACTCTTTTACATCTCTCTGGATGTTTGTATTTTCTTAAGAGAAGTTGAGAACCAACAAGATCCCAACTCTTCCAGCTGTTCAACTATCCAGGTTTGATGTGTTTTGAAAGTCCATCAGTCTTTTATTCATGTTCACAGCCTGACATTCCTCTTTTTAAATGATTTACCAAATGCATTTTCAAATTTTATGTGTGTCCTCGACTAACTCTAATCAGAATGGGCATCTCATCAGCGGCAGCCTGAGGCAGTTATCTGGCTCTTTAATCAATGAAGAGCAAGTGGCCATGTGGATATAAATATACATCTAAGAAGAGGCTATGTGCACCCACCTTTAGGCATGGAGCTATTAGTGATCTGTGTAAAGGGCCAAGAAGTAAAATACTGCTGTCAATTCAAGCAAATCACCTTGAATTTTTATCAGATAGCCCTGTGTCCAGCCATCATGTGCCACTGGGAAATTGCTAAAGCTCCTTGAGTCTACCTTCTCCATGTGTGAAATGGAGATGGCTCTTCTCTATTGACTGTTCTTCAGACAAGAGTCTAATAATTGGTTTAACAACTAAAACAAATACAACCACAATAATAATAGTTAATAAGAAAGGATTTTGAGGGAGATAGTAGCAATTTAATGTTTTTTGGATACAATTTTATTTAGAGACCCTACCCCAAATGAAACAAAATGACAACAAAATCCCATCCCCCCCGCACCCTACCCCCCAAACAGCAAACCAAAAGCCTACCCCTCTAGAACATGTGAGGGGTAAATTGTTAGAGAGGAAATATGTTGCGTGCCTGCTCCCTCTTTACCCCCACCTCAACTCACAGTGAACACGCCATACATATACAAGACCTTCTCTTCCCCTTCAGAACATTTTCTCTTCATCACTTCACTATCTTGCTCTGTCTACCAATTTGACTGCTCATCAAATTGAAATAAAAAGCAGGAAAATTGGAAAACCACAGGAAGAAGAATAAGTGATGAGAAAATATCATAAATAAAGAATGAGGAAGATAAATGAGGAAAAACACATGTAAGAATGGGGTGGAGAGGAAGATAAAGGAATCAGAAAGACAGTAAGATGAGAGCCACAGGGAGAGAGGAGAAGGGGAAAGCTACGGGCTTTAGTGTTAATGTTGGTGATAATGTTAGTTTGTATATAGGGACCCACAAAATGGAGGCCTCCCCAGTGGCCCAGCCCACATCACAAATCTAAACCTAAGTCAGCCTGCACTGACAGGAAACACCTCACTGTGGAGGAAATCTGACACCAATCACATTCTACAACTCAGCTTCAGCTAGCTTACCTTATCTTAGAAAACAGGACCTGCCAGCCTTATAAGAAAACCCCTGACCTAGCCAGTCATGCCCTACTTCCTCTTTGTGGTTTCTACTGTTCTAGAACACTTGCTCTTGCCCCAGATCCCTCAGGAAGAATGCTCCACTGCTTGTGAGGCACCGTATCGCCCTAATCCGTGGATTGTTTGCCCTTGAATTAAAGACATCAATGTCATTACTAAACTGTTTTAGTTGTGTCATTGACATTCGTTAATTACCCTTTTGAATTCCCTGTAAAATTTTTGTCTCCATTTGTTTAGCTATTTATGTACTGGTAAATGATCTGATTTATATTATAAAATCAGTTACTTTTTTAAAATTAGGAATAATAATAATACTATATAATTCCTTAACATTGGCCTATAGACAGATGACTGAACCTGATAATATCTTGGAGTCACATTTACCACTATAATCAATAATTTGTGTTGGTGAAGGAAAGCTAGTACACATATATAGTCCTTAAATAAATTCCAAATAAAGCATAGATTTAAAAAAATTAAACAAGCAAAAAAAAATCTATTTGTATGCCATATATAGAGTGACATTTCCTCACATTTGTTTTTGGAATTAATATTTACTTGAAGTGGGTGGTGCCTTTCCCTGAAAACTGATCAGTGTTCACACTAGCATTCAGACTGAGAACATGGTGGAGCTGGGATTGACTGGAGGTGTCAGCGGACATTCTTTCAAGAAAGAATTCATCCTGTGGGAAGAGAGATTGCGACAGCCAAGTCTGTCCCATGGGAATGGGTAACTGTTAAGGAGAAGAAAGGAATCATGCAGTGTAGTGTACAATGCGCTCTCCTCAGAGTATCCTCTATAGTGCATATGCAATGCCTGAGGTGAAAGGATTTCGGTACAGAGAGGGTTGCGGGAGTGGTGGGGGGTAGGTGGGATGGGGTGGCTGGGTGATAGACATTGGGGAGGGTATGTGGTATGGTGAGTGCTGTGAATTGTGTAAGACTGTTGAATCACAGACCTGTAGCTCTGAAACAAATAATACATTATATGTTAAAAAAAAAAAAGAGAGAGAAAAAGATAGTAGGAAGGGAAAAATGAAGGGAGGGAAATTGGAGGGGGAGACGAAGCATGAGAGATGATGGACTCTGAGAAACAAAGTGAGGGTTCTAGGGGGGAGGGGGGGGGGGGATGGGTTAGCCTGGTGATGGGTCTTGAAGACGGCACGTACTGAATGGAGCACTGGATGTTATATGCAAACAATGAATCATGGAACATTACATCAAAAACTAATGATGTAATGTATGGTGATTAACATAACATAATAAAATAAAATTAAAAAAAAAAAAGACAGTAAAATCTAAAACAGATTTTCAAACCAAATCTCATGAAACATTTTGAGGGTTCAAAGAAGTTCACTGGCCAGGACTCACAGGGTATATTCGCTCCACCACTGGGGCATGCTGGGGCATGAAAAGAACAGAATATCTTGAGCGGCAATCGAGACCACTCTATATTTGATTTGAGAAATGAGAAGACACTGCATTTCCGTGACATTCAAGAGACCCTCAGAGCAGAAGCGGACAGTGCCAATCGCAACATTGGGATCTGAGAGGACAACTGAAAAGCATGAAACACTGCTGGGCTTCTGAGCAGCAGTAGAAGAGGAAGTAGTCAACGGGCAAGATGTCTTGGGACAGAGGAGCTTTAGCCCTATATGTCCCCAATAAATAATTAAATGAAGGCACGGTGCTTGCTATGCAAATGAAACTTCAAGAAGAGCAATCTGGCACCCCATTCTGGATACATTCTACCCACGAGCCACTTCTACAAAGAAATTCTATGACAACACTGTTAGAGGAGAGGAGACTAGTCTTCCCCGCATGCAGCTGGAGGAGAAGTGTTCCAAACAAAAGAAATACTCTTTTCTTGGTAGGAGATGGCCACAAGAGAAATAGATGGAAGTTTCTTCAAGACTGAGGGAGAAAATTATTTTCAAAAGGACAATAATAAGCAAGTAATTAAAAACTAGCAGTAAAATTAAAAAAGGTAATATTAACCCGACAATTGTATAATGATGCCAGTAACTTAATGTCATCAAAATAAACCGCAGCAAATACTTCTGTTACATTTGCAACACTTGGTTACAACTTAGTAATTTGGCTTAACTATCCCACCAAATATTCTATTTATTTAGCTCCACCTGATATCAAGAAGTACGTGTTTACTTAGGAATGGGAGCTCTTTCTATTCTTGCATTTTTACTTCAATAAAATAATTATTCTTATGGATTTAGTCACAGAAGCCATTAACTTTACATTGAAATACTCTCTACCATGGAATTAAGATAATTGATCACTATACACTGAGATCTACATGCAACCTCTGGAAGAGAGAAATGACCTATAAATCTTTCAGACAGGTTTTGGGAACTGGCATTGAATTTCCATATTATCAGGCAGACAGCCTAGAAACAATAGCAAAATGCTAAGAAATAAGATGCAAATGGTCCAGCACTAAGCTTTTTGAGGCTGACTTGCTGATCATTAGTCTTCCATAGGCCACTTAAGCAAAATTCCCATATGATACTCTTCATCCATACACTGTACAATTTGTATCTAGAATCATCTCTGATTTCAAAAATGGTACAAATAGAGGCCAGGCTGGATAAATACGAAGGAATTAGAAATATGAATTCTGCCATAAAACACTGATTCAGAATATCCCACATTAGTAGTTGCCAAACACACACACACACACACACACACACACTCCCCTACAAAAAATTTTTCCCAGGAAAACAAACAAACAACAAACATAAAAAACCCAGCTGCTCAGAGTGCATGGGATGAATTCCATGGTCATTTACATGTGTCCTTCTGAGTATCCTGCTGGCTGAAACCCAGGTGATAGTCTTTGGGATAAATGCCTTTAACATGAGAAACTAGTCAGAGCATGAATAAATTTCCATGGGCTGTGCCAGTTCTGGTTCTAAACTTGCCAATGTAAAATTCTCCATGGCACGCTATGGAAGCTGGCAGCAATAAATGAGTAAATGATGTCCTATATTTTGATTCCTTTACCAATTCTCTGTTTTGTCTCTTGTCTGTAAATATTTTAATGAATAATGTGGGGTTTGGTCATCTCCTATCATTAAATCCCTAAGTGATTCAACTTTATCTAAAGTTGACACAGGAAGATAAGCAAAATTTCCACTGTCAATCATGCTGTCAGATGTGGATGAGCCTCAAAGACCAACAGAAGGATGCTGGTCATAGAGGAAGAGAAAGAGAAGAGAGCAAACTATATACATTTTCCGTGAAACCTTTCCCTTCCTTTTCAGGCTGTTTTTCCTCATCTTATTCTTTTGGTACACCGTCTTCCTCTATCTTCCTCTATCTTCTTCATAAAAATAATGACCTCTTCTTGTGTGAGCCTCTTTCTGATCTCATTTACTCCTATAAACCTGGCTATTAACCATGTGACTGTGCATAATCTTCCATCTACATCTCTCACGTAGATGAGAAAGGTACTGTATTGACTCCAAACATAGAACATCCCCAAATAAGAATGATCGATATCACCCCAACCTTGCATTTCCTCTTGCCTTTCTTACCTTGTTTGGAAGTTACTCGAGTCCCACTGTACAACTCTTTCACCTCCCTGCTGAGGTCCCAGACCTAATTGGTCACTTAGTCCTGTTAATCCCACCTCCAAAATCTCTCTCCAGTTCACACTTCTCACCAAACTGAAGCGCCCTGCTCTAGTTCAGTCTGTCATTCTCTCTCACCTAGATGACGACAACTGTCTCTTCTTGTGTCCCTCTCTCTGTATCTCCCATCAGCGATTCCCCACCACACTGGCCCCATGCAGTCTTTAGGATAGACATCTGTTAAGTGTGTACTTACTGGTGCCTGCCTACTCTGTTACAGGGCTTTAGAAGTGAATGAAACAAAGTTCCTGCCCTAATGGATTTTATGAGCTATTGTCAGCAATTTAATTTGATAATTCCTCTGATTAAAAACCTTTGATAGCCATCCATCATTAGAGAATAAGGTCCCCATTCTAGAGACACACAAAGCCCTTAACAATCTGGCTTCAAACCCATTTCCCATCCTCTTTTTGTTTGTTTTCAACCCCCTTTTTAATTTAATTTAATTTTATTTCATTTTTAATTTGAGTAGAGCTGACACACAATATTACATTAGTTCAGTCCTCTTTTCTTTCTTTTTTTTAATTATTATGTTATGTTAATCACCATACATTACATCATTAGTTTTTGATGTAGTGTTCCATGATTCATTGTTTGCGTATAACACCCAGTGCTCCATGCAGAACATGCCCTCTTTAATACCCATCACCAGGCTGGCCCATCCCCCACCCCCCTCCCCTCTAGAACACTCAGTTTGTTTCTCAGAGTCCATAGTCTCTCATGGTTCGTCTTCCCCTCCGATCCCCCCCTTCATTCTTCCCCTCCTGCTATCTTCTTCTTTTTTTTTTTTTTCTTAACATATAATGTATTATTTGTTTCAGAGATACAGGTCTGTGATTCAACAGTCTTACACAATTCACAGCGCTCACCATAGCACATACCCTCCCCATTGTCTATCACCCAGCCACCCCAAACACATGTATCATATGACCTCACTGATATGAGGAATTCTTAATCTCAGGAAACAAACTGAGGGTTGCTGCAGTCCTCTTTTCAATCCCAATCTCACTCTTCTTGCTCTGTGGGTCCAGGCAGATCACTCCAGCTGCCATTGCCTGAACATTCTTTTATTTATGTGTTTCCTCCTATGCCTCTTTATTTACTTGCACAATTTGTTAAAGCTTTAAGACCTAGCTAGAAATTTTTGCTTTCCGTGAAGTTTTCTCACTATTCTAACCAGACCGAATTGCTGTCTTCTCTGTGACCGTGTTTGTTCACGCCTCCAGCACTGCCCAAATTCACAGAATATTACCATTCTTTGCCGCACATCTATCTCCCCTACCAGGCTGTTGGTTCCTTAACTGCGGGAAAAATGATGTAGTCAGCTTCCTATCTTGAGCCCCTACCAAAACTTCTGCCATGGTGAGAACTCAGTAAGGGTTTGTTTAATGACCAAAAACAAAAGGAAAGAGGGAAAAAGGAAGAGAACAGTGACCGGAAAGTTAGGGGCAGGGAAGTCATCGGGAAGGAAAGTACTGGTAATAAAATAGTTAACAACCTCTATTTTGCACTCAGTAAATGCTAAGGATTAGGTGTTATTGTTAATGGATGACTAAGAGGAAAGACACTAATTGTCCCCAACAGACCTGTCAACAGTCTAATGGTTCATTCGCTTAGGTCTTAGGTCGGCTTTTCATAACAGGGAAGCTTTGCTTTCCCACAACACTGACACGTGGTGAGGAAGAAACTAGACATACATCAGTTACAAGAAAATGAAAACTGTAAGTCCCTTTTCAGCTCAGGGATCTAGGAAAGAAAGAAGAAGAACAAGAAGAAAGAAGAGGCAATAAAAAATGAACAAAACGGCAATAAAAGTCTTAGAGGGTCAGTGTAAAATTCCGCCCAGACGCAGGTGATTTATGTATGAACGAGGCGTACGGGGGGGCTTAAGAAATACTGTGCTGGGGCCGCTCTTGCTACTAGAAGCTGTAACGGATAGAAATATCAGGAGACACGGCATTATTTATCAAACAGGCCATTTCACTTGCTGTGTAAACTTCAGGAGAATGAATGTGCAGTATTTTAACCAATCAGATACTTTGTGTTTTCTCTTGGCATTCCATCCATTTTGCTCCGTAAACACTAGCAGACAAACTGCCAACTGGCCACTGAAAGAAGATGTGCGGTTATCAAAGTTCTTTGACATTTCAACCAGGGAACCACCTTGTATACTATTATATGCAGCTAAGCCTAGCAGACAGCAGAATGAAAGGCGTTTTATTTTCATTTTCATTTCCCATGAGGTCCTATATTTAAAAAGAAATAATGATCCCTGGTAAATTATTGAGACTTCTCCTTAAGTACATTATTTCATCTAGAAATAGTAACGTTAATTACAATTTTGCTAATTAGGAAGGTTTAGAAATTTGTAGTTTATCTGCACTTAGCATAAACAGGTGACACATTGAAAAAATATAATTCTGCCTCTCTCCGTCTTGCAGTTTACTACCAGTGTAAACACTTTCTCGGTAGGAATGAGAATCGAAGCTCCAGTTACGATATTACTCTACGGCCAGACAGAGCTTATATATATATTTTTTTAATTAAAACTTTGGGATTTTTCTGGATGAATTGTATAGGCTATCCATCTTCTTGAAAGAATTACCTCATCAGAAGTTTAAAAGACAGAGCTTTAATTTTGTTGACTGTTGTAATAATTGCTGTTCAAAGCAATTAACTCAGTGCAACAAAAATACATCTGAAGCTATAAACATCACTCATAAATAGTAAAAATAGAACTTTCTTAAATCCAGATTCACTGAAACACACCAAAAAAAAAAAAAAAAAAAAATTCAAATGAGGGCCTCAGAAGAAAAAGAGCACACAAAAAAAGATTTATTTCATTATATTTAGGGGAATAATTTTTCAAAAAAATACATCAATTTTTATTTTTTTAAAGATTTATTTCTTTACTTTAGGGGTGGGGGGCAGAGGGAGAAGGAGAGAGAGAATCTCCAGCAGACAAACCGCTGAGTGAGGAGCTCGATGTGGGGCTCCATCCAATGACCCTGAGATCACCACCTGAGCTGAAATTAAGAGTCAGAGGCTTGGGACGCCTGGGTGGTTCAGTCAGTTAAGCGTCTGCCTTCGGCTCAGGTCATGATCTCGGGGTCCTGGGATTGAGCCCCATGTCAGGCTCTCTGCTCAACAGGGAGCCTGCTTTTCCCTCTCCCTCTGCCTGCCATTCTGCCTGCTTGTGTTCTCTCTGTCTCTCTGTCTAATAAATAAATAAAATCTTAAAAAAAAAAAAAAGAGTTGGAGGCTTAATGGACTGAGGACCCAGGTGCCCCATAAATACATGTATCAATTTTAAATTAAGAATAGGATAGATAGCTTTTTAAAAAAATACATGAAATTATAACCCGTAGACTATCTTGTGCCTATATAAAGAAGACAGGGTGAAAGGTAAGGGGAAAGAAGGTAGAGAACAGAAAGAGAGGCCATTGGTTTACATGAAGAAGGCTGGAAAGGGCATGGTGCTTCCTCTGGGCCCACGTAAAACTGACTGTAGAAAAGGACTGTATCGGGGCGCCTGGGTGGCTCAGTTGGTTAAGTGACTGCCTTCGGCTCAGGTCATGATCCTGGAGTCCCGGGATCGAGTCCCACATCGGGTTCCCTGCTCAGTGGGGAGTCTACTTCTCCCTCTGGCCCTCCCCCTCTCATCTCTCTCTCTCTCATTCTCTCTCTCAAATAAATAAATAAAATCTTTAAAAAAAAAAAAAAAATAAAAAAAAATTAAAAAAAAAAAAGAAAAGGACTGTATCTCTCATAAACCACCATTCAGACTTGTCAACACGTGTTATGCAATCCGGGGAAAATTATAATTCATATATGACCCAAGATACTCTCGGGTTGCAAGAGAAAATGTCAACAGCTTATATATAATAAAACCTGTTCCTGTCTCTGCAGTGGCCACCAATAAACTCCAGGTGTACAATAGATACACTGCCCACGAGCCACTCTTGTTTAAATATTATCTGACAATAAAACATATATGAACTACTGTCTTCATATCCGTGTGAGCATATGGGGCTATTTCAACTGTTTTATTTGTATCTCTTAGGAAAAAAAATGGATGTGGTCTCGCCTCAATATTTTGGCTTCTTTATGACATGATTTCAATTTATAATGTATTTGCCTATTTGGAAGCAAAGATGCTATGCAATTAATACCTCCAAAGCTCTAGGAATATGTATCAATTTTAAAGTGCCATTCAGAAAATAAACCTCAAATTACTGTTTATCATTCCTTCTCCCTCAATCAGTTTGAGAAGCATAAACTCAAGACTCTATTTTAGCAATGACTTTAGAAAAGACACACAGTCTCAGTCTCTGATGATAAGGCTTAATCCTTGCAGGACCATCTTCTGGGGCACTGATTGTTCATCTCTAAAGCACTCACCTTTACATGTCATAAGAATGCTAATCTGGAGTCAGGAAGATTAACTAAAAATGGAAGTTTTATTTTCCCTACCCATGGAGCAGTTCACTGTGTGTATGAATCAGCTAAACAACCCAAGCTATAATTTCTCTTTCACTTAGTAAAAATGTTTTATGATGGTTGTGTGAAACTTACTACATTATAATAAATAAATTGTGTTGTCAGAGAATGGGCATTGGCGATCATTAAATTTTTGCTAAAAACGTTTGCTAAAGAGTATCTTCGGCCCTTAAACAATGAATTACTTCTGAGTTCAGCCGCTGCTAAATTAAAAATAAATCTGAACCTAACCCCCTGAAGGTGTTTTGGAAATAGCATAAGATGATTCAAAATTCTCTACAGCACTAGAATGGTGATGTTGTGACTCTGATTAATATTTATCTTTAATTTGTTGGACAAGTACAACAATAAAATTGATTATGACACTCTATTTCAAATTTCTCGAAGTTAGGGATTCTCATTCTAGGCAGTACACCAATTATCCAGCACTTTGCTCTCTTTAGGCAGAAAAGACAATTGAGAAAATATCAACTGACATAATTACCCTAACTCTAGCTTTAGACAATTAAAGAGCCCAGATGTTAAGACAAATGACCCCTCTACTATCCATAACAATGCACCATTTTAGTTTTCCATATGGTTTTACACATCAGAGATTATCAAATATTTGGAAGCATGGGGAAGAGTCAAGAGAAACTACTGTTTCCCCAATGTATTAGATAACTTGAAAATATATAGTTATTAAAAATTCATAGTACTATTATTTTACAACTTAAGCCATATAGTGCATGATGTTTTTGTTTTATTTAAAATTCTTATATTTTAGAGACACTGAATAACCTTCTAAAAAGATGATGTAGAAAATTCTAAAAATGCATTGTTGCATTCTCTGAGAAAGTTAATAAAACCCCCAAACTTGGTAGGAGTTAATAGTTATTTACAGGTTTCTATGGGAAAGGTATTATAAATTAGAATTTGTAAAAAATGGTCCTTGAAGAGCATAATTAAGAAGGAGTACAAATAAAAACAAGTATTTTTTTAAATCTATAAATAGACATCGAGTTTCCAGAAGCAAATGTAAGCCTACATTAGGCTGTCCATGTGGATTACAAAACTAAAAGGCCAAGAGAGTTACATAGCACTTAACTTAAAACACTATAATCAAGACCACATACACAAACATTTAACTCTACAAAAGGAATCATAATGAATCTAATATGTACCACAAAGAACTCAAATTCTAAAATGTCTTCCTAAAATGTGTTGGCTAATAACGAATAAATCTGAACACTGAAGAAAGACTATTTGCCTTAAATAAGAAAAGTACCCTCAAACCTCACTTTTTTCCCTGTTTGCTTCTACATGGTAATTTCAGGCCACTCTTGGGGTTTTTTTGTATTTCTTGACAGACATAAAGAACCCACGTAATTTTACAATTTTCAAACCCATTTTCACCAGATTTAACTGTGTAGAAAGTAGCACATTCTAGAGATTATATGTATACACACAATTTATTTGTGAAAGCAGCCAGTAGTAAACTGAAATAACAAGACTCTAAAATAACAATTGTAGTTGCTACCACAATCTCTCTCCACACTCAAAACTCCCAACTCTGTCACCAAGATTTCTTTATCGAGGCTTCCAAATATTTCTAATGAGGAAAAAAATCAACATTTTTACCTTCCATATCTTCTAGAAGAAAGTAAAACACTCCACAACTTGACAATTTCAAATTCAATCTTCTTTCATGATAGGTGTGTTTGTGGAGTGGGTTCGTCTCTAGACCTGCAGAGGAAAGCTAAGCCAGACCAGGGGTTTGCTGACTTGACACTCGTCTCCTTTTATCAGTTAAGGGTGAGAGACTAGTGACCACACATAATGCTGGTGTAACTCCCCCTTAACAAATGTTTAGAAAGCTCGTCTTGACAGAAACTGATTACAGGGATAAAAATCACACCCCCTTGTCCCCTCACAACAAAGGGCTCAACAATGAGAAGATTAAAAGACAGGCTTTGAAGTGGCTTACTGTCCCGGTGTCTTTAAAGTCAAAATAGGCGCAACGTTTTTTTCCCCTCGTTAACTTTTCAACATCTTTTTGTTTGAATGGATTGGAATCTTCTAAGATCAGACAGTGCCTAAAAGGGATTTGTTTGAGAAAGTTTGAGCAAAACATCTTTGAGGAAGAGGCTATAGAAAATAAATGGGAATTGCCAATTCACTAAGTAATGATTGGGGAAGTTGACAGTGTTAATGAAATGAATACTCAGTTTCTGTTATTATTAATTATGACCTAACCTGCACGTTCTCACTCAAGATTTAACCACTTCTTACTTTTTTGAACAGATGCTATAAACAAAGCTTTCACATACTTGGCCTCAAAAAACCACGGGAGTTCTAAGTGAGCAAAGATTTTTGTTGTTTAAATCTCTACTTTGTAAATAAAGAGATTGAGGTATACAGTATTTTTTACTAAACATGTGTGAAAAACTAGAAATCAACATGGAATAAAACTAGAACAAGCAATTTTAGTATACTTAAGAATCATATAAGACCAAAATGCAGGGAAAAACAAAGATTGCATGGCTTCCCAACTTGTGTTACATTTTCCTGACTTGTCTGTTTTTGTGTTTGGGTTTTTCACTGTGTGGAAATATTATTGCTCTAGAAACTCTCACCATCCTTGGCTCACAGACCTAGTACTGTCTGGCTCTCTTCACTTCTCCTAGTTCAGCTAGTTTCTCAAGGTTTTGACATTGGACCTCTTTGTTCGTATAATGATGTATTATTTTCCTTCCCCAATATAACATCCCAGCAAATGTACCCTAGAATCTGCACCAGCAAAACTAGATGATGCTGGTCCATGAAGAAGCTCTGTTCTTTGTCTTTGGGTCTTTGCTCATGGCATTCCCACTAGTTGAAAATATTTTCTATCACAGTGTTATTTCAACCTTAGTTGCATGTTGGAATCACCAAAAAAAAAAGGAGAGGAAACCTACTATAAAATATTTATAAGCAATCCAGATGATCCAGTGGATTCCAATATTCAGTCAAAGTTGAAAACCACAAAAACCTATCAAAATTCTCTCCATCTCTTCGAACCCTGTTCATAAACCCTTTCAGCTACATGTGACCCTTCTGTCTTTTGAAGTTTCTCTTCTTGCAAATTTCCAATTATTCCTACCTAATTTTTTTGTAGGCAGAGTTCTCCAGGCCTTCAAATTCAGTGATAAGCTTAGGAAAGGACATGTGGCGGTCCCATTCATTGCTTCGTCTTTAAATCTCTTTGTTTCCTAGAACAATTTCTGCTGATTTGCTTGACCATTTAAACATAAGGCTGAGGGTATTTAAATATCCTCAGTGTCTTTCCTCACCAGTTAGGGTCAGTCCAGCAAGGTCTTTCTCCCTCTACCAGATGACAGCTCCAGCACAGGGCATCCTGTGCTGCACAGTTCTGAGCTGTGTCTTGCATTAACACTCTGGGCTCCATTCTGTTCTGGACAAATCTTGCTTTGTTCCTGACTGACTCTCATTGGAGACTCCAGTTTTATTCCAGGACCTCGTACCAATTGCTGGAATTTGGATAATCATCCGCTGATTCTATGACTTTTGACACTTGCATGTCCCTCTACATTCTCTGTCGCTACATTCTAGCCATCTATTAGGAACTCTCTACATTCTCTTGGAATATCTTCGTGAAATGCTTCCTGAATCCTATGGCCATATAGACATTGCACTCTGATGGACTCACTAAGTGAACAAATAAATCAATTTATGAATTACCACAATGGTATAATGCACTATTTCTGAGAATGTATGCCTACATCTTTATCAAACACATTTGGAACATGATTATATTTGTTAACTCCTCTTTCAATCCTTATTTAATTGTTCAGATTTTCTATGATTTTATCTTCATACGATGCCTTACATTTATTTTTATCAACCTAGGACCATGATTTTGAGTCATTAATTTTCCTTCTTTTGTAGTTCCCATTTCAACTTAGTTCAAACTCCTATGTCTCTCTTATTTACACTATCCAATGGTGACTTCAAGATCCAAGGAAATCTTCCAGAAGAATTTAGACCTTATTAGTAAGTGTGGACTGAGAATCGCCATTTTAAAGTTTTATCAAACTTTTATATATCCTTAGAAAATTGGCAAACTAACTTATCATGTACATATTCTTTATCTTTTTTTTTTTTTAAAGATTTTATTTATTTATTTGAGAGAGAGAGCACATGAGAGGGGGGAGGGTCAGAGGGAGAAGCAGACTCCCTGCTGAGCAGGGAGCCCGATGCGGGACTCGATCCCGGGACTCCAGGATCATGACCTGAGCCGAAGGCAGTCGCTTAACCAACTGAGCCACCCAGGCGCCCCATATTCTTTAGATTATCACTTAAATACCACTCAGAAGATGTAAGATATTTTGAAAGGCTTCAGGTCTTTACATAAAAATAATTGTACAAATCCTTTGGTTTGGGCCCAAAACTGAACTAAAACTGCCAAAATTACCCATCCTGAATTATGTTTAAGGGGAAAGAAGTGAGCACTAAATTTTGCAACAATTTATTACAGGGCCTTAAAATTTGTAGCCTTGTTTCTTTTGGTCCAAGTTTACGATCTTTTATGTTTTCTAAGACTGAAAATCACCAAAGTATTCATGATTGCTGACTATGCTTAGCAGAATGAAGACTTAACTCCTCACTCATGACTGACATTAATGTGTATTTTGGAGCGAGGTGGTCACTGTTGCAGAAGACCACCACATTTTTGTGTTGTGTGCTGACATTTCTCATCACCCAAGTCTGGTTTTCACAGAATCAAAATGTTCAGCAAATTGGGTAAATAGGAGAGATTTCAACTTAGCAGAATGTATTATACATGATCACAGATGATTAAAAAGAAACTGTCTTGGGGAGGTAGGTGGGGGGGATGGGCAAAATAGGTGAAAAGGATTAAAAGTACAAACTTCCTGTTATAAAATAAACAAGTCATGGAGATGAAAAGTACAGCATTGGGAATATAGTGAATAATATTGTAATAACGTTGCGTGGTGACAGAGGTGATTACATCTATCATGATGAGCACTGAGTAATGTGTGGAATTGAATCACTACATAGTACACCTGAAAATAAGATAACATTGTATGTCAATTACATTTTGATCTTAAAAATTGAAATAAAAAAAGAAACTATCTTGTCAATGTAGTTCATCCTTGGTAAAAAATGTACTATTCTGGTGAGTGATGTTGATAATGTGGTAGGCTATGCATGTGTGGGGGTAGGAAGTATATGGGAAATCTCTACCTTCATATATTTAAAAAATATTGACATGTAAAGAAAAAATAAAATAGAAAAAGAAAAAGAAGCTACCAGGAGTTGGTACATATAGTGAAAGGAGAAATGAAGCTTCAACACCAGCTTATAATATACTGTTCTACATAGTGATCTTCACGCCTGCCAAATAAGGGCTGCAGCAGAGTGTTGGTTGCTATCGTATCATCTATATCACAAACCTGATAGTAGAGCTTCTATCGGAGAACTGGAATCCAGAGCTGCAGAGAAGCCCAGGGTACTTAAGACATTGAGAACTATGGATTTGTTTTCCTGGGTAGTAAATATGTTCTTGGCGATTTGAAGGCTGAAGCGTCACTGATTTGCATAGTTAGATCTGACCAATTTGACAATTCTTTGAAATCAAAATCTGTGAAATACTGTAGACTTGAGGAGATGAAAGAAAACTTACCCCAGAGATTAACATAAATCATGTAAAAATTCCTGGACAATCTGTTTTTCCTCTACTGTTTTTTTTTCTTTTTTAATGAATGAACAGCATGGTGAGGTTAACAATTATAAAGTAAATGAAATCCATACAAATCTGCTGTCTCAACAAATCATTTAATTTTATCATGTTCTTTTACTATTTTGGTTACTATCTTTAGCACTAATACTATTCTATGTTATTTTTTCAATTGCTATTGCAATTGTAATTAATATTTAAATTTGAAAAATATATTTTTTATTTTTGATGGTTCATAGTTTCACAAGAAGGGAAAAATAATTTAATCTATGAAATGACACTAAGAATTTTAAGAAGATAAAAGCAAACCAAAATAATTACTGCATTGGAAATCTATATTTTATTTTTACTAGATAAAACTAGATGATAATTTTCCTAATTTGATCTGTAAAGTGCCACATAAAGTAGCTAACGCGTTGGTCAGGAATAAATTGTATCTCATTATATTTAATGCAAAAAAAATCACAAAGAGTAATCTTTAACACTAAGATCATACAACTGAAATGCACATGGAACACAATTTTACTGATTTTATGGTCTTGGAGAAAATGCATAGAATAAGATCATGATGTTGAAACTTCATGCAAAAAAAGCTTAATGAAATACTCTCCTCATTACTAGGCACAGTATGTTGCTATAAGATATATACAAGTGCTCTATTTCTTAATGTTTCTTTTTCTCAAGATAAAATTCCAATGCCCTTATTCAGCAGCCATCCTTTGTAATATTTCAACAAGCACTGAAATGTTTGGTACTGTATTTGGTTCAATTGCTCAGTAGAGATTGAGCACTATGTCAATTTGTTATTCCACGTTTTTACACAGTTTCTTCAATGCTTTCACAAAGGTGACATCTTATATCATAAAGCTTGGCCAAAGGAGAAAAACTCAAGGTTGTACAGAAAATGGCAATGTTATATTGGAGATAAGGGAGAAAAACTTAAAAATTGCTTTTTTATTAACCTCTTAAGGTATATAATTGCAGGAGTATCAAGAAGAGTAAGATGCTCTATAATAAATAGTTTGGACTTTTATGATGAAACAAATGAGTTATGCAAGATCAGAAATGACAAGGCTTGAATATTTTATTCGAAGATAAGATTAAAAAACATATAGACTTTTTAATATAAATAGAGCTTCATGCCACTTCAAAATTGGCTGAAAACATCTGAGTCTGCCTTGACTTTCATCTCTTTATGCATACTAATTACTATTTATTTATTTTTATTTTTTAAAGACTATTCATTTATCTTAGAGAGAGAGAGAGTGCGAGTGCGCACATGTGCAGATGGGGGAGGGACAGAGGGAGAGAATCCCCAACCAGACTCCCCGCTGAGAACGAAGTCTGAGGCAGGGCTTCATCCCACCACCCATGAGATCATCACCTGAGCCGAAACCAAGAGTCGGGCACTCAACTGACTGAGCTACCCAGCACGCATAGTTTATTATTTATTAATAGGTATCTTAATGCAGAAATTTTCTCCTCAATCTTAGGAGATGATGGAACTAATAGCAACTGATATTAATTATAACTTTAAAAATTGGCTATCTCTTCTACAGTGCACATAAATGTGAGCTGTACAATTGTTATGGCTACTTTTTTAGAAATAATTGTACACAGTCTTCCTGAAATCTTTAACAGGGAGTATTCACCCCATTCTATTGCATACTGTGCTCACTTTTAACTCAAAACGATGCAGTTTGGTCTTTTAAAAAAATTTCACAGCATCAAAGACATACACACACACACACATATATCTGTCTGTAGAGATGCATACTTGAAATTAAAGGGACAAAATAAACTTTTCTGAGTTCTTGCAATCACTTGAAGTAACAGACCTACTAGATACAGGAACAATTCAGCTAGATAATAAGATGATATTTTTTTCTTTCATGAGGAAAGTATCCCATGTTCCATTTTAATTAGCTACAGAACATAAGGTTATTTCTTAACCATTTTAACATCAAATAAAGAGTTTAAAATTCTGAAGTATGTAGGGGCGTCTGGGTGACTCAGTCAGTTGAGGGTCTGACTCAGTTTTGGCTCTGGTCATGATCTCAGGGTCATGAGATCAAGTCCCACATCAGGCTCTGCACTCAGCACAGAGTCTGCTCAAGAGTCTCTCCTTCTCCCTCTGCCCCTACCTCCACTTGCACTCTCTCTCTCTAAAACAAATAAATAAAATCTTTATAAAATAAAATTCTGAGGTATACATTAAGTTAATATTTAATTAAGTAATTATCAATTCCTAAAACTGTATTTTCTATATATTATCTTGTTTTCACAATCATGGGCCAAACTTTTATTAGCAAAAGTAAATGCATTAAACCCCATATTGTCTGGGGACGTTTAATAAGTTTTCTTGAACAATTTAGAAAATACCTAACATAAACCTTTGTTAAACATAAAACATTTTTGCATAGTTTGCCCCATTCCATTTCATTATATTTTAGATAGGATGAAATGTGCCATTATATTCTTAAATTTTTATTTCAAAATGAATACCTGTACTCATTACTCATTTTTATTTTTTCTATACCACCTGCATTAAATAATAAATATACAGTTGGAAGGAAACATTCAAAACAACAACAGAAATCTACCTCAGGCTTAAGGACTACAAATATTTCAAACATTTTTTAATGAGCTACCATACTTTGTAACACAGTCGTGAAAAAAAACAAAAGGAGGGGCGCCTGGGTGGCTCAGTCAGTAAGCGTCTGCCTTCGGCTCAGGTCATGATCCCAGGGTCCTGGGATCGAGCCCCACATCGGGCTCCCTGCTCCATGGGAAGCCTGTTTCTCCCTCTCCCTCTCCCCTTGCTTGTGATCCTGCTCTCACTGTGTCTCTCTCTGTCAAATAAATAAATAAAATCTTTAAAAAAAAAAAAAACAAAAGGCTACATGATAGAGAATTATAGAGAGATAGATATATTTGGAACAGAGAAATAGCATCTATAACTGAAGATTTACATAAAAACGGAATCTAATAATAGTATAGTAGCTGACAAAGTACACCAACCTCAAAAACAGGTCACCTTAGTCTGCTATCTTTTTATAGATGAAAGGAAATGTCCAGTGGAGAATGACAGAATCAGACTAACTGCAGACTGACAAAGAATCTCTCTTCGAACAAACTTTAGACAGGCTCCTCTGGACTCTCTTTTCAACTAGGTCCTACTTTGGATCCTCTGTGTTCATCTCTGCATTGTCCAATTTTAGCAAGAATCCTGCTCAGTGAGTTTAGTCAGAATCTCCCACCTTTGGTAACTGATGGGGTTCCCCATCCTCCACCATCCCGCAGGTGATGTCTGATCACCTCATTTGCCTTCATCAAGAATCCTGTTAGGTTGGTTTAGCCCAAATTCCCCTTTACTCTTGATGTTTCCTCTTAGTAGTTTTCTATCCATGAATCTCCCCCACCCTCGCACTTTCCTTGGCTATATGCCCACTCTTCCTTGTTGTATTCACAGTTGAGCCCAGTCTCTCTCCCCTACTGCAAAACCCCACTGCAGTGGTCTCTATATCTATCAAGATAGTCCCCTTGACTGAAACCTGTCTTACTATTCTTTAACAAGTGTCACAAATAATTTTTTAACAAAAAATACACAGCTATTGTCTTAAGTAGTACAGAAGAAATTCTATAAACCATGTTTATTATGCAATGGTACAACAAGGGCACAGACAGGGAGGCTCTAGGGGATGGTTAAATACCACTGAAGCTCTATGTGCTTCATCATATTCAAAGCTGAGGGCTAGAGGGGCTGAGCATGAGAATCCATTGGGTTCTGAAAGAAAATACTACAACTTGGTTTTACATTATTTTCATCAAAGGAAATGAAGAGATCTAATATTAGTAATGTTTGAAATGTGACTGACCTTGGCAATTTCACTTAGTGCGTGCATCAGCTGGTCAGTTTTGCTCACTGAAGATGGAGACTCAAGGGAAGAGCAAGAGTTTCACAAGGCAAAGGAATGGAGAACAGAGATCTTACAGTTGCATTTGAGCTTTGGGTTTATTGAATACACCGTAGCTTATGCGCACATGTTTCAGTGAAGTAATGGATTACAGCATCAATGCTAAGAAATTAATCCTCACATGGAAATGGACAGATGGCTTAAAAAGATTCTTTCCAAGAGACCAAGGATTAAAGAGAATGCTGATAATTCAAGCACAAGCCAACCCCATCAGGTAGATGATAAGATGAAACAATCTAATAAGTCTGATGAGGAGTAGGCAAAAAACTGAAAAAATTGCAAGATGATTTACGACATATAGGTACACCTGCTATTTTGGTTGATAGACCTTGCCCCGGGTGTACGTTGATTATACAGCATGTATATTCTGCCTTTGTGAGATAACTTACTCCATGATAATGGTCATCAAAATAATCACTTTCATAAAGTGTTAAAGATTATGAAAAATAATGCCACATATTAAATATATCTCTTTCATTTAAATTATAATTTTTGTATTAATCACAAATAGTTATTATTTTAAAAATATAATCTCTTCTACTATATGTTTCTTTGACATGAACTTCTTCATATGTGATTGTTAAATAGAGGAATGATATCGATAGGACATAACAGTTGTTTGGGTTCATACATGACTTTTCCCCAGAATGTTAGTGTTTTGAAGGAAACAGGGACAAGCTTTCTCATAATCAAAAAGCAAGCCTTGGCAGCATTTGAAACCCTTAAGAATGGAGCTGAAAATCGATAGAAGTGTTACCTCTAGCAGTGGCTTACTTAGGAATATTAAGAACTGCTCAATTTTCATTAGTTAAGCTTCAAGAGCAGTTGCAGAAACTGCATAAGACATGTCCCCCTCACTTAAAACAATGCATCAATGAGAAAGCCTATGCCTGGGATAAGATTTTTAATTTTGATGAAAATGGTCTTTATTAGAAGCAAGTACTCTTCCAGACATACATGTCAAAGGAGGAAGTACACACCTAGGACTCAAAGCCACAAAGGACAAAGGAAAAAGGACAGACAATGATGGTAGGTGCCAAGGCCGAGGGAGATTTAATGGCACTAATATTTGTATGAAGATTGTTATCATTCTCGTTTGTGCTGTTTTAAATTTGCTTTAGGTGTGGAATGATCTCTTCTTATTTCTATGAGAAAGCTCAAGCCTTAATGTCTTTATTAAGCAATTTTGCAAGACACAATTTTTCAGGAACGCATACAGAACATAACAGAAGTGCCTCATTTAATCACCCAATCTTACAAAAAAAATTCTGCATGTTTTATAATAAAAATACACTAATGAAAATATGTAACAAAAGCAAATAAATATATTTATATTGGACTGCATGGTCTACCTATTTTACTTTTTTTAATTGAGAGAGCACAGCCAAAAATGTTTTGAAGGCCACTGGTCCAATCTCTATTACCCTGTTAGGAAAGGAGTGAATCAAAGCAGGTATCAGCTTAGGTGTGGAGAATGGAAATGAGGAACTCTCAAGGAACAGGTCAGGAAACAGAAACACAAGATGGATATACTGAAAATAAAAATGCATGAAATGATGTCTCATGAAATGGATGCCTGCAAATAAAAGCAAGACAGACCTCGGTCATGCCGCGGATAAGAGTGGGATCACTCATTCGGAACATGTAGCACATTGCACTCTGGTTAGTTTCTTCTGGCCTACACTCGCGTATGAGCTCCTGAGACAAGGCATCATATCTTATTCAGCTTTGTAAATCCTCTGCACTTGGCCAAAGCTGTTGCATAGTAGATGATTGCATGTATTTGCTGAGCGAATAAAGTGATTTCTGAATACAGACCTGTGTTTACTTGGAAAAGAAATAGGGTAAAAGTCAAGAAAAGAAAGAAGAGAATTAACATCTATCAAATGGTCATAATGGGTCAGAAGGAGAGTCAGGTACTTTATTACTCTAAATTATTCTTACAGCTCTCCTATGAAGTACATATTCCCATTTACAAAGAGAATGCTGAAGCTCAGAAGTTAGTTTGCCCCAAATTGACACAGCTAGTAAGTAGTGGTGCCAGAGTTTGCAATATGATCTGTTATGGGAGTCCACACTCTGGGCTCCTTCATACAGCCAGGAAGGAGCAGGACCTCTGTTGAGGGTAGCTATGATAATAAACCACAGCCTTTTCGTGCATAATACTGATGCCAGCCGCAGGGTTCTTTGAAGTTCAGAATGTCAGCTATATAATGGCTAACTATGACTCCCCAGTCAGGGAAGAAAAATTGGCCACTAATAATTTAGCCCTTCTTTATACAGTACCCTCCCCCCCTTATCCACTGGGAATATGTTCCAAGACTCCCAGCAGATGACTGACTGCAATAGTGCTGAACCCTATATATACTATATATATTCCCTATACATACACATCTATGATCCAGTTGAACTTATAAATTAGGCACAACAAGAGATTAATAACAAGTAGTAAAGTAGAACAATTATAACAATATACTGTAATAAAAGTTATTGAATGTGGTTTCTCCTCCTCTCTCTCAAAATATCGTACTGTGAAATGATAAAATGTCTACATGATGAGAGGAAGTGAAATGAATGGCATAGGCATTGTGATGTAGAGGTAGGCTGCTTTTGACCTTCTGACCACACATCAGAAAGAGGATGGGCTTTCAACCTGGGATGACTACAACCTGGGATGACTACAACCGGGGAAAATAACACCGTGGATAAAGGGGGACTAGTGAAGTTCAATCTCAATGGATTCATTTTAGTTGGTTTAAGATGTGTTTTTTTTTTTTTTTTTTAAGATTTTATTTATTTATTTGACAGAGACAGCGAGAGCAGGAACACAAGCAGGGGGAGTGGGAGAGGGAGAAGCAGGCTTCCCACTGAGCAGGGAGCCCGATGTGGGACTCGATCCCAGGACTCTGGGATCATGACCTGAGCCGAAGGCAGCTGCTTAACGACTGAGCCACCCAGGTGCCCCTAAGATGTGTTTTAAAACAGAGAGTGATTTCTACATTAATCTGTTGATTGAGTCTGTCTCCCTGGTGTAAAATATAAGACTTAGGAAATTCAAGTGTATTTGTGAAAGATGAAAAGTTTCATAAGTTCAAGGTCACCAGTCTATAATCAAAACATAATCTATTATATTAAAACAAATGCTCATTCAGCCTGTTTGAAGTATGTGAGTTATGTGAGTAAATAACTCATGAATATTTTCACAGTTCTTCCTGTGGGCATATTGGCAATTTAGATTTAATACATGGTGCACACTAGAACTCGGTTAAATGTCTAGTTTAAAGAGCAAATAAATTTTTAAAAATATTGGCTATAGTCATGATTTTTTAATGAAAACAATTTCTTCTTACCCTTATCTTAGCATAATAATGTTATCCAATAATTAGGAGTCTTCAAGAGAGTACACCCCACGGATAATATAATGTTATCTTTGTTTGTGAAAGGAAGGGTCAATGTGCGATCACCGCTTTGTCCCTCAAGCAGAGGGGAATTAATTATGAAACAAATGGACCTTCAGCTTTGAGGCCCTTCAATTGCATGGGCTGCTTCCAAGGTCCTGGACGGACTATTTCAATGTGCTCACAATTCCTGAAATTAAGATATTTAACCACCATCTATTAAGTCCCCTCTTTCCGTTCCAATTTACCAACTGTCACACTTTCCCTTGGGTCAGCCAATGCCGGAGGGGCTGACAGCATTTTGGGTATCTGGAAAAGGGGAAGTTGTATTGGGGATATATTTAATTTAGGGTTAGTGGAATATATGCATATTTACATGTATATATATTAATATACATACATGATTTAAAGAAAGGCTGAATTATCTTTTCATTCTTTCTGTAGAAGGCGATATTACAAAATAGTTCTCAAATAAAGGGTGATCAAGAGTACTCAGTTAATTAAGATTAGGAAAGAAGTTGCACTGGGCATTTTATACGTTAACAATCATGTTACATTTCTGGATTTGTGATGCTTGTGGGCATTTGTCAGCTATCATGAATTTGTAATTTGTTGTGAATTCTTTTTCATTCTAAAACAATAGTTGATTTCTTACTCATAATTTTGTATTCTTTCTCCTAAACACTCAGAAGGTATAAGCTGTAGGCTCCTCAAAACCTGGAACTCACCTACCCCTAGAGAGTAACCTGAAACATTTGTAGAAGTTAAAAACTTAGGGCTGTGTAATGGATTAATCCACATTCCTTTGAACAGATGAGAAAATCAGTACCTTTTCTCTCAACCAGGAATTATTTAAGAGATTTTTATTGGAAGGAAAGAATAAATGGGAATAGCAAGTCTAATCTCATATTTACTTGATAATTCTTCCTCTTATTTCAACATTACCTTGGGCAGCAAACAGAAGTACAATTGTGCCATTTACTGGGTACTATTCAGCATCAGGAAACTGGAAGTAAACTCACAAAACAGTAAACAACAAAACAGGGTATACTACCACCTTTAAAACAAAGGAAGTATATTATTATTCCTCCCTTGCCTCACTCGATCTCTTCTCCTGGATACATCTGAAAAATATTTTCTCTATGCACACTTAATATCAAATGAAAGGAACACAGTAAATTCATTAAATATTTAAATATTATCATACAATATAAGTGGGTTTTAAATGCGCTCAGAGCACTATGTAAGACCTATAGACATCTATCACAATGTACAAAACATCTGCAATCTCTAAGCACTCCTATGTTCCAATCACCCCTAAATAGGTGAGTTCATGGATAAGAAAAGTCTATACTAATTAGAATTTAATTTTGAAAAACTGAACCCCTAAGTGGTGAGGCAATATGGACAATAAACTGCCATACACAGACAGATGCCAATGACAGCTTTGACAGATGGGTGATGAAAAGTCAGCAAAGAATACTGGGCATACATTTCTTCCCGGAAAGCAACATCAACAATTAAGGTCGGTCTGCTTTATAGTCATACCGAATGAAATGAGTTCTACCGCCTAAATTTCATCTTTGAAAGAAAATATAGACACACATATGAAAAGCCTTAACAATGTAGTCAGGATGTAGTTTTGTATTTCTAAATACAATTGGTTGACAACATTTAAGGTTAGGAAACAGGAAAACAGAAAATTATCCATAGTAAATGATAACAGAAATAATAACATAATAATCCCGACATTGCTAATGATAATAATAAAAGCTAACATTTATTAAGGGCTTTCTGTGCGTCAGGGACTTTTAGAAGTGCTCTACATGCATTTGTTCGATGCACACAACATCTTAGGTAGCTACTATTACTATCATCCCCATTTTTCAGATGACGAAATAAAGACACAGAAATACTGAAACACTAGTCAAAGGCACAAAGCCATAGCACTCCAGGCAATGTGGATGCACAACCCAATGTGGATGCACAACCCACTTTTATGCCATATGCATCATGAGCAGACCGCCAGGCTTGTTCTAAAGAATTCTAATTTTAAATATTCTGCCCTACACCTTTAATAAAATGTCCCTTTAATAAAACCTTGCTCTGATATATGCCTCAACTGCAGCTTCAGAAAACAGTGTTCCCACAAATCCAAAATAACCAGCTCCTTTAACACGATGCTTCTGTTAATTTATCAAAGAAAAACAAAACGATTATGGAAATTCATAGGAAAATCAGAGCTTGTCCTTTTCTTCAAGCCAGTGTGAAAACTGTGCTCCCTTCTTAAGTTTGTTAAGTAGGTATCAAACGGGTGAGCTGGAAATTTCTCAGCTGCACGTATTTTTTGGTTTTTTGTTTTCTCCCCAGAACAGGATGGCGGTAACTTATTGGGTTAGATGATGATAGGAGACACAAGTCCAAGGCAGCTGGGAGCATTATTGCCTAACAATACCTTGGAGTCAGAGCGAACGTAGGTGAAATGCCGGGAGTCCCCCGCAAAGAGTGACAGTACTAGCAGAGAGTGGCATGATCTTCTTGGAATGACAGATGCTAAGGGCCGCCTGTATTAGTGACCATTCCCAACCACCCCTCCCCCCCCACCACCACTTCCTGGCTGAGCTTTTCTAGAGACTGGCAAAGTAGGGCCTGGGAAGCCATGTACTAAAAAGAAGAAAAATTTGGCTATTGTGTCTTTCATCCCCTTTCCCTGTTTTGAGGCTGTAGCAGCCGTTCCATATCCACGGGGAAAGGCCAGGAGAATCTCAGAGACATCAGCCTCGACATTAAGGGCCACAGAAGCACCATGAATAACCACCTACCTTTCATTTTCTTGTTCGTCAGGAATATAAACCCTGATTGTTTTCAGCATTGTGGTCAAACGTTCTCTTATTTGCTGACAGACGCAATGCTGATAGACCTTAAGGGAAAGGAGAGATCTGTAGGCGCTAATTGATTGGTAAAGGATCATCCATTGGAGTAAAGGGTAGTTGATATTAAAATAAGGGCGTTTATCATCATAACTGTATTTTGAAAAAGTACGCTGGCAACACTTGGAAGATAAATAAAAATAAGAAGTTGCACTTTCTTTTACAGTGATCAGAGGATGATTGATTTCAAAAAAACTTTTAATTTTAGAATAGTTTAAGATTTACAGAAAAATTACTTAGCACAGAGAGTTCCCATATAACTACATCTTGTTTCCCTATTATTAATAACTTACATTAGTATTACATTAATATGATACATTTGTCATAATAAACCAATATTGATGCTGATTGTCCTACCCAGCAGATATAGTAAGGGCTCAGTAAATGTTAAATAAAAACTTAAAAATGAAAAAAAAACCCAATATTGATACATTATTATTAACTAAAGCTTATGCTTTATTCAGATTTCCTTAGTTTTTAACTCATCCTTTTCTATTCTGGATCCTGTCCAGGATACCACATTACATCTAGTCATCCTGTCTCCTTTGGCCTCTTTTGGCCATGACAGTTTCTCATACTTTCCTTGTTTTTGATGACCTTGAGATTTGAGATGTATTGGCTAGGTATTTTGTAGAATGTCCCTCAATTAGGATTTCTCTGATGTTTGACTCTTGATTAAACTGGAATTACGGATTTTGGGGAGAAAGACCACGGAGGTGAAGTACCTGTCTCATCATATCATATCAAGGGTATATATTATTAACATGACTTACCGCTGTTGATGTTAATCTTGATAAGTTGATTGAGGTGGTGTTTATCAGGTTTCTCCTCTCTAAGTTTATACTCTTTTTTTTTTTTTTTAACTTTTCCTTTCCTTCTGTACTCCTTGTAAGGAAGTTACTAATCTTAGCCCATATTTAAGGAGTAGGGAATTATGCTCCACCTCCTGGAGGGCAAAGTATCTACATAAATTATTTCGAATTCTTTGTCACAGATTTGTCTTTTCTCCTCTAATTTATACATGATACAAGTTCAATCATCTATTTATATCAGTGATAATTCAGATATTTATTTTATAGTTTGGATTATAATCCAGTACTACTTTATTTTGTTGCTCAAATTGTTTTAGCTTCGTCTACTGGGAGCTCTTTCAGTTGGCTGGCGTGTCCCTTTGATGTATCTCCATAATTGTGTTTTCGTTTTTGTTTTAATAGCATTTCCTTACTTTCTGGCACTACAAAATGTTCTAGGCTCATTTCATATATTTCCTGCCCCAGTCCCAGAATCAGCCATCTCTCCGAGGAGACCTAGCTCTGTGTTGAAGAATAGTATTAGAAACCAAGATCTGGGTGCTCAGTATATGGCTGACTTATTAAAAAATGCTTTTCAGAGTTTTTCATTAAGTTCTTGAAATTAAATATAAGTTTTATTTCAGCTTTACACAGCTCAGATCCTTCGCCCATAACTTACTCTCTTTCCTTCTCCCTTAGTACCCATCCCAGTTTCACCATATCCCCAACTGGTCACTGTATCCTTCTTTACCACAGTCAATGGGGGAAATGTAAATGACCTACAGTTCACATTTTCCAGTTACAAGGCTAGCAAGATTAAAACGCACTCACAACATAGAAACCAACCTCATCCTACCCATCTAAATGTTAACCATCATTTCTATGCTCAGGCCAGGCTGTACACTTCCAGGTTGAATATGACCTCTGGGGAGGGGTTATCTTTTGATGCTATATATCATAATATCCATTGTACATAGAAAACTTTTAAGAATTAAATATAGAACTTTTAGATCACCTAGATCACTATTGCCTGATAATAATAGCACTGAAGATTGAGAGTTGAATATAAAAATGGGATTCTAAAAAAGAAAGGAAGCTGAAACTTCTAGGCACTGTTGTGTTTCCATTTTTTTCCTCTCAAAAAAAGCACGGAGTAATTTGTTGAGTAAGCTAAACAGCCTGTGCTATTTTGAGGAAAAGAGGATGTCGCATCAACAAATAAAAATATAAAAAGAAAATCATATGTTTATTATTGCTTATTCCCAGATCCACTATCGTTCCGTCACCAACTCCCACTCCTGGCTGACTGAAAAGCCAAATATTTTCAACATTAGCTATTTGGCTAATGAACATAAGTCTGATGTTCTCTTAATTCCGACATTGGTTGTAAATTCAGAAGACCCCAGATAATGAAGTCCAAACTGCAGTGATACGTGTTAAAGATTGAGCACACAGCATACAAATAGCAGTGACATTTTAGAAGAAAATAGAGCTCTTCAATCAGCATTAAGATTTTTTTAAATGAAAAATGACTGCTATGTGCCAGGTGCTTTACATAAACATAAATTATTTTATTTAATTCCCCCCATTTAGTCCTCCTACATCAATTTAAATTCCACTTTAAAAATAAAAGTTAAGGGGCTCCTGGGTGGCTCAGTCGTTAAGCGTCTGCCTTCGGCTCAGGTCATGATCCCGGGGTCCTGGGATCGAGCCCCACATCGGGCTCCCTCCCTGCTCTGCGGGAAACCTGCTTCTCCCTCTCCCACTCCTCCTGCTTGTGTTCCCTCTCTCGCTGTGTCTCTCTCTGTCAAATAAATAAATAAAATCTTTTAAAAAAAATAAAATCAAAAGTTAAGTGATTTGTCCAAACACCCATGAAGCATGCAGAAGAGTGCAGATTTGAGGACATTCTTCTGACTAAAATGCACATAGAGTATGAATCACTTGTATGCAACTATATCAGGATCCGAGCAGGAAACAGTGCATGCAAATTAGGGTAATCCATGCAGGGGGTTAATAAAAAGACTGTTCTCAAAGGCATAGGCAGGCGGTAAGAAAACCACAAGGGCACCACCCCAGGCTGGGCACTATAGAGTTGTACCATCCCCTAGAATGCAGCCAGTCAGATGCAACCTGTTCTTCCTTCCCACAGTGAAGGAGTCAGGGCAAGAGACCTTCTGCCCTTATTCTCCTTCAACCCTCTGCCTTGGTCAGGTTCTCCAAGGGCCAGCTCTAACCAAAAGGCTTAGGGAAAGGGAGGTGTGGGGGTGGTCTTCTGGTAGGTCTCCCTACTAGAGCAGAGAGCAGGATGGGGGTGGTGGGCAGTGCAGTAGGAGAGGCAAACAGAAAAGCTCATCAAATGCTGAAATATCTCTAACTATTGGGTTGAGCACAGAAACAACAAAGAATTTGCATTCATTTAAATATGCTAATTATTTATTCTCTTGAAAATAAATTGAAAAGCAGTAGCAAAGACCTTTGAATTGAATTTTTCTCAATGTCTAAGAATCAAAGGTGAGTTTATTCATGTGGGAAAAAAAAACCATAGAAAAGACAAAAACATTGACAAGCCAAAGCAATGCCTTGTAGGCGTTAAGATTTTTTTCTTTTTCTTTCTTTCCTCTCCTCTCCTCTCCTTTCCTTTCCTTCCCTTTTCTTTCTTTTCTTTTCTCTTTAAAGTAAGGAGTCTCTAGGCATTCCTTCTTATCTGGCGAAACACTTCTGAATCATGAGTAATTATTCCAGAAGTTATTCCTGAAGAACTGTGGCTCTGGGGGTCAGTGAGTGATTGAATATGTTTAGACAAGTGATTTAACAGCTTTGTGCCTCAGTTACTTTTTCTATCTCTATTATGGTACTTGACACTTAATACTGCATATGTATTTTTTTCATCAAATTCATATTGCCACTGATCATCAGAGAGTGAAGCAAACTGCAAAATAGATTTCCAGTAACTACATCCATTTCTCTGCTCATTCTAACTGATTTTTTTCTGTTTTTCTTTTCATTGTCTTGTTTTCTAATACAAATTGTCCAAAATCTTTAGAAATGTACAAGGAATAGGTCACCAATAAATACAAATAATAATGGTGTAAGGACCTTTTAAAATTCAATAATCCAATAATCTTTTGAATGCATTGGAGATGCATTCTACAAAAGAATCCAATTGGAAGCATTTTTTAATATAAATCATCTTAATTGAAATGAATAATCCCTTCTATTTGTATACATCTTGACTTCAATACTTCAGACTAATTTCTAAAGTAAATTACACAATTAATTCTGAAAAACATAAATAAAATATAACATAGTTTCTGATCATAGTTTGTCATTTATTAAAAGTGAACAAATGATTGCACCCCATCTGCCAATTCATGAAACCTTGGGATTTACTTTGGTCATGATAATTCTTAACTTAGAAAATCAAGATTTCGCTTAAAAAGCTTTTTATTCATAAAAGGATGTCAAATAACACCACAAAGAGATAAATAAGCATTCTGAAACTCATCCCAACAAGAAAGCCAACAAGGAAAATTGTTCTCCAAGAGCAAGCAGCAAACTTCATCAAGTGATTTTCTCCATCTACGTCACAGGAAATCTGAAGTGCCTCCTAATGAGTGTTGGATGGGAACTGGGACCATTTGCTCCCAAGGCCACGGCACCACATGAAGGAGGGAGATATCTGCAGCATATGGAACTTATTCTCTCAGAGTGACAGAGTTTATTCATTTCAAATGTATGTGCATTCTCAAGATGTTATTAGAAATGATTTCTTTTGAAGACATTGTATTTAAAAACTTCAGCCAGAGTTCTATTCCTCTCACACATAAAAAGAAAACTCAAAGAAGAAAATTGCAAATTTGCCCTAACTGGTTTACCTTTCTGTGCACTTCTTACTGCCTGTATTCATTGCACATGAGCCTGCCTCAGTAGTCGGACTTGTGAAAGACCTCCTTCCTTCTCATTCTACCATTTACATTCCCTGACCCCCTGCCCATGCTTGTATCTTGTGTCTCATCCAAATAAATCTAATTTTCCTTCCTTTCTGAAAATTACCTGTCCATCCTGAGTTTGGCCTCAAGGTTTTTGTATAGATGTCTTTGCCAAACTAGAGGAGAATAATTCTGTTTTTCTTATGACATACTGAATTTAAGATAAATCTGTACCAAATTTTACATGGCTAATTCAATTCTCCTACATGACTTTACTGTTTTCTTTGGCAGGGCAATACTAGAAGTCTTACTCAGAGTACCCTGACACCATTCAGATTTTTATTCAAGTAGTAATAAGCTATTTCCTAACAATTGTACTCCCCCCCCCCCACCACAGCGTACACACTTAATTTGACATTTCAGGGTTCCTATTTTGTTAACATTAAGGAAATTAAAAAATATATATATATTGAAGTCTAAGTATACGTAAGGGGACTTCTCTAGAATGTTATAAGGGAAGTAAATGTTATAAGAGAAACTCTACAACCATGATAAATAATATCACTAAAGGGTGGATAATAATCTGTGCCCGAAGAATAATGTTCATTCATTTAACTAATAGCTACTGAGCATCCACTATTGCCAGGCACAGTGGTAAGGGCTAGAAATACAAAGATAAGCAGGCAGACTTCATCCTTGACCTCATCACACTTACATTCCAGTGTTGGTGACAGAAATTAAAAAAAAAAAAAAAAAAAGGCTACACTATCAAGTAAATAAATATATGTCCAAATAAGTCAAGATTGTAGTAAGTACTATGAAGAATAGTAAATAGGCTTTACGATAGAAAATAATGGGGTGGCAGTCTACATTATTTAACTGGTTAATAAAGGCCTCGCTGAAGTTTAAGCTGAGATCTGAAAGAGAAGGAGTAGCCAGACAAGAAAAACAGGCCTATGGAGAGAAGAGGTGGCTCCAAGCATAAAGAGCCTAAATTTTAAAAAATCCTCGTGGTGAATCTAGGAATCACCAGAGGGCCAATGTGCCTAGAACACAACACGTCATGGGGAGAGTGGCCCAAGGTGAAGTTAGAGATGGGCCCTGTCATGCTGAGCCTACCGGTCATGGAAAGGAATGTGGACCATTCCAGGAAGGGGAGGGACAGGATCTGATGTTTGTTTGTTTATTTGTTTGTCTGTTTGTTTTAATGGCTGTATTATGGGGAATATATTTGAGTGGGACAGAGACATTTTAGGAGACTCCTCCACTACTCCAAGTGACGGCAGCCTCTGTGCCACAGGGAGAGCAACAAATATAAAGAAAAGCTGAAAGATGTGAAATATATTCTGGAAGTAGAACTGGATAGGACTGTAAATGAACTGAATGTGAGAAATGAGGGCAAACGGGACCCTGTCTGATACTAGATAGATGGTGCTGCCACTCACCCAGCTAGGAAAGGGTGGGAAAGGAGCTGGTGAAGGAGCTGCATTTTGGACAGTGTAAGATTGAGATGCATACCAAACATAAGTTGGCTGTCTGAGTCTGTGTGTGAGGGGAGAAGGCTGGGCAGGAATTCAGCAGAGGAGGTCAGCCCTGATGGGAGAGCTGAAGCTCCAGCTGGGTATGCAGGGGAGAGGAAGACTGAGAGAATGGGAATCGGGGGAAGCCACCCAAGGACTTAGAATTATGGGTTGATCTGGTTGTGGAACAACGCATGAGAGGCTTAGCAGCAGCAGGGATTTCTTGTTGGGGTATATTGAAAGAAAAAATGTTGGAGAAAGAAGAGAGATCTTTTACATTCAAGCTTACGGTTTTTTTGTTTTGTTTGATTTTAGGGAACCATCAAGGGTAACTGAGTAGAGACGTGGAGTAGGAGGTGTTGTGGGGGAGGAGTGTATTATTAAAATCACGATGACTTTCGTGTATAATTTTTGAGGCTGGGAAAAACGTCAGTCTGATGTGGGGATCTCTCGGGCCATGTTTCAGTAACTGTGTGAATGGATGGCTAAGATGGTGGGCACAGCAATAGAAAGGAAGGGAAGGACAAAGTGCCATGAAAAGAAAACATTAAAAATATTTGGTGCCTGAGACGTGGGCTTGGGGGGCGCTGGGAATAAGAGGAAATAATTTGTAAATACCACTTATACTTTTTTCTTCCTTAACTATTGGCAGTGTGCCTAAGCAGCGCACACCACATGGGCCTTGCTTCCTGCTTTGTTTCCTCTGGACTGGCAGGCACTCATCTTCAAAGCAATAAAGGTAGTCAATAGGACAAAACTGATCACTGGCCAAAGAAGTTCCAGCATAAGGGCTGATGAAGGATAAGAGCAATATCCGCAAAATCTGTACTTTGAGCAAGGAAACATGCACAGCGAAATGTGTTATAAAGCCCCACAGCAGAGTGTTTCATCTTCTGTTCTACTTCATCATGAGGCCTTTCCTTATATGACGGGAAGGAGATGATCACTAGTATGTAAATATTGCAAAAGCACAAAATAAACAATGGGGAAAATATCGTCTCTAGCAAGAGCTAGCTGAACAGCAAGGCAGATTAATAGTCGATTTTATGTTTAATTTTGTCATTCTTGTTCTTGTTAGGTTTTTAAAAGAGTATCTGGCCTTAGGCAAGTCCTTCCCCTTTTGTACTCCGGGTTTACCATCTAAAAAATGAAATCATCTAATCTAGGGAAGTGGGAGAGGACTGTATTTGAGTGTGTGCATTTGTGTGTGTATGTATGGATGTGTATGCAGAATAACCTATATTCTTATAAGAAACCGAGGAAATTTAGAGGGATAATGATAGATATTAAATACTGATAAAATGGGTCTGAGCCAAAACAATATTGAACCCAATGCTTTCCTTCTAAAGCATTTCACTCAAAATATCAGTAAAGAAAGATTTGCTAATATTAATAAGCAACCTGCTCAGAAAATATGAGTAGGAAGAGTGACTCTCATGATTCATTTTAATAACAAATGAAAAGATAAGATGGATGCTAGCAATTGCCTCCCATAATGCCCACTTTCATTCTACTGGTGACTGACAAATTATTTTGTATTGCACCTGGGGTACAATATTAAATCCACTCCTATCATTCATCACTTTATGGTTGTCCTGTCCTCAGGAACTTCAGTTATGTTTAATGCCTCCTTTTCTTTACTAATTGGTACTTCATTCAAAGTGAAGTCATCTATTCTAAGCCAGCCTTGGGTTTTGCAGAGGCACGTGCAATAAAAGTCCCCGGTCCTTCCAGACTATTATGCTGGTGATTCTACCATAATGGGTCCTACAATAAATGGTTTAAGAGTTGTCCCGGACTAAGAGGGCTGACAGGTTTAATATTAACCCATAATGAAGAGATGTCACAAAAATATCATGTGTACTTAATATTTGGTCTTTGGTGTGACTGGCTCTGTAAATTGCAGTTCCTTCTTGGCATCTTTTGTGTTTTCTCTGGATCATCTATCAATGTGCCCTCACAGGCACCATATTTCAACAAGTCACCCTGCTTCCTCCCACCTCTCTACACACTTGCTTCTTCTATTCCCCGTAAATAGCACCTTGTCCTGTAATTCATCTTCCATGCCTCATTCATTCTAAATCTAAGCTTCTTGGCCCTGTTTCTGCCATATTAAAATACTTCCCATGGCGAGCTCATGTTTAAAAAGAAAATCAATTGCTCTGATTTATCTGACATGAACTTCCTGGTGTTTTTATAATTTATTGTTCACTCTCAGGTCAACACCTCTATGATACCATCATTAAATATTAAAGGCTGCTTAAGGGCACTCTCCTTATAGAAAGCTCTGCCCTGTTAATATCAGGGAGAATGATACTCTCTTTCCTGGGAGAATGCTTGTATTGTTTTAAATTGCAAGCCTGAAAACTTGGGTTTGTCACTTTGATATGATAGTGAAGAACAACCACTCCACCGGAGACTAAAAGATAACTAAAGGGAGTTCAAAAAGAAGGTTCTCATCCATTTCTCTCTCTCCCTGCCTGCTGGAAAAACAAAACAAAATAAAAAAACCCTGTTTCATTAGTGGTCTTAGGTCCTTAAATGAAACGGGAAGCTAGAACTCCAGGGTACAGTAAGCTGGAAGAATCTGTCTAAAAATACTCCATGCACTGAAATATATGAACCCATACCTGGGAAGTTCAGAGTATGTAGTGCTGGCCTGGAAACCTCACTTGCCCCCATAATCCTAGCTCTTAGCACAGATCTGTGGAGATAAATGCTGGAAGCTAGATCTCACATTAAATATCTGAAGAGAAAAAATCATATGGAACTCTACTTCTTAGTTACAAAGGGAAAATATTTCAGCATTTGTGCTGCAAAGTTCATTGTGTTTTAAACAATTGATTTTTATTACTAAAATAGGCTGTGCTAATTGAGGACTTTTATTTTTTATCTGCCAAGATTCTTCGTCAATACATCACTATTTTCTATCTTTGCTCCATAAGTGAACATTCTTTAAGTAAATCTCTGTAAAGTTCTGATGTCAAAAGTTCATGAACTAACTCTCAAGGGATATCCAAAGGCATATCCAATTCTTAGTAACTGTGGTTGAAGAACTGATTGTGTAGTGTGCAGTACATGAAGCCAAGCTGTTCTCAATTAGGGCATAAGCACATCATGTGTATGTTGTGTGTGTGTGTGTGTGTGTGTGTGTTCAGTGGGTATTAGATCTCCACCCCCTCACTTTTTTCTCCTCATGACAGCAGGTCAACCTATGTTTTAATGACCATAAAAGGCTTGTAGTAACATGTGAAAGAAGGAAAGAACTTTCCTTAAGATCTCCAAGCAAGCACTAGCAGGAGGATATGAATTGTATGAATTGCTCATATGTACTTGAGGCTCAGTCTTTTTGGTGTGAAACGTTGTTTGATATCTGGCATCTACACATCTCTCTTGCTTCATTTACCTTTATTTTTACCAGATGCACCCCTATTACTCTCTCCAGGTAAAGTAAACTCTTCCAGATCCTTCTAGACCCTCAAGTGACCTTGCCACTTCTGTTTCTACACATGGTCTTCCTTCTGCCTAAAATGCCATCCTTTCTCATTCCTTCCTGGTTAATTCTTTCTTTCCTATGGCACTGCTTTTTGAGTCGCTCTGCCCAGAGAGGCAAAGTCAATTTGAGGAGCCATAATAGATCAAGTAATGTTTTATCTTCATGTTTGCATGGATCACTCTGTTTTAATTTATTGAAAACCCTCTGTCTGCATGAACACAACTTAGTTACATAAAGCATTTATTCATTTTCAGGCAAATACGACTGCTGTGAAGGGCAAGAAGAAGCAAATACATCACATTACCATCAGACACCATTTATTGTATCCTCTCATTGAAAAAAGTGAGGAATTTCAAAATGAAATGGTAGAAAACATTGTTATGTATAATAAAATGGCTTAAATGAATAGTGAAGGAATATCAATCAAGTAAAACACCATATGCATGGGTTGGTCATCTACCGTGAGCTCAGTGGTCTGAAGACCAACTAAGGTTCCCAGGTTGCTTTGTTATTGTTTCGTAAACATTAGAGTTGTCTCCCTCACTCCCTAAAGCTTAGTGAGGTGCTTTGTACAGTAAGCATTTAATAATATTTCTTGAGTGTTATGGAAATGAGTGACTAATTGAAGAAAGGCATGAGTCTGAGTGCCTGTTCTTTTATTCCACATTTTTCACAACTCTTGTGGTAAGGAAGAACTTATTCTGTGGTAGTCACTGAGGAAAAAGTTAAAAGTAATATATGTTTCACTTAAAGTTCTTAACTGCAAGCAAAAGAGATTTTAAAAATGGCCAGCTTAAGCAAAAGGAGAATTATTAGAATATGTCATGAGCTCAGAATCAATGGATCAAGCCCCGGAGCTTCAGAGGGACTGAAAAGTAATTAGATAAAATTTAGGAAGCGGGGATCCAGAGTAATGGTAGCCAGGCTACCACAGCAACTTACCTGCTTCTATTGCTTCTTCTGCAACCATTGCTCAAGTGGGTAGCTTCCAACCATTTCTCCCTATCCTGTATCTACCAACTGGGAGACAGCACCAAATTTGTCAAAATAATCCATATGCTTATTCACTGTCTCTACTGGGCTGAAGGAATAAGGATCTAACGGTTTTTGCTTCTTTAAGAAAAGGCTGAAACTAAAACTGCGTGGGATCATTTCTGAATAGGAAGTGAAAGGATTGTGAGGGAGAGTAAATGAATTCTAGGAAACCAAAATATATGCGTAAAATAATTGATCTTAATGACTCATTTGGATTTATAACTCATGCTTTCTTATTCTTAAATAAACTAGCAGGGAGAAGTGAAGTATATGCAAGGCATTCCAATGTTTTCAGAGGGTATCAAGTTCAGATACTTTATTCTAGGAATCTTACTTGATACATTATGCATTTACTTTTGTATTTTTTTTCCTGGTAGTTCTTTTCCTTGTAGTTTGTGAAGTGAAAATAAATACTTATTGTGTCTATTTTTTGTTCTGTTTTCCTAACAGTATTAAAATATCAAGGAAATTTGTTCTTGGTAATAGTTTTGTTCATTACCCTGTACTAGTAAATTCCTGAAAAGCAGAAGCTTTGCTTTACTCACTATTGTACCCTCAATGTTTAGAACAGAGTGTGGCACAAATGCTCAGTCAATACTTGTTAAATGTTGACTTTTTAAAATTGTACATTTCAGGATGCCTATTGAGCCATTGCTTATTACAGCACAACACAAATGGGAACAATCTGCCTATCCAGCAGATATGTAGGCTACGTTAAGTTTTTAAAAAGTGAGTTGCTGAGGGACGTCTGGGTGGCTCAGTCTGTTAAGCATCTGCCTTCGTTCAGGTCATGATCCCAGGGTCCTGGGATCGAGTCCCACATTGGGCCCCTTGTTCAACAGGGAGCCTGCTTCTCCATCCCCCTGCTTGTGCTCTCTCCCTCTCTGACAAAAAAATAAATAAAATCTTTAAAAAAAAGTGAGTTGCTGAGAAAAGGTATAGTATAATGATATTTTTGTTGATACATTAACTATATACATAAAAGTAGTCATAGAAAAATGTACTAAAATGCTACAGCTTATCACTAAGGTTAGGTTTGGAAAGGAAGAACAGAGAGTTGCTTTCACTTGTTACTTTACATAATTTCCTTTTATTTATTTATTTATTTTAAATGTTTTATTTATTTATTCATGAGAGTCAGAGAGAGAGAGAGAGAGAGAGGCAGAGGCAGAGGGAGAAGCAGGCTCCCCGCCTAGCAGGGAGCCCGATGCGGGACTCGATCCCAGGACCCTGGGATCATGACCTGAGCCGAAGGGAGACGCTTAACCATCTGAGCCACCCAGGCACCCCATAATTTCTTTTAAAAGCCCCCTTTTTTATTACAAAAGCATAACATATATGTTGTGAAAAGTAAGAAAGTGCTGACAAGCAAAACTAAAAAAATCAAAACATGAGTGTATGTCCTTCCAGATCTTCATCTCTGTATATGTACACATAGTGGAACTTTTTAACCAAAATGATTTTTCTACATACAGATTTTTCTGGTAAATAATACCCGTAGTTTCATTTCTGTAACTTTTCATCTCATCTAATACATAAACATATTTGTAAATTAGAACTCACCAAAACTAAACTTCTGTTCTTAGAAAAACATGGTTAAGTAAACAAAAAAGCAAGCTCCAGGCTGAGAGAAAATATTCATGATACATGTATCTGACAAAAAAACTTCTATCCAAAATATGTAAAGAATGTTTACAATACACTAATAAGAGGATAACAAGCCTCTTAAAATAAATGGGCAAAAATATTTGAACAGTTGAGAAAAGAAGATATACAAATGGCCAAAAAGTACATAAGCAGATAACTCAATGTCATTAGTCATTAGGGAAATATAAATTGAAACCACAATGAAATGCCACTAAGCACCCATTAGAATAACCAAAAATTTTTTAAAAGACTGACATTACCAAGTGTTGGCAAAGATGTGAAGCAAGTGGAACTCTCATATATACTGGTAGGAATACAAAATGGTATAAATCATTTGAAAAACAGTTGGCCAGTATCTCATAAAGTTAAAAATACACTTAGAAAATTACTCACCCGTTCCACTCCTAAGTTTCACTTGAAAGAAGTCTAAACACATGTCCACAAAAAGAACTGTACATGAATGTTCATAGCGGCTTTATTCATAAGAACCCAAAGCTCAATCAATGCTACTAAAAACTGATTTTATATGGGGGACAGTATAATCATTTCCAGAGGCCAACTCCAAAACCAGGCTGAGGGCACAGGAACGTCTCAGCATCCTGTTGAAAAACATCATGGGAGTCTCAGACTCTTCATGTAGACTAGTAGACTCTCCTAGACATGCCCATCCTATAGTTGATCACTATCCCTCAAATACAGGGTCAGCATGTCTAAGCTTAATTTCACAGTCTTTTTCCTATGTGCCCCAGTCATGTTTGGTTCCAACACATCAAATTTAAGTTTTATGCAGTTTAGGGAAGGAAGGAGTGCATTTGGAGTCTGAAGAACTTAGTTGGTCTCTTAGCTAAGAGTTTCTCACTTTCTTATGGATACACAGGTCACAGGTGTACACAATAATGTATGAATGCATTGGGATAATCATTTAATACTAACCAACTCACAGGGTTATTGTGACTATCGAATGAAATAGTGCAGAGAAAATTGTTTTCCAAAACTACAGAAATCCACCAAAATTAAATATTAGCTGCCATCTTCAGGACTTTCATTGTAGGTCACACAAAGTAAATGACACCTGGCCACCTGGTACTACTTCTATAATAACAAAACAAAGACAACATAAAGCTAGGACCTTGAAAAGCATGAAAGTCCTATAAATAGTTTTTGCTCTTAGGACAACTTCAGAACTTCAAAGTTACAAATGCTGGTGGTGTTGTTTTTCTCTCAGAAATGATGCCTGTTGGGTACTGGAACTAATGGCAGGCATGGTTGAATATCTATTTCCTATATTGTGAAGTCATCCCTGAAAATACCATTTCAAGTGGCAGTACTCCAGGGATCAAGTGTATGCAAGATGTCTGAGCTCACTCACTGCCTCAGCATGACTCCAGTTCCACTTTAGACCTGTCCTGATGTAAGAAACAGTCACTAAACTAAGAAGCTTCTTGGCTCTCTCAGCTAAAGAAAAAAAAAAAAAGAGAGAGAGAGAGAAAGAGCAGGAGAAAGGTGGATTTGTGGAGGTTTAGAAGTTTCCAGGAGACTTAGAGACAATATTTCATAACGCCTTCAATTTATAAATAAGTAGGAAAGAAAGGGAAGGGAAAGTTGGGAAAAGGGAAGAAATAGCAATTTTCACAAAACAAGGCTGACCAGTTTGCTACTCTTAGAATTTTGCTCTTTATCATTTTTTTCCCAATGAATTTACAGTGGCTAACACCACACCACCACCATTATCTTAAAAGGCCGTTGAGTCTAAATAGTATTTCTAAGTCTTCAGTTCATGGGAAATGAATTTTCTAGTTTTTCAATTCTGTAAATTTACAAGGCTATCTGTCAGGTATATTTAAAATACTATTTTATATTGCATCTGAGATCTCAATTCATAGGGATAGGATTTCTGTAGCAGTCATCATTTCATGCAGTTGTCTTCCTTTCCACACAGATAATTTAGAAACATGCATATAAATAGACAATTGGGCTATTTTGTATCTCATATGAACAAACCTACAAATGGGAGACAGTTCATGTCAGCCCATGTGTTTCTGATTTGGGGAAGAAATGGGCACAGCCGATTTGCCTCCCTGGAGATAGTGTGGTGAATGGGGAGGAAGGTTACAGAACACAGATTAGACTACTAGCTCTGCCATTTACTAACTGTGTGATCACATATAACACAGCTAGACTCACTTACCGTGAAATGTCTTCAACTGAAAAACAAACATAATTTTTCTACAGCACTGGGATACATGAAACTACTAAACCCGCACCTGGAGGGTGGGTGATTGAATCCTTGGCAGTGCTACCCTCCAAACACCACCACATCCTGACCCCTGATCTCCACTGCGGTGAATAAAAAGATCATCACATATTGCCAGTGAGGGCTATGTGTGTACCGTAATCTTTGACCTTGCCAGCCTCCCAAACTGATCTTGCAGTTCCTCCAACAGGCCAGGTGGACTCCCACCTCTGAACCTATCCATCTCTGCTTTCCTCTGCCCAGACAGCTCATTACAGAGCAGGCTCCTTTAGGCTTCTGCTCACAATTCACTTCAGAGAGGTGTGTCTTTTCCAACCTACTAGTACCCTGTTCCACCATTCTTTGGTCTCTCCTTTACTTGGCTATATCTTCTTGTATGGCCCTTACTGCCTGGCATGCTTTACATTTATTTTATTAAGCATTATTTATGTCTATAATACATTATAATTATGTATCTTCTGTGTCTAGAATGTAAAATTATTGAAAACAAGGAGTTTGCAAGATTAATTCACTGCTATATCCCCAGTACTCAGTAGTGTTTATCATATAATACAAATTAACAAATATTTGCTAAGTGAATGAGTAAACAAATTATGTAAATTTTCTAGGGGTTAAAAAAACAGGCGATACTTTAATCCTTTTTAGTAGAAAATCATTGCAGATCAATAAATAGTAAAATCTAGATACTGAAGTATTAGACTGTTGTAGACATGCACTGATTAGATTTTTTTTTTAAGTTTTAACTTTTAAAAACTCCAGAAAGTTTTAGTAGAAATCTGACATCCAGAAATTCCCAACATAGTTTATAAATGGATGTGTCCTCAAAATTCTCCCCTTGGTTTCTAAAACAAACTGGCATTCAAGATCTTTCAGAAAAATGTATGAACTTAGATGTACTTTGGCTGAATTATAGTCTAGCCTTTGCAAGAGTTGGGCTATAAACTGGTGGTAAAGTTATTGTAAGTCTTGCTCTGATAATCTGATTCTGCAGTTTAAGTGATGGGATTGTTCTAAAGCTGGTCTTTTGATTGAAGGGTAACATTCCATTTAACTATATTTCAGAAATAAATCAAACTGTGCAAATTTGTTTCCTCATTGCTTTTCCTAATTAAAAGGCCAGAAATCAATTTTTTTTCTGATATCCACAGCATGGTGATGAAAACTGTATTGGAATCCTGACAAATTATCTTTATCTAAGATAACAAGGTAGAGTGAAAGTTGGTTAACAACCACATTGTGATGTTTGAGAATGACCCCATTATCATTAGGTGGAAATTAATTGATCGTTTAATAGTTATTCCAATAGGAAATGTAGAGTGTCAGCTTCAGAAAAGCACTTTCCTAACCCTAACAATTGACAGTAGGTGATTTATGCTGTACTATCTGACTCATTTTACAGCAGTAGAAAAGGTAAGATATTAAAGTAGTATCTCTCAACAAAAAGCACCATTAATCAGAAATCCTGACATATGACTGTGAAATGCTGAGCTGCCCATTCTCTCACCACACAGAGAGCAGAGCAGGGGGTGAAGACGAAGTGCTGGGGGAAGGCAGATTTTTTTTTTTTACCTGCTAGCAGAGTCTACAACAACTCCATTAAAAATGAAAGAATAAACAGAATGGTGAAAAGATCATATTTTTTACTTTAAAAAGTATAATCACCAATAAATCTTTATATCCTCTTAGTAGCTAAATAAGCTACTTCAAAATTTTTGCTATTCAGAAAAAAATGAGTCTTCTTCTACCCCTCCCAATACCCATCAATGGGAACTGTTAATCTTTTACTTAACTTTTCTTAACTCTATTAACATAGCTGGGGGGCTCCCAATGCACAATTCAGCATTTGTTATTTATTTAACTTAGGAGGTTGTATTGCTTCTTCTCCCTGAGTGAGGTGGGTGCTGATGAGAAACACTGCTGTGTCTTAAGCATGTAGAAGCAAAATTTGTATTGAAAGGAGAGGGAATTTGTTTTTGTTTTTGTTTTTTTAGAGAGAGAGAGCCTGTGCACGAGAGAGTCCTGGGGAAGATCCTATTGTATTTAATTCCAAAATATGTACACAAATATATAGTAATGTATTACATTGATGTATATATGAATGTTTCCATAGTTTGAGAGTAAGACATACGAGTTAGATTGGAACCCTGCCACTTACTAGCCTTGTGACTTTAGCAAGCTGCTTAATCTCTGTAGGTCTAATTTTCTTAATCTTTACAATGAAGACAATAGCAACAACCTCTAGGATCATTGTAAATAAAATCCTCTGACTAAAAACAACACAAGTTGGTGTTCAAATCTGTGTGTATAATAAAGTTCTCGTATGCATAATAAACTTTTTATATAGGTTACATAAATTATACACAATTTAAGTGATATTTAGAATCACAATTATCATTTAAAATTTCCATGAGTGATAAAGATAATTTCTCTAAGAAAGTTAAAATGGAGTTTCCTTTATTGCCCAGATACTGTTTAATAAGTTTGACTTGCAAAAGGAAAAAAAAATGTATTGTTGATAGTGGCATATACTTTTCTCTTGCTGCAAGGTTAAAGTTGGAAGTCATAAAATTTATAAAATATAAAACAATCCAGGTAGAACTAATACAGACTAGTATTTTCCAACCTCTTGATCAATGATACATCTGTCAAATTGTGGCCATGCAACAGAACATCTGAAGGGATAAATTGGCCATTGGTTCCACTAACCCCACTCCAATCTCCAAAAACCTACCTCCCACACATACATCTGCACTCCCCCTAAGTCCCCTAAGATTCACTATGGCTATCATCGCTTCAACACATTACAACTGGACCAAAAATTGAAATTAAAAAAAAAAAATTTTGAGGTGCACCAACAATCTCATTATACGAATAAACATTTCCTAGACCTTGACTACCACATAAACTATCTAAAACACAAAGCACAACTGCCATTATAATTTATATGGGACACAATTCAAGCCATTATTTAGGAAAGGTCTAAAATATCCTCTTATCTACTCCTTTAGATAAATACAGGGCTTAAGTACTTTTTTTAGTTGGCAAAAAACTGTGTTTATGATGTGTGTGTGAGTGTGTAAATTCCTACTAACAACTACACAATGGAATCGAAGGAAGATTAAAAATGTTTTTATTTAATCCCCTAATCTCAAAACACCACTACAAAGAAGCTTAAGTTAACACTTAGTAATTTAGGGAAGATGTTTTATACATCCACGCAATCAATATTTATTAATGGCTTATAATGTGACGTTGGGTACAGAGCCATGGCCAAGAGATGCAACAAACAGTAGCACGGCCAGGTTCTCGCCTTCAACCAGCAGATTCTGTTGGAGAGTCTGTATCTCTAGGATCTTATGTCAGTCTTCAACCATTTTTTCTTTCTTATAAAGTCCTAAATCCATTTTATAAAGTTTCCCTATTGTACCATTCTGTGTAACAACTTATAATAATACTAAACTGCTAATAACAGCAATGCCAATAAAGATAATGAATAATCTATAGTATTCTAGGGAGAAGCTTATGTATTATGTATGTCATCTCATTTATTCTTTACCCAAAGAAAGTAAACAATTAGGATCCATTGTTACGTTTTCATAAGCAAGGAAAGATTTAAAAACATGTCATCTGCTTACCACATTTTGGGGCTCTTCGTATAATCCATACTATTTAATTATTCTGCACCTAATTAAAATATGTCTAAGTGATAAAATTTCACACATTTGGCTGTAAAAAAGACATAGTTCAATGTACATTTTGCATCAACATCAGCTTCTATAATAGATTGTAACAGAAATCAGTAATACATAGTCAATGATTTTAGAATATTGCATTATAGTCAATAGCTTAAACTGCAAAAAATTTCTAATTTATGTTTATTTTTCTACAAACAAATGGGTTTCTCAGATATTTCATAGCACTCTTTATTTTGACAAAATTATATTTTTGCCATGGTAAAATATGATTTTATTGTAAATTGATTCTATTGACTTACTGTAAGCCTTCAACTTCATACACCAATGTACTTTCTCAGATGCTTGTTAGAGATGAAGCCCTTGTTCATTAGGCTTGAGTTTAAGTGAAAGTGATTTGAAGACTAAATTTATAACAATTTATAATTTATTTATACCTTTAACACGAATTAATCCCCCATCTCTGTAACACACCTTAATGTGCTAAGTTCAATATATATGTAATCTCATAGAATAGAATGTTTTACTCTTTTTTTAAAGGCCAGTGTCAATACTCACATTCCCATTCCACCCTGCTCACTCACAAAACACGTACACGTATGAACACATACATGCTCTCATGCATGTGTGTGTGCACACATGCGCACATACATCTTTTTCTCATTCTAGGAACACAAAACAATGTAGAAAAATTTTTATCCTGAAAACAATTAAATTTTACTCTAGTTACAGTTGCCTATCTTTTCCATCTAATACTACTGTAATAACTTCCATGTCATATTCGATTTGCACTATTAATTCTACAGAACAAAGCATGCTAGAGAAAATTTCCCTCCAGCATTACTTAAAATCCCATGAAAAACGTTGATTCATGAGAAAGGTTTAGCTTTGAATGAACAAACTTTCCATAAAATGTCTATCCATGAATATACACAAATTTATATAAAGTTATAAAATATAAAGTTATTTATAAGGAAAATTTATTTTTTTTCTTATTTTTCCTATACACCAATCTCTGAGTTCAGATTTATTCGATCAGTTGGAATTAGTGGTCAAACATTTTTGGTATTCTTTTTGGTTAAACTTGATTAACTTATTAGCTAAGGAATATGAACGTTAGCTAAGGAATATCTGTCTTCTGGTCTATAATGGATGAGTCAAAGGATTTAAAGTTCAAAATTATGAATCTACTATCAAATTTTTTTTTATCATGAGTTCTTTTTGCTTTTCCTGTTATTTGCATTTGCATTTGGATATTAGCTCTTTAATCTCTCCTTACCTGTAAATCATGGATAATGACAGGACATAGAACTAGAACGCAGGTTTCCTGACAAATGGCCCGGTACGAATTCTGTTAATCTATTTTTACAGTATTAGACATATAGAAAAAATAAAAGAACTATCTGACTAATCTAGCATTTTAGTGGCAGTATCAACCTAAACAGAAAATCTTATTATACCACCAACCTAATCTTTTAAAAACTTATAGGCAGTCATAAAAATTCTAATAGTACCTTGTATATTTGACTCAATAATGACAAATTTAACACTTTCCCGGGGTTCATTTCCTATGGATACTTACAGGAAGGAAGTCTAGTATATTTCTAACCTTGTGCATTTTAAATTTTTTTCATACACTTAAAAGTTTCTTACTCGGGTACATAATATTCATCCCTTCTACAGTTTTGGAATAAGGAAAAAATATGAAGAGTTATAAAGGGAGAGAACAAATGGAAATGAAAGCCACAGACACTTTGGGGTAAATTATTAATGGGAAAAAACTAGAGGCCATTTACAAATAAGCATTTGTAGATCATACAATTTTTTAAATACCTTAATGTAATATGTGATGTTTCTTAATATGAAATTTTTGATTTTTAGTGCTAACTCCGACTGGTTAATGGTGAGTCTACTTAGCATTATCAAGAGCTGTCAACAGTATGGTCTGACTGAATTTGCAATCAGAATCCGTTTACTACCTGTGGGTTCTTGGCTGGGCTATTTGCCCTGCCTAAGTCTCAGGCTCCCATGTGTGTGCACCAGGGGTAGTGATGCCATCTGACTATTAAGTTGGGAGGGCCAGAAGAGACAAGGTACACAATGCACTTGGCACAGAGGGAGGCTCCCTCAGCATGCGCTCCCTTACTCTCCCCCCAATACCAGCTGGCTGGCAGATCACATTAAACAAAAAAAGGAAGCTATGTTCTCCTTTCTCCAGACAGCTGGTAATCCAGACATCACAGGCCTTCTACAAACAATGTTGACTTATTTTTGCCACAGCTGATGTGTATATAATGCGCCTTGCCAGTTCTCCTCATGGGTTGAATTCATGACTTGTTTTTCTTTATTGCGCCTCACTTTATGGCACTAGATCGAGGTAAAGTAGCAGTTTTGTAAAGTTTTATATGAGCTTTTATATCACGGACCTGGAGGACTTCATTTATTGTGTTGTAATAACAACAACGAAAATGTTTTACATCGTTTAGCCCTCAAGACAGCCAGATGATATGTAAAATATGACTCCTTCCAATTTGTGGATGGGGCCACTAAGAGACAAAGGTTAAGTTACTTGCCCAGCATCACCCGGGTAGCAGAGACAGAGCCAGGATTTGAATCGTCATGTCCTGACTCCAGAGCCTGTACTCTAACCTCATCCACATGAAAGAGAGAGCTGGATTTGCACATAGAGTAAACATGGGCCTTAAGTTCCCATCTACTTCCTACTGCACTCAACTGAGGAGTCAGGGTCAGGCGCAAGCAATCACCAAACACCCGAATGATATTAGTTATGCATTTATTTTAAAAAAAGAACCCTGAAATTTCCTCTTGAGGGGTACACATGCATCTCCTTTTATATCACTCAAGTACATTACATATAGGATATATGTTCAACAGGCAACCCATTTTTTATTATGTCTGAAATATTCTATTGTTTCAGAGGCATATTCCTGCTCTTTTTTCCTCTCTTTTACATAAGAGGAAAGGGCCACATAAGCAGGCTTGTGTGTAAAAGCTTATAATAGAGCCTGGTATGTAGTGAGAACTATATTATTTATTATTTTTGTTATTATTTTAATGTTATTATTATTATTATCCACAGTTTGGAGGATGCATAGCATAATGTTTAAGAGCCCAGATTCAGAAGCCAGACTGCCTGGATTCTAGTTCTATCTGCATTCCTTACGAGCTGAGACCTTGAGTAAGTCATTTAACCTCTTCTGTTTCCTGGTCTATGAAATGAAAGTAATAGAATTTATCTCAGTGGGTAGCAATAAGAATTACTTGGAATAGTTCCTGGCTTATATAAGTCGTACATATGTGTTAGACATTATTAATATTATCATTTTCTTTCATTATAGCGGTAATTTTGTTTGTTCTTTTATTTTTGTTTGTTTTTAGTAGAAATTTTTCTTCAGATGAAAGTGGACACAGAAGTCTAATATACAATTGGTAGATTTTTATGTACATGGCAATATACGTAAAGCCAAATTTGTCTGAAACACAGGTGAGAATGTCTTCCTTTTGCCCCACCTGTGCATACCCATATATGGAACACATTCAGGAAAAGCATTTCATTCAGCAGTGTTACACAGGTCGAGGCTTCAGCAGGAGGCTCCTTGGAAGGCTATAAAATTGAACTGAGGAGGGTTGATATAAGAGCCCCTGGCCTCTTGGGTCTCAAGGCTAGTTGAGTTTGGACCTAGACTCTGCTATTTGATAGTTGGAGAAGTAATTCCATCTCTTTAAAACTCTGGTGTTTCCTTTGCTATAAAGTAGAAAGGATACTATGACCACTTCATAGAGTTGTATTTGGATAAACAAAGGTCTAGTGTAATTATTTTTATCATCTCAATCACATGCAAGCCCCAAATTATTGGTGTCCAAGGAATCCCAAAAGAGAGTTCTTCCATTACTACTTCCTCCTTGAAGAACTTATCTTGAAAAATGTGGAATTATATGAAATTATTGTTACAGATGAAAATAACACCCTCTACTTTTGTCCATCTGGTAGAAATAGGAAATTTTGTAATGTACTATATTTGCTTAAAATAGGAGGCATCAGTAGTTGGTTTCAGAGTTTAAAAATCTACCCATACTTCCCATTTTCAGTAAATAACATCATTTGGACACATAAGAATTTGTATTAAAAGGCACAGAGGCATGCATCTTGAAAACTATGTATTTTAACCAACTTTATACCAATGTTGAAAAATGTATATTTATTTCAACGGAGTTTAAAACATTAGCTTTTGAATATTTGTTTCTCATTCATATTAACCAAACATCACATGTCTTAAAACTGCCATGAAATCAATTACAACAGAAAGTTCTGCAACACGTTCTACCTCAGGACCATGAAGCATGACGAAATAAAGAAATGTATGCTAGAATGAATGCATCACTGAGAAAAAGATGAGAACTGCAAGATCCCTACTGCCTTTCACATTTGAAACTCATTTTCGTAACGTTTTATGGATCAAAAAAAAGTTCCTCTTCACACATTTCATACAATTTTTGATAACTAGCCCTGAGATATAAACTGGAATTAGAATAGTGAGTTTAATGCTATGTGCGCAGGGCCACTATTGGGCCACTCACTTCGTCACACCTTGCCTGGCTGCTGGGCTCAGTGTCTACTCTGACGTGTATCTCTTCTTCATGGCCTTTAATTACACAAGCTCACTACTTAAAGCAAGATTTAAAATGCAGTTCAGGAAAGATGATTCCTCATGTCCCTTGAATAATTGTGAAATTAGCACTCGTTTTCTTCCTTTTTTTTTTTTTTAAGATTTTATTCATTTATCTGAGAGAGAGAGATAATGAGCAGGGGAAGGGGCAAAGGGAGAGGGAGAGAGAATCTCAAGCAGACTGTGCTAAGCATGGAGCCCAGTGCAGGGCTCCATCTCATGACCCCGAGATCATGGCCTGAGCCGAAACCAAGAGTCAGATGCTTAACTGACTGCACCACCCAGGTGCCCCGGCACTAGTTTTCTGAAGTATTGTTTTCAAAGTTTAGTTTATTCTGTCATGTGTTTTTTATTTTTGTTTTGTTCTGTTTTCCCCAACTTAATATAGGTCACTGAATTCTTGACAAATGTACTTTATAGCTTCTAAATTAACTCCAGTTAAAAGCATTTATTTTGCATCTTCTTGGTCAACAGAGTGAAATTACTGTATTCTCAAAATCATTTTATTCTTAAAAAATTTGGAATTATAATCAGACAAATGCAGGTTTAAAGCTTCATCTGCAGTGATAAAGAGGTTCTGTGTCAACATAAACTCTGTTATCAGGGATTCAAGTTTGGATAAATAATATCGATAAAAAGGTATGGACAACTAGAAAGTTTCTACCCTCTGATATCCAAATTTTAATCAAGAATACACTTTCCTCTTTGAGAAAGGTACTTGGAAGTAAGGACTATGCTAAGCAATACATATTTATAAATTGCTATTCTTCATGTTTAAGATCATCTGTGCAACTATTTCAATTGAGTCTATCTTGTTTTATTATGATTCCCCAAAGCAATAGGAGTAGTTACTATGTTTAGTTCATTGTCACTGTCATGTTTCCCCTTCCTTCTGGAATTAAGCAGGCATCAAACATTTATTACAGGGGCGCCTGGGTGGCTCAGTCGGTTAAGCAGCTGCCTTCGGCTCAGGTCATGATTCCGCGGTCCTGGAATCGAGTCTTGCATTGGGCTCCCTGCTCAGCGGGGAGCCTGCTTCTCCCTCTCCCTCTGCCTGCTTCTCTGCCTACTTGTGCTCTCTATCTCTCTGGCAAATAAATAAATAAAATCTTTTAAAAAAAATTTATTACATGCCACTTAAGTTAATTAGTTGTTTGTGGGAATGCCACGGACAATGTTCAGGTTGTGGCAAATGGCCTATGATTTTCTCAGAACCGCATATAGGCCAGAACAACAACAGCGAATAAAAGTGAGGAGTTCAATTCAGCTGGAGGCAGAAGCAAAGAGAGGAAGAGCAGAAACATCCAAGGTGCATTCTCATGTGAATAAAGGAGGCAGCAGGTACATGGCAAAGCTAAATGGAGAAGGTATGGAACCAAGGGGGTGGGGGGTAAGGAAAACATTTATTTGGTTTATAACTGAAAGGAAATGTACCTAAAATATATCACTTGAGGAAGGTCACAGTTCCAAAAGAAGAGGGGTCACATCTGCAGTAGTAATTCTCTGTTGCAATATAAGATTTTAAAAACACATTTTAAATAGTTATTTTGACCTTCTAATGAGATATTCAGAATGATTACATGTCTCTCTTGAGAGGCGGTATCCACAGTGGTTATGCACAGGCCTCTCAAGTTGGAACTGGAATTCTGACTTGGACAACACTGACTAGCAACTTATGTAACCTCTGTCTGCCTCAATTCCCTCATGTGCACAATTTCCTCATCTGCAATTTATAACACTGTGGTGAGAATTAAGTATATTTAAGTAGACAAGGCACTCAGGAAAGTGGCTGGCACAGTAAAACTACATGTTCACTATTCCGTCTTGACATTCTTCAAATTCAAGAAAGAATGAATTCAAATTCAAGAAAGAATGTTAGCAGAAAGGATCATCAAGACAATTAAATCATGGCGCTAATAACTTTTCAGAGTACGGTTTTACTACTTAATAAATAGATAGAGCTAACAGATCAGAAATGCCAGTGCTTATCTAGGAATCTAACCAAGTATAGGTATCAAGAGAAGAGGGTCCAAATGTTATCAAGAGTTCTCTAATTTTCAGTTTCAAAGGTTCATTCCCATATAGGGAAATTTATGTACAATATTATCCACAACATGGCAGTTTTAATGCAACCAGAATATGGTTCATGGTGCATACTGGCTGATATCCTGGATTTTAGAGCAGCAGATTCCTCCTGAGCATATTTTAATTCTGTGGGCAATCATATGTCACTTCGAGTCCCCAAGCCCATGAGAACATGCCCTCAGACTCCATCTCAGGAAGCCATATTTTTCCCCTGCTATAATAAGCATTTGCCGAAGCTGACTCTAGGACAATTAACTCTGCCTCCTTTATTTTAAAGTTTTATCTTTCCATTTGTCTTCATGTAACATAGACCCTACAACTACAATTTCTGGCTGAATTACACTTTTAGGGGTGCCAAAGACTACGGGACCAGAAGGCAGAGAAATTAGTTAGGCAAGACTTTACGTGTTTTTTATCACTTAGAAGATGATGCTATAAACTCAAATGTCTTCTCCCCGGTGCTGGAAAATTTTTGTTGTTGTTGTTGTTGTTGTTGCCTCAAAGGGCCTTATTTCAGGATTAAGTTGTATGACTCAGCTAGCTAGGTCAACTCATATTGTAGACCAGTTTGGCAGAAAAGAAGCAATTTACATAAACAAAGTAAGTGTAGGAACAAGAAATTGAGCTATCTCTGCTTATGATGATCTTCTGAGTTCACTCCCGAGGGATAATCTACAGTAAGGGAAATTAATGATAATTGAAATTTAATTCCTAAAATTAGCCTGCGATCAATATTTCCTTTACAAATGACTGTGCCGTAGCTCTGCTGGAATAATGGCTTCTGCTTGCTATGTGTACATATTAATGGGGCCTCTGCACATAAACACTGTTTTTTTTTGGTTCTCTTTCTTGGCATTTGAGAATGAAGTTCTTATTCTATGAGCTACAATAGCTCTTCTCAAACTTTAATGCATTAATGAAACAGCTGGGGATATAGGTAAAGATGCAGATTCTGACTTGGGAGGCCTAGGATGGAGCTTGAGGTTCTGCATTCCTAACCAGCTCCGAGGTGATAGTGATCCACTGACCACATCGTGAAGAGTGTGGAGGTCATGGAGCAGCCAGCCCTGCATTCTGAATTTTCCTAGGATCTCTCCTTATTATCACCTCTTTTGAGCCAAGGTTATAAATTGAATTGTGCCCCCCTCCCCCCACTCCAAGAGATATGTTGAAGTTTTAACCCCAAGTACCTCAGATACTGAACTTATTTGGAAATAGGAACGGTCTTTACAGGAATGATTAAGTTAAAATGAGATCAACAGAATAGGTCCTAATCCAGTAGGACTGGTATCCTTATTAAAAGGAGAAATTCGAGGGACATCTGGGTGGCTCAATCAGTTAAGCGTCTGCCTTTGGCTCAGGTCATGATCCCCGGGTCCTGGGATCGAGTTCCGCATCAGGCTCCTTGCTCAGCAGGGAGTCTGCTTTTTCCTCTGGCGTGACGGTCCCCCTACTTGTGCTCTCTCTCTCTCTCTCTGACAAATAAATAAAATCTTTAAAGAAAAAAGGAGAAATTCGAGACAGACACTCACAGAAAGAAGATGTTGAAAAGACATAGGGAGAAGACAGCTATCTACAAGCTAAGAAATGCCTGAAGCTACTAGGAAGCTAGGAAAGAAGCCTGGAACAGATCGTTCCCTCGCACCTTCAGATGGAGCACTGACCTGCCAACACTTTGATTTTAGACTTCTGGCCCCCAGAACTGTGAGACAGTACATTCTGTTGTTTAAGCCACCCAGTTTATGGAATTTTGTTCTGACAGCCGTAGGAAAATAATACAGCTACTGTATTCACAACTTTGTCCTGACACTCTTCTGTTTCTCCTCTCTGACACATACAGAAAATTTCAGTGCACCACTAAACTTAGTACAATGTGAGGAATGTGAGAACAACATCCCACACACAGATAAGGTAACACGAAGGGGTAGGTCATGTTTCTCAGGTTTGCCAAAGAGGAAAGTTTGGATTAGTCCTATGGCTACTGCAGGTGTTAACCGTGAAACAGTTAAATCTACCATTCACGGTATCTTTTGTTTGTTCCCCTTAGGAACCAACAAATTTGACTCTTAACACGCTCAAGGAACATATCTTGAGATTTTTGTGAATCTCTAAATTCTCAAATACTTCTATAACATACCATTTTCTTCAGAAAATGGAACATAACTAAAAACGTGGAGTGGCCCCTTAATAATTCTGTAAATATAGACCTAAAGTCAATTATAAAGGCATTAAAACAATTTACAAACCACTTTTCTACTGTTATTGCTGTTGTTTTATGGCACATATGGTGAACACATTTTGACAAAGGTTACTAATACTGCCAAAGCTGAATTCCATAATTTATTCAAAACTGCTCTTGTCTATGAATTTCCATTTAATATTACCTCTTCGCATCCTTTGCGCTTCATTAGCAGCCCTACCAATTGCCTTTGTTTTCAGACGCAGTTTGTACAATGAAACAAAGTCTGTTTGTTTGTTTCTGAAAACCGTATTATGAGAGTAATTAAATTGGCAATGAATACAAGTAGGAAAAACAGCCCACACAGACTTAAATGCAAAGGTGTAGGCAAGCATGAGGTAAGCTAATCTCACTCACTAGTTAAGTGATGAGTCCGTCCAAATCAGTTTTATAACAAACAGGATTCAAAGCACATTCCTCAGCAAAAGGACAAATTACTTAAAAGGCATTATAGACCTTTGCATTCACTTTAAAATAGCAAAACAAAAACCAAAACCAAAAAACATGCTTCCAAGATCCATGAAAGTCAAGGATGTGAAGTTCTTGGATACGTGGCCACTTCTGAATATAGTTCGTCTTATTTTTTATACTCTCTGTGGTTCCCAACTGGGGGGTGGGAACACTACTTTGAGGAGAATTTGGAAAAGCAGAGGAGTGTTTGAGTGTTCACAATAAATGGAGGGAGTTATTGACATTTAATGGGCAAGGCCTGGGGAAACTAAATAAAGCAAAGCAAGGGATGATAATTCTTTGACCCTCAAACCAAATGCTAAATGATCTCTAGGTTGAGGTCCTCATCTCAGTTTGACATTTCTTTAAGATTAATGTTCTTTCCAGTTCGGGCTCTGGGTTCACCTTTGACTTCTACCAGAAACCATGCTGACTTCATAGGTTTCTTTCTCTCTGATTTGACAGGTGTGTCATTCCTTTGCATGTTCAAAGAATCACTCTTTTCACTTTATGGACTATGATAAAGCACATACTGTGTAACTAACATACCTGTTCTTCTTGGTTTGGTGGCTCATTTTTTTTTTTTTTTTTTTTTTTTTTTTAGATAAATCTGACAAACACAGTGTACTTCAGATAGAACATCTTAGGGGTGTTTTAAAACATTCTTTTATACAACTTTCCAGTTCCCTCCACCATTACTGTTACTGTCTCATTCTTTCTTTTATTCATTCAATCTTCAAACATAAATAAGGGTGCACTATGAGTAACATATTGTGTTAGCTTCCATGGAAGGAAGTTACACAATGGTAATCAGATCCACTTTTTGTGATAGATTTTCCCTATTTTATCTCTCATTATTTTTTGCCTTATTCTCCCCACTAACTTTTTCCAACTTCATCCTTTTTCCTGATCTAGAAAAAAATTCACTTCTCCACAAAATCATGGCAGTCCTATTTGCTAAAACATCTCCATTTATAATCTATACTGATTAGCTTTTGATGACTTCCTCTACTATAGACAAATTCACATACGTATTTTGTCATTTTAACCTCAAAATATGTGATTTATATTAATAGTACAGATGTTAAAAAGGAAACTTAAAAGGTTGAATAACTTTCCCATGGTCAAACAACTTGTTCATGGATTTCAAAACAGATCTAACTGCCCCAGTGCTTGTGTTATTAACACATATAAGCTATTCCTGGTAATTAAAATCACCTTCCTGTGACTGCCAGTGAACTTTATATGCCCTACTTTTAGATTTTAGCTAGACACATTTGGCCTTCACTCTCAGCGTCTTGACTAAATTCATCATGATTGTTTTAGAAACCTCCCATGTTTCTATTAAAAATAAACCAAAAAAATACTTTAAAAATTTTCTAGGTTTCTTAACTAATACATACATATCCACAAAGCAGAAGTTTCAAATATAACTAGGTAGTCCTCTGTGGTTTTTCAATGCCTGCAGGCTTTTGAAGTGCTGTGGATTTGCCTTCATCTGTTGCTAGGAACATTGCACATTGCTCCTAACGGCCTGCCAGTCTGAGAAACCTAGCGTGAATGACATAAGTGTTTCTTTTATCCAGGTCAGAGGACGGTGTGAGGCGGTATGAGAGGTCATGGAAGGGGAGGAATGCCAGGATAAAGAAATCAACTAGAGGAATAGGAAGTGAAAAAGGGGAGACTCCACAGACCCTAAGGAAAAAGCTTTCCAGCGGAAGCCCTCCTGCTTCCCACCAAGCACATGCCCCTTGAATGGGTTCAATCTAGTCTAATTAACAACTCAGAAGGGCCAGCGTGCAGCTGACAGTGTCTCATTCCCTTGTCACACCAATGGAAATCATAAACCAGAAACCTGCCGATACCAGAGAGAGTGTTGTTACTTTGAGGCCTCAATCAAATGCCAGCTTTGGGAATCAGAAGAACTAAGAGAAGGAAACCAGTCTACAGTTTTTTCCTAACACTTGTCTGGCTCCAGGATAAAACATAAAGCATCATGATGCTCTGGAATTAAAAAAGAAATCAGATTTACATTTATATCTTTGCTTTCCTTCATCTCAGAAACTTGGGTGCCTGAATGACATAGAGGATGGGGGGCAGATGGTACAGAGAAAGGACCATGTGGACATGCCTCCCTTTTGCTATGGTAATAACTGTCATGGCCATCAAGTCTAAGTACCTTCCAAGTGGCAGAACGCCATCTCTGCCCCTGCATACAGCTGCTTACGGACGTGGTCGGTATAGCATCTACTCTGTGCAAGTTAGCACACCAAAGCCTTCTGCTTCCATGCATATTGTTTCATAATTTTCATCTAAATCTTCAGCTCCTCTAGAATTTATTTTGGAGTAAAGGAATAAACATTTTTTTCCCTAAATGGCTACCTAGTTGTACCAATACCTATTGTCGACTCATTCATCCTTCCCCACTGTTTTTAAGCTACATATTTATTACACACTAAATTCCTGCAAGGAATTCCAATAAGTGGAATGGAGAAATTAAATAGGGAGTAAAAAAAAAAATCCATTCCACTGAAACACCATACATATGCTTTCTTCTTTCCTAAATGTTTAAAAATGGAAAGGAGAAATAGTGCAAGGGGGAAATGCCATATTTCTGAGGTTTGTCCTTCCTTGATTATGGACTATTTTTAGCACATGTTTATCTACTCTAATTTGATAAACTAATTATCCTATTCAACTATGAACAGTTCTTTGATCTCTCTGTACATTGTTGATGGCTTGAGGAATAGGGACATTATGAGTTACATTTGCCAATTCAGTTGAAACTGAATTGCTACTCAATTTATGCATGTCCCATGTCACATTTTATGTTTGCTTATAAAGGCACGTTTGGCTATGGATGTTTTTAAATGATAGGAGGTTCAACTTTTGTTTGAACAAAATAATCATCAATTTTACTCCTTTTTTTCTGAATTTCATTATTATGAAAATCAGACTGGAAACAGTCTAAAAGGCTTTTTAAGGAATGTGAAGAAAATTCTGCTAATGAGTTTGGTTGATTTCATCATTTAATTGTTCATTTAACAATTATTTATTAACTATTGTGTGCCAAAGGATGATCCCAGCCAAAGGTGAATGGGGAATGTTGCAAAGACAAAGTTATCCTTTAATAATTCTAGTGTTAAAACAAAATAAAAAAAGAAGTTTTACCAGAACCCTAATATGGTAGCATTAATTGTTAGTCTCTAAATCAAGTAATATCGTGTAGGACACCTAGCGGTGTAGGACAAGGAAAATATACCTAATTATTCAGTAAAGAGGATTCAGTTATTTTCAACCCTTTTGTTGTTTTAAAGCACTGAATTTATAAACCAAAGTAATGAAACAGAAACATCTGTGAAATTCACTAGGAGGATTGCCTGAATCGATAGGGAGCATTTGGTGTCAAGAGATTGTTGTCCATAATGGACTAACCAGGTAAACACCACACTTGGCAAGATGATATTAAGTAATCTATTCCTGTTTGGGAGTGTTCATTTGTTTTAGTTATGTCTTCTTATTTTCTATACTTCGGATGCTTTGACTTCTGGGGTCCTGCTGACTCTGGAGAGACTGCCCTTCCCATGGTTAGCTAATTTCTAAAGATAGTAAAAAGGCCTACCTACGAGCATACCTTTCATATGCAAATAAACCAATCCAGAGCTCATAACCTAACGCCTTTTTTGGCTCTTACAAGGCTCTCCCTCTGGGACACTATCCATCCGCCCTCACCACCTCAGGGCCAGGTACCCAGACAACTAGAGACAGTCCCTAATACCCCAGAGCCTACTGAAATTATTCAAACTAGCCAATCCTAAACTTGCCTACCCTGCTTTGCCTGGTGCTTCCCCAAGTGCCCCCACCCCCACCCCATGGCATGCTGTGCCTCCTCCTTGGGAACTGTGAGTCACAAACTATCTTTTCAATGATAATCATCTCCTGATCTATTGGTCTCACTATACATAAATAATAAAACTTGCATTGAAAAGCATAGTTCTTACATAAACATAAAGAAAAAGAGATCGTCTTATAGGTACAAAATAATCCCTCTTCACACACTGACATGCTCTTCTAAGAGTTATCAGTCTAGCGAAACCCCATTCTACAAGAGAATAGGGAAGGGATAGCCTCCAGTGTTGTATACTTTATCATCAAAATATTCAAGGCAGGTTGACCTTTAAAGTACTCTATCAGAAGGGAGCATATAAAAGTCTCTTTCTATTAATTTTGTTATGTTGGAGTAGAATTCTTGAACATTCCCTTAATATCCAATATACCTGTAATAAGAAACTTGGCAATGATTTCCTGTTGATGGTTTCTTGGCCATTAGAAATATTTGGAAGTTGTAAATACATTGTCTCATGATTATTTGAATTACATATTGATGAGAATCATTTGGCTGTTAGAATGTGAAGAGTTTAACTAGTTATTAGCATTAAAAAATTATTTGTGGTATATGCTAGAGAGTAGCTGAAAGGCGGAACCTGATAGACATTAGAATCAGATGTGAAGTCTGCCCTGGCAAAAATAATTTTAAGGTTTAAAAAAAAAACAGGAGGGGCGCCTGGGTGGCTCAGTTGGTTAAGCGACTGCCTTCGGCTCAGGTCATGATCCTGGAGTCCCTGGATCGAGTCCCGCATCGGGCTCCCTGCTCAGCGGGGAGCCTGCTTCTCCCTCTGACCCTCCCCCATCTCATGTGCTCTCTCTCTCTCATTCTCTCTGTCTCAAATAAATAAATAAAATCTTTAAAAAAAAAAAAAAAAACAGGAATTGCATGGCTTGTAAAATACATATTTGAGATAAGTTACGTTGGTGGGTATTTCCTATGGTGGCCAAGGATGACAGGCAGTCACAATTTGAATCCATCTTCTAACAACCAGACTATACACATTCCATTTCCTTTGTAGACCCTGGATTCAAGACAAATAATGAGACCCTTTGAGCAGATTGTAGACAATGTTTTTAGTCTCTGTCTCCAAGGGAGAATCACCTGCTGCCATATGCTCTAACTCCAGCTGCCTAGTTCTCAAAGTCCAGTGGCCCACTAAGGAGCCTGTGACTGTCAGGACATTTTTTGGCCTCAGAGGGATATTCTAACAGAGGAATAGTCATATCACAAACCCTGCTTTCCAAGTTTCTTATCGCCAAATAACCCAGGCTTACACTAAGGAATCTGGAAGTAAGAGTTAAAAGTTTTGTGAATGCCCATTACTTCATCTGAATGTACACTACTTGGTGGGGCGGGGGGGGGGGGGGGGGAGGTGTGGAGTTAGTAAGCAGAAGAGAACTTAATTACCTTAATGCTAAGGTAAAGAAACATAAAAACTACTGATACCACTTTAAGTAAACCCCATGTACTACAAATCACATTTAATCTCAATTTACCAAAAGCCTTTGTGAAAGTGTAACTATGTTGGTATGTGTCAACAACTGTTGATAAAGGTTTCCAAGTCTAGTTACAGACTCGATGTGTAGGAACACGGGAATCGCTGAAATGCTGGGCACAAGAGACATTCCCACCCTGCCTGGCAGCCATTCTTTCCCAACAACCACCCCATTTTCCTGCTCAGAATGGGCAGTCATCTCTTGATCTCAGGGGAAGTGGGTCTTTCCCCAGTCCCAGGAGATAAATCACAATTGTTTTCTTGCCCAGGGTGAAGAGATTGAGTGTAGGTCTAAAGAAAGAAGGTTCAGTAATTAAAGACTTTGCAATTTTAAAGTCTAGAATAAAGTATAAAGCCGAAAGAAGGAGAGAAAAACCAAGAACACAGAACGTTAAATTTAAGCTTTCTAAAAAATTAGAGATGCTTATCAAATATATAAGTAAAGGCTAATCTTTTCCTTTAGCTAGGAGAGCTTAATGGCACAGAAGTAAATGTGTTTGAGGGGCACCTGGGTGGCTCAGTTGAGGGTCTGGCTCTTGGTTTCAGCTCAGGTCATGCAGGATCTCAGGGTTGTGGGATTGAGCCCCGCGTCAGGCTCCGTGCTGGGTGTGGAGCCCGCTTAGGATCCCCACTCCCCACTCCCACCCCGTGGTGCTTGAGCGTTCTCTCTCTCTCTCTCTCAAGAAAAAAGAACTAAATGTGTTTGAACAGACTGGCATGCACTTTGAGGTCAGTACCTATAATCTCTAAACCTTTTTAAGCCTCTTTGCATATCGCAGTAAGCTAGTTATCCAAAGAATAAACGCAGACGCTACCCAAGGCTTTTTTTTTTTTTTTTTTTGGCTGTTTACATTGATTATGGTTCATGAAATAGATGACTAAGTTTCTAGTCTTTTTGCATGGAGGGTGACCATGTGTACAGATGGACACCACATTTGAACACATTGTACTGTGATCATCATAGAGATGCAGATATCGTCATATCTATAAAACAGAGGTAAGAGGCCCCCCCTTCACATCTTTTCAGTCACAGAAATTAAGTCATATTAAACTTTTTAAAAAAGTAGCCACATTTTGGATTATGGCAGCGGAAAAGGGTAGGATAGGTTCCAATATGGAAAGGCCAATCATCAATTTTTTGTACACCTCAAGTTCCATATCTGTCAAATGAAAACTATCGCTGTTCTTAACTCACACAGAAAGCATGACCATGTTAGAATCAGGTGTTGTCGGCTCACCATTCCATAGTGCTCTAACACAGTCTGAAAGCAAGAAACTATGACGAGAGTGTCCAAAGAACTCAGCAGTACATGTGTACGTAACAACAGGTGACATTCTAGCTTAGAATATTAGACCCTTCTTCCCAACTGACATAATGCAAAAAGTGGGACAAATGATTTTGAGAGTGTATATTAGTTGCAAAGTGCTTTGAACAATTTTAATGTTCACTGCATTTTAATATAGCTTATTATACTTTATTAGTTTCAAAAAAAAAATCTACCCAAATGGAAACCAATCGAATAAAATTTGCATTTTTTTAACTCTAACTTTATCAATCTTGGCAACAGAATTCAAGCTAATTAAGACAGACGAGTACATTCAGAGACAGGTTGACAACATGTTTTATTAAGAATTTTTGCTCTTGGCTTCATTTCTGCTGACTCTGAATTTCCTTAAATATGCTATTGTTCTTTCACTAGACATAAAAATTTGAGCAGTTGATGTACTTTTCGGTATCCCATCATAATCATTCCTCATCTTAATGTATTACCTTTTCCTTCCTTGTAAAATTTGATAGCTTTTTGAACTTTTTTGCTACTCTGTTTATACAATACCAAATTCCCATGTTTCCCTTTTCTAGAGCATGTGTTTCATAAATATAAATCTGTATATGTACTTAGATACAAGAATACAGAGTATCTCCTTCATATTTTGTATAGGTTCAGTTAGGTAGCTAACATATAAAAGCAGTACAAGATTAAGGCCTGTCAGCTTACCCAGAGCACATTTTGGATTCCTTTGGATTCCTAGTGAGTACAGACTCCGTGCCCCCACATACCTTCACAAGAGCACACCATAGTTGTACTGTCCTTATGTACTCAAAATGTGAAGTTCCAAAATTCAGATATGCTGATAATGAAAGCCTGACAAGCTGATTTGGTTAATTTAAGTACATTAAAATATAGCAAAGTATTATTTGGGTTTCTTTTGGTTCTCAAGAATATTTTTAATCGCACATGCATACACACACACACACACACACACACACAGCAATGGCCAAGCAAAAGTTCTCATTCTGACAAGCAAAAACCCAGAAACTCCCCAGTTACTTTTATCACCAAATCAGAGCCCAAGGCACTCTGCTCTCTGCAAAGTTTCAACCACTAAAATGTGGGTAAAGCAAAGAATACACCACCGCAGGAGCTCCAAAAATAGCAATTCAGATTTAGGTCTGAAGCACTTTTCATACGCTTTTAGATCAGCCCGGGAATTCTGTCTATGAACCGCTCTATTAACTGGCAGCAGCAATTAATGAAAAACGCCAAGAAAACGGCACTAAACTGATCACGTTTCACTGTAAGACAGTACTATGTCCAATCCGTTGCCACCATTTGGACACTCGAGAGAACTGAATGGATCGTGACAGAAAACAAGGGCATAAATAAAACCACACACGGTCTAGGTCCTGGCTTTGTGGTGATATCAACATCCCCAAATTATCAGACACAATAAACAGCAATACCTGGCGATCTGTCTCCAAATTAACGAGAAAGCCCCCAGCTCTCACCTTGCACAAACACACACTTCAGTGGTCAGTGACAAATGCAGGCAGCACTTGCAGGCTGGGAGACAGAGCAGCTGCTCCGTCCTGAGCCGCTTAAAGCACACTGGAGCCCGGCTCCGGTCCTACTCTCGGTTGGTTCGCTGCAGTTTTTCCCATGACTCCATCACCCAGCAATGGAAACCACTGCCCTCTCTCTTGCCAGCACTGGTGGGCTCCCCAGCCACTGAGCTCAGGTAAAAACGCTGAGTCTCACAAGGTCGCCACAAGATGAACACGGGCAAAAAAAGAGTATATGGGAATTGGAGGGACCGACAAGGAAAGACCCTAAACTCCAGACACTTTGCCTTTCAAGAGATTCTGAGTCCATAAATCAGAGCCGAGACAATAGTCCGAGAAGCGGTAAATCTGAAAATCCCCCAATGGCGCTGAGCCAATCTGCTAACCCAGCAGTACTCTTTAAACCATAATCTCACTCTTTCAAACACACACACACACACACACACAGATTTTAGTGTAGCTATTCTAAATTGCCCGGACATACTTCTCAGGCCAAAAAGTTTTTGCATATCCTTTTTCCAGGTAACAAGACTTAAAGAGGAGTCTTAGAAAATTAAAGTTTTGCCAAAATCAAGACGAAATAATTCTGTATAGAGCCAAATCATTTCTGGTCCATAAACTAATTCATTTGAGTGAAGTCTTGCTTTTTGTGCACAACTGGGATTATGCAATCACCCCCGTAGTAAAAAAGATGGTAAAGATGTACACATTCAGAGCTGATTGGCAGAATCAATTAAAATTTCTCATAAAAATTCCTACCATCTTTTTCAAGATTAGTCTTGACATATGCACATTTTAATTTGGAGAGGTTTCAAGAAGGCATTTCTTGCCTAAAATATAATTATTCTATATGTATATGTTATAGACAGATACAAACATGTTTATAAATGTTTTCCTGGAGCGTCTCTCTGGGTGCTTATTTCTCATATTTTGTTTTCCTATCAGAAGTGGAGAAGGAACAATTTTAAGCTTGCAAGTACATTTTGAAACATTATTTATCTTGCCCATGTATTTTTTCTAACAGGTAAAGAAATATTTACTGAAGTTTAGGTTGATTGCACTAACAGAAAATAATTCTTTACCACTTTCCTCTCCCCTCCATCTCCAACCACCACCGTTCACCAGCCATATGAACACAAGCAACTCATTGAACCTCCTAGACATCAGTTTTGTAATCTGTAAAATGGGGATCTGTTACTAGTGTTTGCTTGTCTACCTCCTGGAATGGTGTCAGGGTAAAATGGGAGAACGAGCAGAAGTAAATGCTTTGTAAATTGTAGAGCGCTGGAAAAACATGGACTTACTGCATTTTCCTCCCTTCAATTGCCTGTTAGTACTGGGACTGGTGAATTACTTTCTGTGTTCTCAAGGAGGATTCCTTGGGCTTCACAGAAACGTGTTTGTTTCAAGTGGTCTATAAATAGAGTTCAAGACTTTACTGAACTGCTGTCCTCCTTGTGGTGGGTCTTGATGGCAGTGACCACATGTCCAGAGTCAGTTAATTGGGAGCAACATGAGCTCCATCTGGTCTTTGAGGCAGAACCAGACCCGCTGAAACCCTGAGAGAAAATGCTCAGCTCACGTGACGGCTGGCTTCACAGTTCACCTGGTGTCCTGGTGTACTCAAGTGTTTGGTGGGGAGGTGGTGCGTAAAGGTATTAAACAAGGTGAAAGGTGGGGTGCAATGCCAGATTCAGTGCTGAGTTCATTCAGGAACAGATGTTTCTGGGCGTTCGTGCTGATGTTCCAAAACAATTATGTATGCGTTATTTAGAGATTAGGTAGTTGTGGGGTAGGGGGAACCAAGAAGGGAGACTAGTGGGGAATCAGAAAGGAGCTAACAATGTGAGCGCCAGTCTCCAGATACACGGGCTGGGAAGTTCATGGATAGTATCTCAGTTAATCCTCATAGTAATCCTACAAGGTAGTCATTATTATTCCCATTTCACAGAGGAGATGAAACAGCCTGCACACAGGACTGGGGAGTGGTGTAGCTTGAATTACAATCGAGGTCAGCATGGCTGGAATCCCATATTCAGAGTAAATTTGTTTACCTATAACTTTCTCAGAAAGAGAAAGGAAATAACATTTGGTTTTTAAATAGTGGGGGTAGGGAAGGCAAGGATGCAAGTTACCAAGAAAACTTCTTGAGGGTATTTATTAGACAAGTTAACTCATAAAGGATGCAGAAATTTTTAGAAAAACACATTTGGAGTTTTTAAATCATAAAGTTGTTGCAGGATACAAGAAAAAAATTTTGTTAATATGCACCAATAATTTTTTTTTTTAATTTGGTCCTGCCTATCTTCAAATTGACAACTCTTTCTCGGTAGCAGAATACTTCTCTGTTTTTCAATGTACACTCAATGCATTACTGCATTTTAATTTGCTTAAATTACTGGACCCTGAGGAATCCCCACAAGAAAGCAAGGTAATCTCTTACCATTAAATGTAGCAGGAAAGACATTTTTTTCAGCTGTAGTTTAGAGTACCTAAGAATCCTAATTTTCAGTCTCCTGGGTCTGAGGATGTTCATAAAAATGCCAGATTCTTTCTACCAATTTTATTGGAAAGCTAGAGGGAGAGACTGAACCACAGCCCTACATGGTGTCTCTTTTGGCTCTCCCCTTTCTAAGTGGCATTCCCAGCAGTAATGTATGTGCAAGCCAATTCATACCGTACCCTCTATTCCAGCCTTCCATCTCCCTTTTCCATATTTTCAAAATATTTTCTGAAAATGCAGTGTCTAATTATACCTTGCCTCTGCTTTTAATATTCCCAACTGCAAAGTGCACCATCCAAAACGCCTTCATAAAACTAGCCTTCTCCTTTTTCCCAGGTCTAGCCTTAGCAAGAAAATTTGGAAGTCTTGCAGATAGAATTACTTTGTGTTAGGTATTTTTATTAGGGAGAGAAATGTAACAGGGCCACTAAGTTAGTAATAAGTCAAAATAAATAATGGGAAAAAAAGAATAAACGCAGGTACTTTAAACTCAATTGTTCAAGTTAAATTCTGAATGAAAAAACTAAACTAACACAGCATTTAAACTACCAAACCACATAAAAGAAGGCCAGGGACCTTCAGCTATTTGGTGTTCATTTCCTTGCTACTTTTGCTTACAATACACATTTTGGCACTCACCACAACCCACGTGTTCTCAGGGCATCATATTTAACTAAAGAGGAAGTAAAATAAGAAGAGTGAATCCACTGGGAAGCTGACAATGACAAATATAACATATGGCAAAGTAAAAAAGGCTGTTTTCTCTCCTTACCGAATCCATTTTATTTCCGAATGAAGAAAGGATGAGCAAACAAGCAGTCAGAATTATTTAAAAAAAAAAAACAAAAAGAAAGAAAGAAAAGAAGAGAAAAAAAAGAGAGAGAAAAGAAAAGAAATAACTGCAGTAAGGTTTCAATTATCTCTCAAGTCAGAATAATACAAATGAAAACACAGTTTTTGGCACTTTCTTCAAATTATTATACTGTCCCATTAAGGTATTTTGTGCTTAGAACACCACAGCTAGTGTTTGCCTGGGTGTAATTCCATAGCAGGAACTAAAAGCACATCGTTTTCTCACTTTCTTGATCTCGAAACTTTCTTTTCTCTTGGACTTTGAGATCCTGGTTTCGGAAGCATGTATTGAAAAGAAAGAATGCATGAAGAAGAAAGCATTTGGAAGCATGGGTCAACATTAGTCAGAGGAGAAGAAAGTAAATTAAGATGCTTTGGCTTTCTGTTTGGTTCTTTTTTTTTTTTTTAAGATTTTATTTATTTATTTGACAGAGAGAGACACAACGAGAGAGGGAACACAAGCAGGGGGAGTGGGAGAAGCAGGCTTCCTGAGGAGCAGGAGCCTGATGCGGGGCTTGATCCCAGGGTCCTGAGCCAAAGGCAGACACTTAATGACTGAGCCACCCAGGAGCCCCTTTCTGTTTGGTTCTTGTTGCCTTCCCTAATAATGACGTCTTCCTGATGTGTCCAGTGGCAGCGTCCAAGTTCATACTCAAGAAGGTCTGGCCTGAAATCCTCAGAACGCTCCCACTTAGGGTGCAACTGGGTTCAAGGAGGAGCCGGATGGAGTTGTTTCTAATTTGCCACCAAAGAGAAAAAGTATTTTTCTAACACATTTTTCCTTGCCGCTCCCTTCAATTTGATTTCTTCCCTTAGGCCTTTGAAACAACTCCACATAATACTTATTAACCGTAGAAAGCAAATACTGCTAAAACATTAAAGGTCATTTACAGAAAAATTCAGAGTAATCTGAAAGGTGTAAGCTTTTAGCATTTCAAGCATTTTGTGTGGATACTTAAAGATACATATGTGAAGTCTGTTACTCCATATATAGTTAAAATCATGAAATTGAACACTTCCTAAGCAGTCTTAATTTACTATATTCTTAATTTATTTTTATTTTTGTTTTTGAGAGAGAGAGAGAGAGCTCGTGCGCTCTCGTGCATGCGCACTCAAGCAAGTGGAGAGGGGCAGAGGGAGAGGGAGGCAGGAAGAGAGACTCTTAAGCAGGCTTCATGCCCAGGATGGAGCCCGAGGTGGGGCTCAATCTCACCACCCTGAGATCATGACCTGAGACAAAATCAAGAGTCAGACACTTAACCAACTGAGCCACCTAGGTGCCCCCTTAATTTACAATATTTTTAAACATAATTTTGTTTTTTAATTGGATGGTAATTTTTCCTGGCTGCAAAAAGATATACCTACTAATGCCTTTTCTACTCTAAGATGAGAAGAATCACTACGCTGGTTTTACTGAAAGCTTTCCTAAATACATTAAAGAGGTTTTTGAAAAAGAAATACTTAAGAGTATGCATAAAGGGGGAAAAACCCTGACTATTATCCCTTTGTGAACACAGGGGAAGGAATTCCTGAGAGTTTATAGTTACTATTATTTTTTAGTTATTACATTATTATTTACTACATTCCCTATGCTCTGCTTTTCGTCCCCATGACTAATTATGTTTTATAAATTGAAGTTTGTACCTTTCAATCCCCTTCACCTATTTTGTCCAATCTCCCAGCTCCCTCCCCTCTGGCAACCACCAGTTAGTTCTCTGTATTCAAGATTCTGTTTCTGCTTGTTTGTCTGTTTTGTTTTTTAGATTCCACATATAAGTGGAATCATAGTGTATTTGTTTTTCTCTGACTTATTTTACTTAGCATTATACCCTCTAGATCCAAGCATGCTTTTGCAAATGGCTATGTAATATTCCAGGGTGTGTGTGTGTGTGTGTGTGTGTGTATGTGTGAGAGAGAGAGAGAGAGAGAGAGAGAGAGAGAGATAACATCTTTATCCATTCCCTCATCTATTGGTAGATACTTAGGTTGCTTACCATATCTTGGCTATTGTAAATAATGCTGCAATGAACATAGGGGTACACATGTCTTTTTGAATATATATTCTCATTTTCTTCAGATAAATACCAAGAAGTAAAATTGCTGGATCATACAGTACTTCTACTTTTAATTTTTAAGGAACGTCCATACACTTTTCCTTAGTGGCTACACCATTTTGCATTCCCACCAAGAGTGCACAAGAGTTCCCTTTTCTCTACATACTTGCTAACACTTGCTATTTTTTGTCTTCTTTCTAGCTATTCTGACAGGTGTGAGGTGATGTCCCATTGTGGTTTTGATTTGAATTTCCCTGATTGAGTGATATTGAGCATCTTTTCATGTGTCTGTTGGCCATCTGTATGTCTTCTTTGGAAAAACTATCTGTTCAGGTCCTCTGCCCATTTTTAAATCAGATTGTTTGGGGTTTTTGGCATTGAGTTATATGAGTTCTTTATATATTTTAGGTATTAGCCCCTTATCAGATATAACATTTGCAAATATCTTCTTCTATTCAGAGCTTTTTTCTTCTTTTGTTGATGGTTTCCTTCACTGTGCAGAAGCTTTTTATTTTTATATAGTCTCAATTGTTTATTTTTAATTTTGTTTCTCTTGCCTGAGGAGACAGATCCCCCCAAAACTATTGCTAAGACTAATGTCCAAGAGTTTATTGTTCATGTTTTCTTTTTGAAGTTTTATGGTTTTCAGTCTTATATTTAGGTCTTTAATCCATTTTCAGTTTAATTTTGTGTATGGTGTAAGAAAGTGGTTCAGTTTTATTATTTTGCATATAGGATGTCCAGGTTTCCCAAAACCATTTATTGAAAAGACTGTCTTTTCCCCATTGTATATTCTTACCTCCTTTGTTGTAGATTAATTGACCATATAAGCATGGGTTTATTTCTGGACTTCCTATCCTATTCTATTGATCTATGTGTCTATTTTTGTGCCAGTACCATACTGTTTTGATCACTATAGCTTTGTAGTATATCTTGAAATCAGGAATTATGATACCTCCAGCTTTGTTCTTCTTTCTCAATATATGCCGTGGTAGAATAATGACTGAAATTTAGAACACTATTTAGGTAGAAATTTTTAGATGCTTTATGGTACACTTGTTGAGTAAAGTATATTAGAAAATAGTGTGTGCAATGCTATCTGAATTTTGTAATATATATTTAATAATATAGAAAAATCTGAAAAATTGTATTACAATGTTAATGGTTTTTATCTCTAGATACTGAGATTAGAGTAAGTTTATTTTCTTCCTGATCTTCTTCCACTTTCTTCTTTTTTTTTTTTTTAAAGGTTTTATTTATTTATTTGACAGAGAGAGACACAGCGAGAGAGGGAACACAAGCAGGGGGAGTGGGAGAGGGAGAAGCAGGCTTCCCACTGAGCAGAGAGCCCCATGCGGGGCTTGATCCCAGGACCCTGGGATCATGACCTAAGCCAAAGGCACACACTTAACGACTGAGCCACCCAGGTGCCCCTTTCTTCCATTTCCTAATGTTTTACAAGGGCCATTACTACAATGTAGTGGAAAGAAAGAAAGAAGAGGGGAAGGAAGGAAGGAAGGAAGAGGAAAGAAAGAAAAGAAAGAAAGAAAGAGAGAGAAAGAAAGAAAGAAAAAGAAAGAAAGAAAGAAAGAAAGAAAGAAAGAAAGAAAGAAAGAAA